>NC_082646.1:40275396-40583027 GCF_028023285.1 Balaenoptera ricei | reverse complement strand
TATTCTTAGCAGTAATTTCTTTTTTTTTTTTAAATTATTTATCTATTTATTTATTTATTTTTGGCTATGTTGGGTCTTCGTTTCTGTGCGAGGGCTTTCTCTAGCTGTGGCAAGCGGGGGCCACTCTTCATCGCGGTGCGCGGGCCTCTCACTATCGCGGCCTCTCTTGTTGCGGAGCACAGGCTCCAGACGCGCAGGCTCAGTAGTTGTGGCACACGGGCTCAGTTGCTCCGCGGCATGTGGGATCTTCCCAGACCAGGGCTCGAACCCGTGTCCCCCGCATTGGCAGGCAGATTCTCAACCACTGCGCCACCAGGGAAGCCCCTTAGCAGTAATTTCTTATAGGAGTGGGGCTGTAAATGCCATTTTTGGCTACTTTTTTACTTATTTGTACTTTCCACATGTTATATCATAAGCATGGGATTCTTTGATCACAAAAAAAGTAAAGCAATGCAAAAAAGAATTTCAAATCTTGTAAAAAAAAAAAAAAAGGCAGGAGGGGAGGCTCTGGTTTGTGTTTTGCTCAAAGCCGTAGCAAATATTTGCTGCATTCCCTTATGGATATAATACCAAGGAACATGCTTAGAAAGGTCCACCCACATCCATACAATATCATCCAACAGCCACCCAGGTATCCTGCCTGCCTCCTACCCCACGTGAAAAAGGTAGTCTGAGTATGTTTGGGCAGGTTTTAATTTCCTCCCTTCTTCCCCCTTTCCCCTCTTTTCTTTCCCACCCCTTCCCGACAAAAGAAATGCCTCAGAGCAAAGCCCAGTGGCTTGAAAGGTTAAGAATAAAAATGATATGGAAAAAGGAATTTTTCTGAGTCCAGTTCATGTTGAGATTAGAATAAAGATATAGACATTTGGTGTGCTGACTCTGCTATCATAGATTTACTGGCATGATAGCCCAGGGCTGGGGGCCAAGGGTGAGCTCATGCAGTAATTTCTTTACCTACACAAGAGTGGAGCTAAAAGCAAAATGCAATCCAAATCGCTTCACTAAATAGGCTGAGAGATCGTGAGGGGAAGAAATTCCCTCCTTAAAGCTATAATTGCTTCTCAAATCCCACTTTTATCTTGTTCTGAAACAACACAAAGATCACAAATTTTTCATCTAGACAGAAAATAAAAATGACTGTTGCTATAAAATCCAAGTAGCCTGTTCAGTTCCATTAAGCATGTGGAAAGCCCCACTCAGATGTATTAATTCCCAACAAGGGTTGAAAGGAGTGGATGGTACCTGCTTCATGCCAAGGTCTCGACATCAAAACTTGACATGCTTCTGTGATTGAAGTACCCAAAAAAGTAGGAACACAAAGTGAAAATCATGTCTTTTTTTCATATTCTTTTTTCCAGGAAGCCTTTGGTTGTCCTAAAATTTGTGACTTCGCCCCTCATCCTTCTCACACCCACCTTCTTGCAGTTTGAGTAAAGGCCTCTGTTTTTCTGAAACATCTTTTTTCTGGGCCTCCCAAGGGGCCTGGAAACATTGAGAACCTGGAGATTTAAGCTCAGCTACCTGGCATATATTGGTATTCCATAAATATTTGTTGAACAAGTGAATGTATGAATGCATGAATTGACCATTTTATTTCATTTCAACATAATGATTAGTCATAATCATATGAAGTTTGCTTCCCCTGAGATGAGGTACAGATTCAAGGTAGGCTTAGAAGTATCCTAAGATGATAGATCAATTCTAGGCCATGAAGAGAAACATAAGGGTGTTCATGGTATGGGGAGCAGGACAGAGGATACCTTGACCATCCCTACACTCTGTCCTTTGTTCATCTTTTAGGAGTTCCTGACATACCCCCGAGCATTGGCCTGATTTAGTATGCTCAGTTTTCTGTTCTCAAGGAGACACCTGAGGTCTGGTGGGAGTCAAACTTTCTCAGAAGAATTAAACTTGCAATAAACATCTCAGTCTGAAAACTTAGAGCTACTTGTTCCCCTTTCTATATCCCATGGTCTTCCCAAGTATTTACACTCCATCCACTGAGGCATGGTGATCTCGGACAGGCCGATTCTATCTCCACCTCAGAGCTGTGTCTTTTAGGAAGAAACACAAGACCTCAGCTATCCACCTCTGTCCCCAGCCCTGTAAGATGCTGATTTCTATCCCTGGGACATCCAGCCTCTCTGTAGAAGGACATACAGCCTGTTTCCCCCAACAGACATAGGGCTCACAGTCAGTCGCTGCAGTGTCCATGATGAATTTGAAAGGTCTTAGGAAGCAAGCTTAACAGGGTTATAGAATCCATTTACCAGAGGTGTTTAGAGCCTGACTCATGATACCATTGATGCTTTACTAAAACTTGATCTAAATATAAAACTCTTAGAGGAAAACATAGGCAGAACACTCTATGACATAAATCACAGCAAAATCCTTTTTGACCCACCTCCTAGAGTAATGGAAATAAAAACAAAAATAAACAAATGACACCTAATGAAACTTAAAAGCTTTTGCACAGCAAAAGAAAACATAAACAAGACGAAAAGACAACTCTCAGAATGGGAGAAAATATTTGCAAACCAAGCAACTGACAAAGGATTAATCTCCAAAATTTACAAGCAGCTCATGCAGCTCAATATGAAAAAAAAAAACCCAATCCAAAAATGGGCAGAAGACCTAAATAGACATTTCTCCAAAGAAGATGTATAGATTGCCAACAAACATGTGAAAGGATGCTCAACATCACTAATCATTAGAGAAATGCAAATCAAAACTACAATGAGGTATCATCTCACACCAGTCAGAATGGCCATCATCAAAAAATCTACAAACAATAAATGCTGGAGAGGGTGTGGAGAAAAGGGAACCCTCTTGCACTGTTGGTGGGAATGTCAACTGATACAGCCACTATGGAGAAGAGTATGGAGGTTCCTTAAAAAACTAAAAATAGAACTACCATATGACCCAGCAATCCCACTACTGGGCATATACCCTGAGAAAACCATAATTCACAACGAGCCATGTACCACAATGTTCATTGCAGCTCTATTTACAATAGCCAGGACATGGAAGCAACCTAAGTGTCCATCGACAGATGAATGGATAAAGAAGATGTGGCACATATATACAATAGAATATTACTCAGCCAGAAAAAGAAACAAAATTAAGTTATTTGTAGTGAGGTGGATGGACCTAGAATCTGTCATACAGAGTGAAGTAAGTCAGAAAGAGAAAAACAAATACCGTATGCTAAAACATATATATGGAATCTAAAAAAAAAAAAAAAAAAAAAAAAGGTTCTGAAGAACATAGGGGCAGGACAGGAATAAAGACACAAAGGTAGAGAATGGACTTGAGGACACGGGGAGGGGGAAGAGTAAGCTGGGACAAAGTGAGAGAGTGGCATGGACATATATACACTACCAAATGTAAAATAGATAGCTAGTGGGAAGCAGGCGCATAGCACAGGGAGATCAGCTCAATGCTTTGTGACCACCTAGAGGGGTGGGATAGGGAGGGTGGGAGGGAGATGCAAGAGGGAGGAGATATGGGGATATATGTATATGTATAGCTGATTCACTTTATTATAAAGCAGAAACTAACACACCATTGTAAAGCAATTATACTCCAATAAAGATGTTAAAAAATAATAACAAATAAATAAATAAATAAAACTTGATCTGAACTTTGCACAACCACTGTACCTTGGCCTTAGGTGGCTTCAGTATCTGGCTTGGGAGGGGAACATAGTATGAGTCCTAGAGAAATAACAACTGTCAGCTTCCAACCATGAGTTGAAAGAGCATTGCTATGGTAGCAAGCATTGGGATTGGAATTAGGGGTCTTCTAAGTTTGAAAGAAGTTAAATGAGGAGTAAAATATTGATGGGAAGGGCAGCCTGAGCTGGAATGCCCGAGCTGGTAGATGACTGATGTATCTGGTCTATTGAACAGTCTCATAAAACAGTTTTATATCTTTCTATCACTGCCTGTGCTCCCTGGATTCTTCCTTTCCTTTCCTTTAATGATGCCTTGAGCAGATTCCAAAACTTCCCAGGGTACATAATTGTTCTTTTGTTTTTTAATAAAAAGTCTATGTCGTCCAATTTAAAATTCCCAACTCAAACTAATTTACTCACTATCTCTTCCCCACATCTCTTGCACAGCTTGAGGGATTAGACTAGGAAGGGGGCCGGCTCTTCCACATCCTTTCCTACTCCAGCTCCTTGGAGAGTGGAGGAGACTGTGGTCCATGCCTGGGTCTGGAATATTTCCCCTAATTCTCTTTCAAAGGCTTAAGTTCTCTGCTTTTTTGAGGGTGGCTCTAAGAGCAGGGCAGGTAGGGCCTGTGGTGGTGGTCCCGTGCCTGGTGGACATTGCTGATTTTTTGGCTAACACTGATTATATGGTTAACACCTTCTGCTCTCTGGGAGACATCTTTATGATCTCCTCAGAGGGTCTGGCTGGGCGTCCCCACAGCCCAGTTCCCTTATAGAATTCAGGTCCAGACATTGCTCCAACCAGGCAAGAGTCTCATAGAGACAGACACTGGCTCTAGACATGTTCCCAATGGAGTGCAGTGGTGAAGGCCACAAGAACTGGAGTCAAGGACTGAGGTCCATTCCAGCTCCATTATTTTCTTAACTATTCTGATCCTCAGTTTTCCCATCTATACATTGGGGATAATGATGCTTGTCTCATAGAATTATAGAGAAAAGGACCATGGGCTTTGTGAAGTTCCACTGCCTGGGTTCAAACCCCAGATCCACTAGTTAGTTCCTACGTGTGTGATATTAGGCAAACCTAACCTCTGAGACTCAGTTTCCTTATCTGTAACATGAAATAGTATTTTTAACTCCTTCATAGGGTAGATATAAGAATTAAATAAGTAACGGTATGGAATGTACCTAGAACAATACATGGCAACAAAGCAAGCACTCAAAATGTCAGTTGTTGTTATTATTCTGCAAGGAAAGCACTTAGCTTGAACCCTGGTACTTGATAGCTGCAGTTACAGAGCTGAGGAGGAAATATCTAGCCCTAGACCTCTGCGCTAAGGTTGGTATTCACACAGGACATTCCTCTTCTTACTCCCCACTTGGTTTTAAACATTTCCTCAGCCTTTGACAGTGCTCTTTTCACCACATTCATGCCTCTTTGGATTTGTCAGCTTCCTGTGGTCTGCCTGCAAACTCAGGAGCCTGCACAAGCCCAGGCAGCACTATTTCTGCCTCGAGAGCCAACAAAATCCACCCCCAGCTGAGCTGTCTCCCCTCAGAAAAAGGCCACTGTTTACCCAGAGGGTAGAGCTCTGAGCAAAGCTGTTTATCCTGTAGTCAGACTCCAAAGGCTTCCACTCAGCAGATTTCCTCACTGTCTGGGAGCTTAGGCCCAGTCAGTCATCGGTATTTCTGCATCAGCCACCGTGTGGGATCAGACACAAATCTGAGGCAACTGATTTGTCAGCAACCAGCCTTGTACTTTGAGTTGTTTTTGCAGCATGGATATGAATTAATACCTCCTCACCCACGCTCTCACATTCAGACTCCCTTGTGACCGAGAGACATAATAGCCTCTTCACAGTCTGCACCTTGCCTACCTGTCCTGTCTTATCTCCCCTGAGCCCCAGTCAAAACAAATTACAGATAACAGAGGAACTACACTCACCACTCTTGCAAAGCTTCAGAAATGTTTCCCCTCCCTCTGCTGAGAACCTCCTTCCCTGCTGTTACTTCCACCCTTGACAAACTCATCCTCACCTGTCAGAATTCAGTCAAGCATCACCGTCCCTAAGATCCTTTCAGAATTTGGTTTGTCTATCCCTTTGCCAGATGGGTAAGGGATAACCAATTTTGGATTTTCCCACACCCTGTGGCTTAGACCTATTACTACATCATGTTTAACTTGTATTTTATCTTCCCCACTAGTCTGTGAATTCCTTAGGTGCAGATATTTCATGTTATGCAATTCTGTATCCCTAGTACAGAGTGCATAGCAATACACTTATATAGAGTTGATACTAAGTAAATAGAGAACCCTGAATGAATTTTCAAGATTGCTGCCTAGGGTAGTTCTGTTTAGTAGTACCTCAAGGAACAAAAAGAATAAAGAAAAAAGAAACATATCTATCATGGAACTCATTAATGTACCCTGGATACACAGGGCAAATAAACCGAGCTCTCCAACCGTAGAGAAGGTTCTGTGAAGGGATATAAATCTAGGAAGAAATCCTTATCTAAAACAATAAAAACTCCTTCCAGTAGATGCCATCTTGGTCATTATCACCACCTGGATTGTTGGAAGAGGTTAAGATGGCCAATACATAACAATCTTTCTTTTCCACACTATACCTATGTCAAAATGGTAAATTCATATTTTAAAAATGATTAAAACCATAGCTTCTCTGACATATCCAGGCAGTACCAGGCATATTAGTGCCCATAGGAGTAGGGTACTGATGCTTTTTTTCTCTCTATATTTTTTTTAATTTTTATTTATTTTTTATTTTTGGCTGCATTGGGTTTTCATTGCTCTGCGTGGGCTTTCTCTAGTTGTGGCGAGTGGGGGCTACTCTTCATTGTGGTGTACAGGTTTCTCATTGCAGTGGCTTCTCTTGTTGTGGAGCATGGGCTCTAGGCAAGCGGGCTTCAGCAGTTGTGGCATGTGGGCTCGGTAGTTGTAGCTCGTGGGCTCTAGAGCGCAGGCTCAGTAGTTGTGGTGCACGGGCTTAGTTGCTCCGTGACATGTGGGATCTTCCCGGACCAGGGCTTGAAACCGTGTCCCCTGCATCAGCAGGCAGATTCTTAACCACTGCACCACCAGGGAAGCCCCACTAATGCTTTTTATTTCCTATCCAAGGACCTCTACAAGGAATGCCCCTATGTCCTCATGCTTCCTAATTTATGAGAGCCTTCCAATGAGATGTCTTCCCCCCACGCACACCTATCCAAATGCATATTTAGCTCTGCTCTTGTTGGGCTGTCCTCTGAAATAACATTCAAGTTCTTTCTCCCAGCTGCAGCAAAAATAACTTCAGAGGAGAAGTACTTTTCATAAACAATACTGTGAGGTAGGTATCTTCATGATCTCTAGTTTTATAGACATGGAAACTGAGGTTCACAAAAGTAGAATACTTGTTCAAATTTAAACAACCAGTTAAGAGAGTTAATATGGCATAGCACAGTAACTATGAGGATGAAGCTGGGAATCAGATGATCTTGGGCTGTAATTTTCAACTTATTAACTACATGACTTAGGCAAATTAATTTGCCTCTCTGAGCTTTCGTTTCCTTAATTGCAAAATAGGAATAAAATGCCCATTTAAATAAAAATTAATTAGTGGCTTATGTAAAGCATCTACCCAAATTATTAAGGAAGCACCTGAAAAGAGCTATTACGAATCTTAAATAAACTCAATAATTTAAAGGAAAACATGAACACAATGGGTAGAGAAATGGTAGATATATGAAAATGTAAATAGAATTTCTAGAAATGAAAAATATAGTATGTGAAATGAAATATACACCAGATGATGGGATTAACAGCAGATTAGAAACTGAGGAAAAAAACGAATAGTGAATTTGATAACAAAGCTATAAAAGTTATACTACATGAAACATGCAGAGAAAAAGAGCCTGAAATAAGTTAAAAGATCCTCAGTAAGCTGGGGACCTGTATCAAGCAATCACACAATGTTATACATGTAATTGTGGTCCCAGAAAAGGAGACACACTTGAAGAAATAATAATAATAAAAGTCCAAATGTGAAGAAAACTACAAATCCATATATCTAAGAAGGTCATCAAACACTAAATCAAATAAGCATAAAGAAATTCACACCAAGGTACACTATAATCAAGTTGCTGAAAACCAGTGACACCATGAAAATCACAAAAGCGCTTAGAGGAATAAATATACACATACATTACTTAGAGTAGAACAAAGATAAGAGTGAGAGCAGGTTTCTTATCAGAAACTATATAATCTGGAGACAATAGAGCCACATCTTTGAAACTAGTGAAAGAAAAATTTGTCATTCTGAAATTCTAAGCCTACCAGGAATATCTTTCAAAAACAGAGGCAAAATAAAAACTTTATGACACAAATACTGAGATAATTTATTAACAGTAGACCTGCACTCTGCAAAATGTTAAATGAAGTTCTCTAGGCAGAAGGAAATAGCCAGAGAGAAATTTGGAGTAACGCAAAAGAGTAAAGAATGCCAGAAATGGGAAGTATTTTGGTTAATATTTATAAAACATGCCCCTTTTTTGTGTCTTAAACTCTTTAAAAAATTAATGGAGAATTCCAAATCCTCTGTGGCAGTGTTAAATCTCTATAACCCATCCTTTGCACTGATTACAACTATACACTCTGGAAAATAGAGAAAAAACGACTACCCAAGAACTCTCAAAAGTAATTAAGAACTCTTCTGCTTCTGGGAAGATGGAGTAGGCATATCTACCCTATTCTTCCTGCTGAGTACGTTGAAAAATCCCTGGACACTGCATATAAGACAAATATAGAAGACTCTGAAAAGTGGACAGAAAAAGGCAGACCAACTAGAGAAACTGGGGCCCAAAGAATTACACAGTGGTAAGTTCTTTGGAATTTCTTTTGCCCCATTTAGCCCAGTTTGGATATTGGAGAAGGTGGCAATCTGGAAAGCCAGGAGACACAAACAAAAAAGCCCAGGAAAGCCTACATTCTTTGGCCAAAAGATCAGGAATAGGGAAAGTAAGGAAAACAGAAGATTTTTAGATAACCTTTTTACTTAAGCCAAATGTCACAGAAAAGTCTATGGTCCTACCCCATCTCTGCCAGCAAAGGCTTGATGGAGAGCCTAGACTTCCACTCATGTCAGGCTATAAAGAGTCACACAACTCCCCAACTCAGTGATGTCTGAGAGGGCCAAGTGGAGATGTGGGTTTTTCATCCCCACCAGATTGGAGCAAAGCATGCAGAAAACTAACAGAATTTCTCGCCAGCAAATCTATCCTAAAAAAATAGCTTAAGAAAGTTATCTGAACATAATGGAAATTACAGAACAAGGAATCTTGGAACATGAGAAAAGAAGAAAGAATGATATGGCTTGATGGTCTAAGTAGGAAATCCCAAAGAACCTACTAAAAATTTTGAGGACTAATGAGTTCAGCAAGGGTGCAGGATAAAGATCAAAATACAAAAAGCAATTGTATTTCTATAGAAATAGAAACAAGCATGTAAAAACAGAAATTAGAAATACAATGGCATATACAGTCACTCTGAAATAAATATTTGGTTGTTGGAGAACATTTAACAAAGACACACAGGACTTCTATGCTGAAAACTACAAAATATTGCTGAAAGAAATCAAAGAGGACCCAAATAAATGGAGAACTAGTCTGTGTTCATGTATTAGAAGATTCACTATAGTTGTGTCAATTTTCCCCACATTGACATGCAGGTTTAGTGCAACTCCTATCAAAATCCCAGCAATATTTTTTGTAGATATAAACAAGATTATTCTAAAATTTACAAAAAGTCAAATAGTCTAGATTTGTTCAAATAATTCTGAAAAGAAGAATAAAGTGGGAAGAATCTCTTTGCTTGGTTTCAAGATGTATTATATAGTTATAGTAACAAGAATGTGTGATATTGATGGAGGAATAGACACATAGATGAGTGGAACAGAATAGGGAAACCAGAAATAACTCCCGCACAAATGAGGCCAAGTGATTTTTGATAAAAATATAGGGAAAAACTCAGTGGAGGAAGGGTAATATTTTCAATGGATGGTGCCAGACCAATTGGCATTTTATCCATAGGCAAAAAAATGAACCTCAATATAAGCCTCACACCTTATATAAAAATTAACTCAGACTAGATTATAGACTTAAATGTAAAACATTAAACTGTAAAATTTTAGAAAATTACATAAGAGAAAATCTTCAGGACTCAGGTTTGGTAAAGACTTCCTAGACTTGATACCCCAAACACAATCCATAAAAATAAAATCAAATATTAGACTTTATCAAAATTTGAAACTTTTGTTTTGAAAAAGATCCAGTTAGAAGGATGGAAATACAAGCTACAGAATGGAAAAGAAAATATTTGCAAAGCACATATCTGACAAATCTAGAGTATGTAAAGTATTATCCAAACTAAAGATGATCCAATTAGCAAATGGGTAAAGGACATGAAGAGATACTTCACTGAAGAGCACATGCAGATGTCAAATGAGCACATGAAAAGATGTTCAACATCACTAGTCATCAGGGAAATGCAAATTAAGACCTCAATGAGCTATCACTCACTGTTATTAAAACAGCTAAAATGATGGCAAGGATGTGGAAAAACTGGGTCTCTTATTTATTGCTGGTGGAAAGGCAAAATGGTGCAGCCAATCTGGGAAATACTTTGGCAATTTCTTAGAAAGCTAAATATACACTTACCACATGAGCCAGCAATTGAGCTTTAGGTCATGTATCCCATAGAAATGAAAACTTATATTTGCACAAAACTCCACATATCATTGTTCATAGCAGCTTTATTTGTAATAGCCTAAAACTGGAAACAATCAAAACGTTCCTCAATAGGTGAATGGTTTAACAAATTATGTACTTACATACCACAGAATACTATTCAACAATAAAAAGTAATGAATTATTGATACATGAAACAGCTTGGATGGATCTCAAGATTACTATGCTGAGTGATAAAATCAAACCCAAGTTTCACAAGCTGTATGATTCATTTATATAAGATTATTGAAGAGATAAAACTATAGATATGGAAAGCAGATTAATGGTTGCCACTAATTAAGGATGATGGGGGGAGGGCTTGAATGTGACTATGAAGGGGTAGCATTAGGGACATCTTTGTGCTGATTGAATGGTTCTGTATCTTGTGGTCATGGTTACGTGAACCTACACATTTGATAAAATGACAGAACTCTACACACACATTGTACCTATATGAAATTCCTGGCTTTGATATTGTACTATAATTATGTAAGATGTAACTTTTGGGGGGAATTGGATGAAAGGTACATGGGACCTCTCTGTACTATCTTTTCAACTTCCTGTGAAACCATAATTATTTTAAAATAAAAAGTTGAAGAAACTAAAAGCAGAAAGATTATAAAGGGGAATCGAAACTTGGAGAAGTATTTGCATGGTGGTGAGTTTCCTGTTCTTATTTTCTCCTGATTCTTTTCTCTGAGGGGACCAGTCACCAAGCAGCACAGCATTGGCAACTAAAAGTCTAAAAAGAATCCTAATGTCTTTCTGGCCAGAGGAACTATGGAAACCAGGTTATGCAAGCCAGAGTGTAATGGGGAGAATCTGAGAAAGGAGAAGTCAGGAGAATGCTGTCCCCTAATTCTGCTGAAGAAATCACGTCTCAGCTTCTCTCCTATACAACACATACGTGGGACAGAAGTAAACCAACATAGCAAAGACTTTGAGAATTGAACTGATATTTGAATCATCTCCACAAGTCTCAGTTTAATCCTTGAACTATGCATGTGTGGGACAAACTGAAACCAACCTAGCAAAGGCTTTGAGAACTGAATTGAGAATTGAATATCACTCACCAAAGGTGAGACAGGCCTGACAGTCTGATCCTAACTGCATTGATTGCCAACTAAAACAAAACTATCAACGATCTCCAGAGGAATATAATAAAAGCCAGAGTCTACATAATATAACATTCATAACATATCCAACAATCAAAGAAACAGAAAAATATAACTTAAGGGAAAGACAATCAATAAACACCAACACTGAGATGACCCAGAAATTGGAATTAACAAAGACTTTAAAGTAGCTGTTATAGCTATGCTTAATGTGCATATACTTGAAATAAATACAAAGATAGAAAATCTAAGAAGAAAAATAGAAACTATACAAAACATAATCAAATGGAAATTGTAGAACAAAAAACTACAGCCTCTGAAATAAAATGACACTGCATGGACTCAATACCAAAATAGAGATTACAGAGTAAAGAGAGTGAACTTTAAAACAAATCAATAGAAACTATACAACCTGAAAAATAAAGAGAAAAATTATTTTAAAAGAACAGAACTTCTAAGACCTGTAGGACAGTGTCATATGGTCTAACATACATAGAATTAGAGTCCCAGAAAGAGAGGAAAAGAGTTTGTGAAAGAAAAAAAATTAAGGAATAATTGCTGAAAACTTCCTGTGTTGGTTTCCTAGAGCTGCTGTAACAAAGTACTACAAACTGGGTGGCTTAAAACAACAGAAATATATTATCTCACACTTCTGGAGGCTAGAAGTATAAAATCAAGGTGTCAGTGGGGCCATGCTCCTCTAAGACTTTGGGTAGAATCCTCCCCTGCCTCTTCCTAGTTTCTGGTGGTGGTCATAGATCTTGGTGTTCCTTGGCTTGTAACTGCATCACTCCAATCTGTGCCTCTGTCATCACATGATGCTCTTCCTTTGTGCGTTTGCATACAGATTTCTCTCTTCTTATAAGGAAACCGGTCATATTGGATTAGAACCTACCCAAATGACCTCATCTTACCTTAATTACATCAATCTTATTTCCAACTAAGGTCACATTCACAGGTACCTGGGTTAGGGCTTTAGTATATCCTCTGGGAGAACACAGTTCAGCCCACAACATTTCCCCAATTTGGTTCAAGACATAAACTTACAAATTCTAGAAGCTTGGTAAAATCTAAACAGGATAAATTCAAAGAAAATCATGCCTAGGTACATCATAATTGATGTACTTGAAATCATAATTGAACTTTCAGAAATCAAAGATAAAGAAAAAACTTCAAGGCAGCTAGAGAAAAATAACACATAATATATAGGGGAACAAGGATATGAATGACTGCATATTCTCATGAAGAACAAGAAAACAAAGGACCAACATCTTCAATGTAGTGGAGGAAGATAATCCATAAACCTAGAATTCTAAATTCAGCAAAACTATTATTCAGAAATGAAGGTGAAATGAAGACATTTTCATATAAGTAAAAACAGAGAGAATTTGTCACCGGAAGATATACTCTTTAAAAAAAAATGCTAAAGGTAGCTCTTCAAGCTGAAAAAAATAAAATGTTACTGGAGGGAAACTTGGATCATCAGCAATGAAGGAAGAGTGTCAGAAATGGTAATCATCTGGGTATGTATAAAAGACTATGCTTTGAACTTCTAGTTTCCAGTTCTATATATAAGGAGCTTGGAAGTCACCACTCTGTCCTAATAAGAAATAAAAAGCTAAACAGAATGAAAAATCAACAACTCTTCTTGGATCCATAGTTAGTGGAAAACACAGGGCAAACCACTGTCCCTAAATTAGAAACACAGACAGGCAAATACAGGGAGTCACAGGCTTACAGGAGCAGAGATCCACCAGCAGAAACAGCTATGGGAACCAGTGCTGGATTAGGAAATTCTGAACTGTAACTGATGAATTGCTGGGGGAAATTCAGTGTTCAGGGTGGAGAAGTCTGAGAGTTAAACACTCCAGGAGTACTCAGTCGTAAGGATCACCCCCACAATATTGTGAGATTCATTTCCAGGTACTTGGTCAGCTTCCCTCAGTAAAAAAAAATTAAATTTTTTTTTCCACTAAATCCAATTTTATTTAATTGAATACTGGCCTGAAGTTAGCCCTCCAACCAATCTAAATAACAGAGAAAAATCCCCTCACGCTTCTGGCAGGGGGAAAGAAAAATGAACAACTTTGAAATAAGCTGGAGCACTCTTTTTCTCAACAAGGACTGCCCTCAAGGAAAAGTAGTTAACCAGTGTCTTATCTGCTTGGGTATTACCAGAATCTAACTGACCTGGGGGCAGGGAAATACCTAACTCCAGCCATCTCTAGCCATCCTGTTCTACCTAATGGGGGAGTGAAAACTGAGAAACACTTGTGAAGTTCACAGGGCAGAAGCATAGGCTCACTAAATGACTGAGACCTAATCATAGGACTATAAAACACTTTACTCACCACACCTCACCACCCCAGTACGAAAGGCCTATTTACAGCAGTTCTTTTTACCTGGTACATCATGTTCGGCTATCAAGAAAAAATTACAAGGCATACCAAAAGGCAGAACACACAATTTGAAGAGACAGACGCTTGGTTCAAAAAAGAAATCCCAAGAGTACTTTAAAAATATTTTGAACTAAGTGAAAATGAAAACGCAACTTATCAAAATTTGTGGGATGCATTAAAAGCAGTGCTTAGATTGAAATTTATAGCATTGAATGCATATACTAAAAAGGAAGAAAGATCTAAAACCAATAATCTAAGTTTCCACCTTAGGAACCTAGAAAAAGAAGAACTAATTAAACCCAAAGTAAGCAGATGAAAAGAAATAAAAATAGAGCAGAAATCAATGAAATTGAAAACAGGAAATCAAAAGAGAAAATCAATGAAACCAAAAACTGGTTGTTTGAAAAGATCAATAAAATCTTTATATGATATAAAGATAATATAAATCTCTAACCAGGCTAACTAAGAAAAAGAGAGAGGATACTAGTTACTAACATCAGAAATGAAAGGAGGGACATCTATTTTATTTAGATCTCACTACAGATCCCATTGTCATTCAAATGATAATAAAGGAATATAATGAACAACTCTATGCCCATAATTTGATAACATACATGAAACGAACCAATTCTTTGAAATGCACAATTTGCCAAAACTCACACAAGAAGAAATAGACAATCTGAGTAAGTCCATACCTATTAGAGAAATTGAATCAATAATTAATAACCTTCTAAAACAGCACCAGCTTAGATGAGTTCAACAGTGAATTCTACTAAACATTTAAGGAAGAATTTATACCAATTCTCTACAATTTATTTCAGAGGACAGAAGCAGAAGAAATACTTCCTCACTCATCCTATGAGCCCAGCATTACCATTACCTTAATACCAAAATCAGACAAAGATGCAGTAAGAAAACTACAGACCAATATCTCCATGAGCATAGATGCAAAGATTCTCAACAAATATTAGCAAACAAAATCCAACAATGTATAAAAAGAATTATACGACATGACCAAGTGAGATTTATCTCAGGTATGCAAAGCAGGTTCAACATTTGATTTTCAAATAGTGTAATCCATTATATAGACAGACTAAAAAGAAAAACTACATGATCATATCAATAGATACAGAAAAACTTGATAAAATCCAACACCTATTCATGACAAAAACTCAGTAAACCAGGAATACAGAGGAATTCCCTTAACTTAATAAAGAATTTCTATAAAAACTTATAGCTAACATCATATTTAATGGTGAGAAAGCAGGTACCAGGGAAAGACTGTCTTTGTTCACAGATGACATGATCATCTATGTAGAAAACCCAAAAGAATAGACAAAAAAAAAACTGAACAAACAAACAAAAACCTCTGGAACTAATAAGATATTATAGCAAGGTTGCAGGATATAGGGTTAATATACAAGTCAATCACTTTTCAATACACAAGCAATGAACAAGTGAAATTTGAAATAACAAACACAGTATCATTTAATATTAATGCAAACACCCCAAAATATGAAATACTTAGGTATAAATCTAACAAAATGTGTTTAAGATCTATATAAGGGACTACAAAAATCTGATGAATGAAATCAAGAACTAAATGAATGGAGAGCTATTCCATGTGTAGGGATAAGGAAGACTCAATATTGTCAAGATGTTAGGTCTTCCCGACTTGATCTATAGATTCAATGCAATTACAATCCAAATCCCAGAAAGTTATTTTGTGGATATTGACAAACTGATTCTAAAGTTTTTATGGAGAAGCAAAAGACCCAGAATAGCCAACACAATATTGAAGGAAAAGAACAAAGTTGGAGGACAGACACTACCCTACTTCAAGACTTACTATAAAGCTATAGTAATCAAGACAGTGTGATACTGGAGAAAGAATAGACAAATATGTCATTGGAACAGAACAAAGAGCCCAAAAAATAGACCCATGTAATGTAGTAAACTGATCTTTGACAAAGGAGCAAAGACAATACAATGGAGCAAAGACAGTCTTCAACAGCTGGTGCTGGAACAACTGGATATCCACATGCAAAAAAATGAATCCAGACATAGATCTTACACCTGCCCAAAAAAATAGCATAAGAGAAAACCTAGATGACCTTAGATATAGCAATGACTTTTTAGATAAAACATCAAAGGCATCATCCAAGAAAAAATTGATAAGCTGGACTTCATTAAAATTTAAAACTTCTGATCTGTGAAAGACAATGTCAAGCAAATGAGAAGGGAAGACACAGACTGAGGGAAAATATTTGCAAAAAATACATCTGTTATCCAAAATATACAAAGAACTCTTGAAACTCAACAATAAGAAACAACTCGATTGAAAAATGGACCAGATTTTAACAGAAACCTCACCAAAGAAGATAGATGACAAATAAGCATATGAAAAGATGCTCTACACCATATGTCATCAGGAAAATGCAAATTAAAACAACAATGAGATAACCACAACGTGCCTATTAGAATGGCCAAAATCCAGAACGCTGGCAACATCAAATGCTGGTGAGGGTGTAGGGCAATAGAAACTTTCACACATTGCTGTGGGAATGTGGAATGATACTGACACTTTGCAAGATAGTGTGGTAATTTCTTACAAAATTAAACATACTTTTACCATGCAACCCAGCAATTGCATTCCTTGATAATTACCCAAAGGAGCTGAAAACTAACGTCCATATAAAAACCTGCACCTGGATGTTTATAGCAGCTTTATTCATAATTGCCAAAAGTTGGAAGCAAATAAGATATCCTTCAGTAAGTTAATAGATAAATAAATCGTGGTACATACAAACAATGGAATATGATTCAGTGTTAAAAAACAATGGGCTATCAAGCCATGAAAGGACATGGAAGAAACTTACATGCATGTTACCAAGTGAAAGAAGGAAATCTGAAAAGCCTACATACTAAATGATTCCAGCTAGAGGACATCCTAGAAAAGGCAAAACTATAGAGACAGTAGAAAGGTCCAGGTTGAGAAAGGAAGGATGAATAGATGGAGGAAAGAGGATTTTGAGGGCAGTGAAAACACTCTGTATGATACAATAAAGATGGATTGTCTACACCCATCGAATATATAACACCAAGAGTGAACTGCGATGTAACCTATGGACTTTGGGTGACTAGGATGTATCAATGTATGTTCATCGGTTTTAATAAATGTACCACTCTGATGGTGGATGTTGGTAATGGGGGAGGCTGTACACGTGGGGGCAGGAGGTATATGGGGAAGATCTGTACCTTCCCCTCAATTTTCTGTGAACCTAAAACTGCTTTAAAAAATAGTCTTTAAAAAAAGACTGTTTTCCTCTTTAGTCCTTCAAAATACATATGGCTGTTTAAAGCAAAAGCTATAACATTGTCTGTGGAGTGTTCAATACATGTAGAAGTAATACATATGACCACTGTAACATGAAGAACAGTGGGGGGATATAAAGGGACATATATGATTGCCAAGTTTCTATACTTTATATGATATAATAAAATATTAACTCTAAGCAGATGTGAAAGTTTAGGTATGTAAATCCCTAGAGCAACCACTAAAAATTTACACTTGAAAAAAGTCTAAAAGCCAAGATATAAGTTAATAAGAAATAGTAAAGAAAAAAAAAACATTAAATAACCCAAGAGAAGGAAGAAAACATGGAACAGAGGAACAAAAAATGAAGTGACAAACAGAAAAAAAGGTACAATGGTAGACTTAAACTAAACCACATAAAAACATATTAAATGTTAATGGTGTAAGAAGTCTACTTATGACAGAGTTCATAAAGAACTGAGACTCACTACATGCTTCTTACAACAGACACATTTAAAACATAAAGGCACAGATAGGTAGAAAGTAAATGGATGGAGAAATATATATCACACGACCCACAAACATACCAAGCTTGGAGTGGCTACATTAATGTCATATACCACAGAGTTTAAGGCAAAGAGTATTACTAGAAATAAAGAGATATTTCAAAATGATTAAAAGGATTAGTCATGAGGATGACACAAAAAGTATAAAAAGTACACACCTAATAATGGAATCTCAAAATATGTGAGGCAATACTTGAAAGAATTTGAGGAGATTTAGACAGCTACACAATCACAATAAGATATTGTTAACACCCTGTCAAAGAAATTTTTATACCAACTAGACAAAATAATCTGTAACAATCAAGAAGATGTGAACATCACTGTAAACTACCTCCACCAAGTTAACATTTATAAGCCACTACATCAAGCAACAGCTGAATTATATTTCACCATTTATATAAACAGCATTTCAGGAGTACATGGTATATTAACCAAGATAGGTCTTATTTGGGGCCATAAAACAAATCTCAATAAATATAATAAGGATTAAAATTAAAAAGAGTGTGTTTTCTACTTATGTATTAGAATTCTCCAGAGAAAAAAAACTGATAGAATGTGTGTATCTATATCTATATCTATATATAGATATATGCCCATCTATAAACATATACATATACATGTAGCTAGCTAGCTAGCTAGCTCACTATCTAGAGAGAGAGAGAGATTTTGAGGAATTGGTTCACATGATTGTGGAGGCTGGCAAATCCAGAATCTACAGGACAGACAGCAGGCTGGAGAACAGGGAAGAGTTAAAGTTACAGCGTCAAGTTTGAAGACTTTCTGGAGGCAGAATCCTTCTTACTCAGGGGACCTCTTTTCTCTCAAGACCTTCAAATATTTAGATAAGTTCTACCCACATTAGGAGGGTAATCTGCTTTACTCAGAGTTTTCTAATTTAAATGGTAATAACATCTAAAAGATACCTTTATAGCAATGTCTAGACTGATGTTTGACCAATATCTGGGTAGGGTGGTGTAGCCAAGTTGACATGCAAAATTAGCCATTACAAACTACAACAGAGTTGAATAGGAAAACAATAGTAATAAGACATCTAGGAAACCCCAAATAACTGGAAATTAAACCATACAGTTCAAAATCATTCATAGGACAAAGACAAAATCACAAGGGAAATTATCAAATATTTTTAATTGAATGGCAATAAAAATAAAACACATCAAAATTTGTGGGATGCAGTTAAAGCACTATGTGGAAGAAAACGAATAACTTTAAATGCTTGTATTAGAATACAATATCTAAAATCAGTGAACTCAGAAAATTGCAGGCCAATAACACTGATAAAGATAGATGCAAAAATACTCAACAAAATACCAGCAAACTGAATCCAACAACACATTAAAAGGATCATACACCATGATCAAGTAGGATTTAACCCAGGGATGCAAGGATTCTTCAATACACGCAAATCAGTCAATGTGATACACCACACTAACATACTGAAGAATAAAAACCATATGATCATCTCAGTAGATGCAGAAAAAGCTTTTGACAAAGTTAAACACCCATTTTTGATAAAAACTCTTCAGAAAGTGGGCTTAGAGAGGAACTACCTCAACATAATGAAGACCATATACGACAAACCTACAGCTAGCATCATACTCAATGTTGAAAAGCTGAAAGCATTTCCTCTAAGATCAGGAACAAGACAAGGATGTCCACTCTCACCACTTTTATTCAACACAGTTTTAGAAGTCCTAGCCATGGCTATCAGAGAAGAAAAAGAAATAAAAGGAATCCAAATTGGAAAAGAAAAAGTAAAACTCTCACAGTTTGCAGATGATGTGATACTATACATAGGAAATCCTAAAGATGCCACAAGAAAACTACTAGAACTTATCAATGAATTTGGTAAAGATGCAGGATACAAAATTAATACGCAAAAATCTCTTGCATTCCTATACACTAATAATGAAAGGTAGGAAAGAGAGATTAAGGAAATAATCCTATTTACTATCACATCAAAAAGAATAAAATACCTAGGAATAAACCTTCCTAAGAAGGCAAAAGACCTGTACTCAGAAAACTATAAGATGCTGATGAAGGAAATAAAAGATGAGAAAGATGGAAAGATATACCATGTTCGATTGGAAGAATCAATATTGTGAATATAACTATACTACCCAAAGCAATCTACAGGTTCAGTGCAATCCCTTTCAAATTACCAATGGCATTTTTCACAGAATTAGAACAAAAATTTTTACAATTTGTATGGAAACACAAAAGACCCTGAATAGTCAAAGCAATCTTGAGAAAGGAAAAGGAGCTGGAGGAATCACACTCCCTGACTTCAGACCATACAGTAAGTCCCCTACATACAAATGAGTTCCATTCTGAGAGTGTGTTCAATTTGTTCGCTAAGTCCGAAAAGTTAACCTAGGTACCCAACTAACACAGTCGGCTATATAGCACTGTACTATAATAGTTTACAATACTTTTCACACAAATAATACATTAAAAAAAAAACAAATACAGGAGTCAAGATGGCATACTAGGATGACACGGAATTTGCATCTCCTCACAACTAGGGCACCTACCAGGCACTGGAGGAGGACCATGAACACCTAAGGGGATGGGAGGAAACCCCAGCAACCAGCTTGTGGAATCTTGGTTCCCAGGCCGAGGTCAGGCCCAGCTCTTGTGGTGGGAGCTCCAAGTCCAAACTGCTGGGCTAACAGAGAACCTCAGACCGCAGGGAATATCAGTTGGAGTGAGGCCTCCCGGAGGTCCTCAACTCAGCACCAAGACAAGGCTCTATTTAACTGCCTGCAAACTCCAGTGCTAGACACATCAGGCCAAACAACCAGTAAAACAGGAATACAACACCACCCATCAAAAAAAATAAAAATGAAATGACAGAACATATGTTACAGATGAAGGAGCAAGGTAAAACCTACAAGACCAAATAACTGAAGACAAAATAGGCAACCTACCTGAAAAAGAATTCAGAGTAACGATAGTAAACATGATCCAAAATCTCGGAAAAAGAATGAAGAAAATACAAGAAACATTTAACAAGGATCTAAAAGAACTAAAGAGCAAACAAACAGTGATGAACAACACAATTACTGAAATTAAAAATACTCTGGAAGAAATCAATAACCAAATAACTGAGGCAGACAAATGGATAACTGAGCTGGAAGATAAAATGGTGGAAATAACTGCCAGGGAGCAGAATTTTAAAAAGAATGAAAAGAATTGAGGACACTCTCAGAGACCTCTGGGACAACATTAAAAGCACCACTATTCAAATTATAGGGGTCCCAGAAGAAGAACAGAAAGAGAAAGGGTCTGAGAAAATATCTGAAGAGATTATAGTTGAAAACTTCCCTAAAGTGGGAAAGGAAATAGTCAATCAAGTCCAGGAAGCACAGAGAGTACCATACAGGATAAGCCCAAAGAGAAACATGCCGAGACACATATTAATCAAACTATCAAAAATTAAATACAACGAAAAAATATTAAAAGCAGCAAGGGAAAAGCAACAAATAACATACAAGGGAATCCCCATAAGGTTAACAGCTGATTTTTCAGCAGAAACTCTGCAACCCAGAAGGGACTGGCAGGACATATTTAAAGTGATGAAAGGGAAAAACCTACAACCAAGATTACTCTACCCAGCAAAGATCTCATTCAGAGTCTATGGAGAAATTAAAACCTTTACAGATAAGCAAAAGTTAAGAGAATTCAACACCACCAAACCAGCTTTACAACAAATGCTACAGGAACTTCTCTAGGCAGGAAACACAAGAGAAGGAAAAGACCTACAAAAACAAACCCCCAAAATTAAGAAAATGGTAATAGGAGCTTATGTATAGATAATTGCCTTCAATGTAAATGGATTAAATGCTCCCACCAAAAGACATAGACTGGCTGAATGGATGAAAAAACAAGACCCGTACATACGCTGTCTACAAGAGACCCACTTCAGACCTAGGGACATATACAGACTGAAAGTGAAGGGATGGAAAAAAATATTCCATGCAAATGGAAATCAAAAGAAAGCTGGAGTAGCAATTCTCATATCAGAATTTAAAATAAAGGCAATGACAAGACACAAAGAAGGAGACTACATAATGATCAAGGGATCAATCCAGGAAGAAGATATAACAATTGTACATATTTATGCACCCAACATAGGAGCACCTCAATACATAAGGCAAATGTTACCAGACATAAAAGGGGATAACACAATCATAGTAACACAATGTAACACAATCATAGTAGGGGACTTTAACACCCCACTTTCACCAATGGACAGATCATCCAAAATGAAAATAAATAATGACACACAAGCTTTAAATGATACATTAAACAAGATGGACTTAATTGATATTTATAGGACATTCCATCCAAAACCAACACAATACACTTTCTTCTCAAGTGCTCATGGAACATTCTCCAGGATAGATCATATCTTGAGTCACAAATCAAGCCTTGGTAAATTTAAGAAAATTGAAATTGTATCAACTATCTTTTCTGATCACAACACTAGGAGACTAGATGTCAATTACAGGAAAACATCTGTAAAAAATACAAACAGATGGAGGCTAAACAATACACTACTTAATAACCAAGAAATCACTGAAGAAATCAAGGAGGAAATCAAAAAAATACCTACAAACAAATGACAATGAAAACACGATGGCCCAAAACCTATGGGATGCCGCAAAAGCAGCTCTAAGAGGGAAGTTTATAACAATACAATCTTACCTCAAGAAACAAGAAACATCTCAAATAAAAAACCTAAACTTACACCTAAAGCAATTAGAGAAAGAAGAACAAAAAAAACCCCAGAGTTAGCAGAAGGGAAGAAATCATAAAGATCAGATCAGAAATAAATGCAAAAGAAATGAAGGAAACAATATCAAAGACCAATAACACTAAAAGCTGGTTCTTTGAGAAGATACAAAAAATTGATAAACCATTAGCCAGACTCACCAAGAAAAAAAGGAAGACTCAAATCAATAGAATTAGAAATTAAAAAGGAAAAGCAACAGCTGACACTGCAGAAATACAAAGGATCATGAGAGATTACTACAAGCAACTGTATGCCAATAAAATGGACAACCTGGAAGAAATGGACAAATTCTTAGAAAAGCACAACCTTCCGAGACTGAACCAGGAAGAAATAGAAAATATGAACAGACCAATCACAAGCACTGAAATTGAGACTGTGATTAAAAATCTTCCTACAAACAAAAGCCCAGGAACAGATGGCTTCACAGGCGAATTTTATAAAACATATAGAGAAGAGATAACACCTATCCTTCCCAAACTCTTCAAAAATATAGCAGAGGGAGGAACACTCCCAACTCATTCTACGAGGCCACCATCACCCTGATACCAAAATAGACAAAGATGTCACCAAAAAAGAAAACTACAGGTCAGTATCTCTGATGAACATAGATGCAAAAATCCTCAACAAAATATTAGCAAACAGAATCCAACAGCACATTAAAAGGATCATACACCATGATCAAGTGGGGTTTATCCCAGGAATGCAAGGATTCTTCAATATATGCAAACCAATCAATGTGATACACCATAAAAACAAACTGAAGGATAAAAACCGTATGATAATTTCAATAGATGCAGAAAGAGCTTTCAACAAAATTCAACACCCATTTATAATAAAAACCCTCCAGAAAGTAGGCATAGAGGGAACTTACCTCAACATAATAAAGGCCATATATGACAAACCCACAGCCAACATCGTTCTCAGTAGTGAAAAACTGAAACCATTTCCACTAAGATCAGGAACAAGACAAGGTTGCCCACTCTCACCACTATTATTCTACATAGCTATGGAAGTTTTAGCCACAGCAATCAGAGAAGCAAAAGAAATAAAAGGAAGCTAAATTGGAAAAGAAGAAGTAAAGCTGTCACTGTTTGCAGATGACATGCTACTATACATAGAGAATCCTAAAGATGCTACCAGAAAACTACTAGAGCTAATCAATGAATTTGGTAAAGTAGCACAATACAAAATTAATGCACAGAAATCTCTTGCATTCCTATACACTAATGATAAAAACTCCAAAAGGAAATTAAGGAAACACTTCCATTTACCATTGCAACAAAAAGAATAAAATACCCAGGAATAAACCTACCTAAGGAGACAAAAGACCTGTATGCAGAAAATTATAAGACACTGATGAATAAACTCAGATGATACAAACAGATGGAGAGATATACTATGTTTTTGGATTGGAAGAATCAACATTGTGAAAATGACTAGACTACACAAAACTATCTACAGATTCAGTGCAATACCTATGAAACTACCAATGGCATTTTTCACAGAACTAGAAAAAAAATTTCACAATTTATATGGAAACACAAAAGACCCCAGATAGCCAAAACAATCTTGAGAAAGAAAAACGGAGCTGGAGGAATCTGGCTCCCACTTCAGACTATACTACAAAGCTAGAGTAATCAACACAGTATGGTACTGGCACAAAAACAGGAATATAGATCAATGGAACAGGATAGAAAGCCCAGAGATAAACCACGGACATAGGATCACCTTATCTTTGCTAAAGGAGACAACAGTATACAATGAAGAAAAGACAGCCTCTTTAATAAGTGGTGCTGGGAAAACTGGACAGCTACATGTAAAAGAATGAAACTAGAACACTTCCTAACACCATGAACAAAAATAAACTCAAAATGGATTAAAGACCTAAATGTAAGGTCAGACACTATCAAACTCTTAGAGGCAAACAAACATAGGCAGAACATTCTATGACATAAATCACAGCAAGATCCTTTTTGACCCACCTCCTAGAGGAATGGAAATAAAAACAAAAATAAACAAATGGGACCTAATGAAACTTAAAAGCTTTTGCACAGCAAAGGAAACCATAAACAAGATGAAAAGACAACCCTCAGAATGGGAGAAAATATTTGCAAACGGAGCAAATGACAAAGGATTAATCTCCAAAAGGTACAAGCAGCTCATACAGCTCAATATCAAAAAAACAGATAACCGAATCCAAAAATGGGCAGAAGACCTAAATAGACATTTCTCCAAAGAAGATATAAAGATGGTCAACAAACACATGAAAGGATGCTCAACATCACTAATTATTAGAGAAATGCAAATCAAAATGACAATGAGGTATCACCTCACAACGGTCAGAATGGTCATCCTGAAAAAAACTATGAACAATAAATGCTGGAGAGGTGTGGAGAAAAGGGAACCCTCTTGCACTGTTGGTGGGAATGGAAATTGATACAGCCACTATGGACAGCAGTGTGGAGGTTCCATAAAAAACTAAAAATAGAACTACCATATGACCCAGCAATCCCACTACTGGGCATATACCCTGAGAAAACCATAATTCAAGAAGTGTCATGTACCACAATGTTCATTGCAGCACTATTTACAATAGCCAGGACCTGGAAGCAACCTAAGTGTCCTTCAATAGATGAATGGTTAAAGAAGATGTGGCACAAATATACAATTGAATATTACTCAGCCATAAAAAGAAATAAAATTGAGTTATTTGTAGTGAGGTGGATGGACCTAGTGTCTTTCATACAGAGTGAAGTAAGTCAGAAAGAGAAAAATAAATACCGTATGCTAACACATATATATGGAATCTAAAAAAAGGAAAAAAATTGTTCTGAGGAATCTAGGGGCAGGACAGGAATAAAGACACAGACATAGAGAATGGACTTGAGGACATGGGGATGGGAAAGGGTAAGCTGGGATGAAGTAAGAGAGTGGCATGGACATATATACACTATCAAATGTAAAATAGATGGCTAGTGGGAAGCAGCTGCATAGCACAGGGAGATCAGCTTGGTGCTTTGTGTCCAACTAGAGGGGTGGAATAGGGAGGATGGGAGGGAGATGCAAAGGTAGGAGATATGGGGACATATGTATATGTATAGCTGATTCACTTTGTTATACAGAGGAAACTAACACACCATTGTAAAGCAATTATACTCCAATAAAGATGATAAAAAAATAAAATAAAAATCTGCTGTTTCTGCCAAAAAAAAAGAAATGATTCTGATGAACCTAGGGACAGGACAGGCAAAAAGACACAGATGTAGGCAGTGGACTTGAGGACATGGGGAGGGGGAAGTGTTAGCTGGGATGAAGTGAGAGAGTAACACTGACATATATACACTACCAAATGTAAAATAGATAGGTGGTGGGAAGAAGCTGCATGGCACAGGGAGATCAGCTCGGTCCTTTGAGAACACCTGGAGGGATGAGATAAGGAAGGTGGGAGGGAAATGCAAGAGGAAGTGTATATGGGGTTATACGTATGCATATAGCTGATTCACTTTTTTATACAGCAGAAATGAATACAACACTGTAAAGCAATTATACTCCAATAAAGATGTTAAAAAATTTTTTTAAATAAAGAAAACATCTTAATGTCATAGTACAGTACCTTGAAAAGTACAGTAGTTCATGTCAGACATGTGAACTAACTTATGTGATTGGACATGCGAATTTATGTTTGCATCTTTGAAAGTTTGTAACTTGAAGGTTCATATGTAGGGGACTTACTGTACTACAAAGCTACAGTCATCAAAATAGTATGGTACTGGCATAAAAACAGACATACAGACCAATGGAACAGGATAGAAAGTCCAAAGATAAGCCCATGCACTTATGGTCACCTAATCTATGACAGAGGAGACAAGAATATACAATGGAAGAAAGACTGTCTCTGGAATAAGTGGTGCTGAGAAAACTGGACAGCTACATGTAAAAGAATGAAACTAGAACACTGCCTAACACCATGAACAAAAATAAACACAAGATGGATTAAAGACCTAAATGTAAGGCCAGATACTATATAACTTTTAGAAGAAAACATAGGCAGAACACTCTCTGACATAAATCACAGCAAGATCTTTTTCGATCCACCTCCTAGAGTAATGAAAATAAAAACAAAAATAAACAAATGGGACCTAATGAAACTTAAAAGCTTTTGCACAGCAAAGGAAACCTTAAACAAGACGAAAAGACAACCCTCAAAATGGGAGAAAAATATTTGCAAATGAAGCAACTGACAAGGTATTCATCTCCAAAATATACAAGCAGCTCATGTAGTTCAAAAAAAAAAAACACTATCAAAAAAGGGGTGGAAGATCTAAATAGCCATTTCTCCAAAGAAGACATACAGATGGTTAAAAAGCACATGGATAGATGCTCAACATCACTAATTATTAGAGAAATGCAAATCAAAACTACAGTGAGATATAACCTCACACTGGTCAGAATGGCCATCATCAAAAAATCTACAAACAATAAATGCTGGAGAGGGTGTGGAGAAAAGGGAACTCTCCTACACTGTTGGTGGGAATGCAAACTGGTACAGCCACTATGGTAAACAGTATGGAGGTTCCTTTAAAAACTGAAAATAAAACTTCCATAAGATCCAGTAATCCCACTCCTGGGCATATATTCAGAGAAATCCCTAATTCGAAAAGATACATGCACCTCAATATTCATTGCAGCACTATTTACAATAGCCAGAACATGGAAGCAACCTAAATGTCCGTCAATGGAGGAATGGATAAAGAATATGTGGTACATGGATAAAGAAGGTGTGGTACATATATACAATGGAATATTTCTCAGCCATAAAAAAAGAACAAAATAATGCCATTTGCAGCAACTTGGATGGACCTAGAGATTCTCATACTGAGTGAAGTAAGTCAGATAAAGAAAGACAAATATCATATGATATTGCTTATATGTGGAATCTAAAAAAAGGCTACAAATGAACTTATCTACAAAACAGAAACAGAGTTACAGATGTAAAAAATAAACTTATGATTACTGGGGGGAAAGGGGGCAGGGATAAATTGGAAGATTGGTTTGATACATACACACTACTATATATAAAATAGATAACTAATAAGGACCTACTGTATAACATAGAGAACTCTACTCAATATTCTGTAGCGGCCTATATGGGAAATAAATCTAAAAAAAAAGAAAAAGAGTTGATATATGTATACATATGACAGATTCACTTTGCTGTACACCTGAAACTAATACAACATTGTAAATCAATTATACCCCAATACAAATTAATAAAAAAATAAAATAAAATCAGTGAACCAAGTTTTTACCCTAGGAAGCTAGAAAAAAAGAGCAAAATAAATAGAAGAAAAGAAAGATAAGAGTAGAAATCAATAAAATAGAAACAGACATTACAGAAAATTTACAATGTCAGAAGCTGTCTGTTAAAACATCAGTAAAATTGTCAGACATCTAGCTAGATGGATGGAAGGAAGGAAAGAAGGAAGGGATAAAGTGAGGAAAGGAGGAAGGAGAGAGGGAGGGAAAGAGAGAAAGAAGGAAGGAAGGAAAAGAAAGAAAAGAGAAGAAAAGGAAAGAAAAAGAACACACATTGCCAGTATCAGGAATCCAAATGGCATTATCACCACAGGTCCTACAGAAGTTAGAAGAATAATAAGAAAATACATCCAAATAAATGGAGGCAAATCAGATAATGGATTATTAAAAATGACAATTCTGGCCTACATGATATATAGATTCAAGGCAATTCCAGTCAAAATATTTCAGCAAGGATCTGTTGCAGAAATTTGCATACTGATCTAAACTTTATATGGAAAAACAAACGGTCTAGAATAACCAAAGCAATTTTTTTTAAAGGGAACAAAGTTTGAAGTCTTACCCAACCTGATTTCAAAATTTACTATAAAACTCTAACAATCAAGGCAGTTTGGTACTGGTGTAAGAATAGACATTTTGATTAATGGAACAGAATGGAGATTCAGATCTAGACTCACATATATATTGGCAAGTGATTTTTTTTTTAATTTTTTGCCTTGGCAATTGTTTTTCAATAGAGATGCCAAGCAATTTGAAGGTGGTCACAGTGAAGAAAAATCCATTGTGTTTCTATATCCTAGCAAAAAAATTATTTGGCAACTGAAATAAAAATGTTATCCCACACACTTGAGAAATATTTACAGATAAATTAAAATATGAAAGATGAATATATCAAAAATTATAAAATATTACTAACAGAAGTTATGGTCAATCGACTCTCAACAAAGCTGCCAAGGTAATTCAATGGGGAAAGGACAGTCTTTCTAACACATGGTGCTGGAAAAACTGGATATCTATGTGGGACAAAAAGAACTTTAACCTTTTTCTCACATCTTATACAAAATTAACTCAAAATGAAACACAGACATAAACATAAGACCAAAAACTATAAAATTCCAAGAAGAAAAATAAAAGGAAATCTTTGTGATCTTGATATAGACAGATTTCTTAGCTAGGCCACAAAGAAAAGCATGAACAATAAAAGAAAAATTTGATTAATTGGCCTTCAACAAAGTTTAAAAGTTTTGTCTTTCAAGGACACTAAAAAAACTTGGAAAAAATATCTGGAAATTATTTTTCTGATAAATTAATTATATCCAGAATAAAAATTTCTTTTAAAAAACCTCTACAACTCAATAGTAAGAAGGGAAAAAAGATTTGAATAGATACATCACCGAAGAATATATGTAAATGGGAAATCAGCACAATAAAACATGCTCAATATAACTAAGGTAATGCCTGGGTTATAACCTGACACTAAGAAGAAGTCACTTAATTCTTATGTGAACTTGAACAGGTTTACTTCTTTGTCCTTCTTTGCATCAATTTCTTCATATACAAAACATCAATAATAATAGAACCTATCTTCATAGAATTGGGGTTGAGGATTTAAGGGTTTGAATGATATGAAGTGCTCAGAAAAATGCCTATCACTTAGAAAGTATACAATAAATATTAGTTATAGTTGTAATTATTCAGACCTCTCTGCCTGTAAATTTCTTCTGAGAGAATTTCTAACCATAGTTGTTTTTTTCTAAGGCCACACATTTTCGTATTTATCACCTCCTCTCCCAAGAAAGAGGAAGGTAACAGGTGGGGGAGGACTTGACCCGCTTGAGTTTTGACATGCTATTTTTGAGCACTAAATGAAATAATCATTGTAAAGTACTTAGCTACGTGCTTGGCACACAAGACATATTCAATAAACGTTACTTAGTGCATCTTTTCTCCTAGTTGCCCGGCACAGAGCTGGATCTATGGATTGTACTCTAAAGTCATTGCTGAATAAATCTAGTGGTATTTAGGCTTAAACTTCTATGCATGAGGGATTATATCTTTGATCCTCTTGTTACAGCATCATAGGACCCCCAATTCACTAGACGTTTAACAAATATTCTTAGTTTACTCTGAAGAGGGAAGAGAAGAGGAGAATATTAGCTGATTGCAGCTCTTTAGCTGCAAATTTTCCACAGGAGCTGAGGTTAGAGATTTAGTGGGAGTAACACTAAATGCTTTCCACATTCTTAGAAAACCACAGTTACATTGATTATGCACTGTCAGTGGAATATTCACTGGAAGCTGTGCCCCCTCTGAGGCCCTGAGTGGTGATGAGTTTTCTCTAATCTCTCCAAAAGGTCTTACCAGGCTTCTCCTGCCAGCGCCTGGCATTTGAGAAAGCACAGCCTGGGGCGAGGGGTGCTGTCCATGGCTACAGAACAGAGCAAAGCTAAGAGGCCCATAAGGGGATTAAACCTATGACCCACTCCTCATTAGCACAATGTTCTAGCCGACGAGGAAATAATGCAGACTCCTTGAGTGTTAGCAAATACTGACCTACTTAGATATGAGGGATAAAAGCACACATTTTCCCTCTGACATCAGCACAATCTTTCTCTGGGAATTGAAAAGACAGAGAAAGCCCTTTTACAGGGAATTTCTGGGTCAATAACTCTCATCTCTTGCTCCTACAGTAATTACTGGATTATGTTCCCCAATTATTTTTCCATCCACTAACTGCTTCTCTGCCTACCCACCCATGTTCCAACAAGTATTAGGCAACATGTCAGGCCGTTTGGCACTTCTGCAAATCAGTTACCTCCAAGCAGCTAGATACCTCTGCCTAGAATATTTTCATCACCCACCCCCTTCTCCACCCCCCACCTCTGCTCCTCACCTCCACTCATCTGGCTAACACATACTCATCCTTCCTGTTTCAGCGAGTTGTTCTCGAAGGCTTCCTTTAGGTATCTGTCCTGGGTGCACTTCTGTACACATACTCCCCCAATCACAATACTTACCACACTGTCCTCCCACGGCCTGGTTTCTCTCTCCCTAACCCCCAGCGCTGGAAGCACCCTAGGTGCAAGGGCTGTGTCTTGAGCAGAGTTGAATCCTATCATCTCTGTGCCTGGCATCAAGTAGAAATTCAATAAGTATTTGTTAAATAAATGGATGACTGAAAGAAATTCCTTTCTTCCTCTTATATATGAAATAGCTTAAGTTATGCTAAATAATATCCGCAATTACTTAAATAGTACTTACTTCTAACCATTCTTAAAGGCACTTCTCAAGTCTTGGCTTTTGCTAAAGTAGGACAAGAAAGTGGTTTGGAATCATATAGACCTGAATTTAAGCTCCCAGGAGATTATTAACCATATATGTGTTAATGTTTCTAAAATGATGATAATAATACCTGCCTCGCAGAGTTTTTGAGAAGGTAAAATAAAATATATATACATATATATGTCTATATATATATATATATATATATATGAAAAGTTCCTGTTGCTCAATAAGCATTAGTATGTTCCCTCTTTCTATTCTCTGATTAACAAGCTTTCTCCTGAATTTGTCTGGTCTTTCATCAAGCAATAAATATTGTTTTTTAATAGACACATAAATGCACATATATATTCTTTCAAGTTAATTGGAAGAGCAAAAAAAATTTAAAAATCAACTATCTTTGTGTGTATATAAATATGCTTTTTAAAATATCACACACATATATAAACTCTTTAAAATTAATTGGAAAAGTAGAAAAGTATTGAAAATCTAACTGAATATATATATTTGCTTTTTAAATATCTTTTCAGTTATCTTGTAAGAGTGCTGGGCATTCAGTAGAACCTTACACACATCAGTTCTTGGACTTTTGTTTGTATTATTTCCTTGATAATATCTTTTCTACTTTCCTTATTCTCTCTTCTTCAAACTACAGATAGCTGAAAGACCTCTTGAACTGATCTTTTTATTTTTCTTTTCTCACATAGTTTCCAATATTTTTTACCTTTATATTTATTCCCTGGAAGATTTCATCAATTTTATTTTCTAAGCTTTTTATGTATATTTTAGCACATTTATTTGTTCTTTTAGACTTTTTTTATTTATTTATTTTTTTACATAGGAATTTCTATGTGAACAATCATATCTTCTGTGAATAGAAACAATTGCACTTCTCCCTTAGTAATCTCTTTCTTTGCCTTCTCTTTTTTCTTTTTCTTTCCTTATTAATGCTTTATGATCCCATCTGACAAAAGTAGGAAAAGAAGAGCAAATTAAACTAAAAGCTAGGGGAGAAAGTAAATAATAAAGATAACAGCATAAATCAATGAAATAAAAAATAGTTTAACAATGGAGAAAATTAGCAAAGCCAAAAGAAATTAATACAATTAATAAGCCTTCAGCAAGACTAACAAAAAAATAGAAAATACAATTCATTAATAGCAGAAATGAATGAAAGTACATCACTACAGATTATTCACACATTAAAAGGAAATTAAAGGACTAGTCTGAAGAGTTTAAAGTCAATAAATTTGACAATATAGATGAAATGGGCATATTATTACATAATACAATCTACCAAACTGACATAAAATGGAGCAGAACATCTGAATAACCCTCTTTCCATTAAACAAATTGAATTCATTTTCAAAAACATTCACAAAGAAAGCTCCAGGTCCATAATTTGTCAATCCATAATTTTTAAACAATAGCCCTCTGGGGATTTGATATATTTCAAAATATATAAAACTTTGTTTAGAAATGAAAGCTAAAGATATATCTTTGGCTCAATTTTTGGTTATCCTTAGAAAACTATAGACTGGACAATTGAAGAACCAATGAAATTAAAGAATATCATATGTTTTGAAAACTTAAATATAAAAAAGTCAATAATTTCATAAAATTTCTTAAATATAAAAAAGTCAATACTTTCATAAGAGCATAGTGATTATGCTTAAAACGAGCCTTCATGACTTGTTGCTTAACTTTTTTAAGCCTCACTTTCCTAGATTAGTAAATAGAGATCATTCTTCCTTTCAAGTTAATTGATGTATATCAAGTTACACACCCAAAGGAAGCAATGAAAATTAATAGCTCTTTGAATATTGATAGTGTTCTCTGCAAAGCACCCAGCTTATTATACACAGTAAGGCAAGTCACAACTCAACAAAATCCTATTTTAAATTCAAAAGCTTAGAACTGACTCTTTTGTTCTCCGAGGTTCTGCCACAGCCCTCTTTCCCCAGATGCCTGAAGTGGAAAGTTCCCAACTGGGATGGGTAGAGTGGGCAAAAGGGAATCATCAGAATAAGAAAGCTTCATCATTCAGTATCAACAGATATACAAATATCTGAATAGTTAGAATTGTGGAGATAAGACTTCCATGTGATTGAATTGTTTAAATCAAGCTGCTTAGCCATCTACACATACACATTCACAGGGATATATAAACACTGGGCAAGTTATTGAGAAAATTCAGGTATCTAATAATTATGATACTAAGAGGGAAGGGAAATATATCAGAATTAACCATGTAATCCTGAAAACTGATAAAATTAAGCAGAATATTGCATAATTCTCACCCTTGATTTTTCTTGAATGTCATACCTTTCTAAGTTCAAAATTTTTCTTTCAGTCTGAATTTAGATGCTGGATTTACTTATTTTTATTTTGTCTCTGTGTGTTTCTGGTTGTAAAAAGAATTAACATTTATGGTTATAGTTTTAGAAAATACAAGAGGAAACAAATAAAAACATGTCACATACAATTCTATGATTCATTGATGGCTACTAACATGTGTGTATCTGTATGAAATTGAAATTATGCCCTTTACTGTATTATTATATATTTTTTACTATATAAGATTCAAAAAGAATTACTGTATAATAGTTAATTTAACCAATTTTTTTAGTTTTAATATTTAAAAAAATTTATAACTGTTCACTGTTTTAAATAACACTATTATGAATTTTGTAGTTTATTATTCTTTGTTTGCATTTATGATCTTTTATTCCAGGCATATTCCTAGGACATAAATTATTACCAAGTCCCAGCTCGTACTGCTCATCACATGACAGGCCAATAAGTGGAGAGACAAGGTGTTGGGGCAAGGAATAGCAACTTTATTCAGATAGTCTCCAGACTGAGAAGATGGTAGGCTAGCGTATCTTAAATGAGTTAGAATTCAGGCTTCTTTTATAAAAATGGGAGGGGTGTGGCTGGTTGTGGCAGACTTCTTGGTGCCCATCAGACCCTGCAGACCCTGGAGGGGACATGATAATCCTTTGTTCTTACAGCTGTCCAGTCCACGTGGGTCTGGTCAAATGTTCCTGTAAACCTCCAACAAAATAAATATTATTCTCTGTTAAGCAACTTTTTGTCTCTTTATGAACGAAAAGTATTAGACCTTTAAATGTCAAGCCTGGGATGCAGAGACTTGAGAAAGGGTTATTACGTATATTTCAGGCTATAGGCAACATTCCTTTAGAAAGGTTCAAGGCCAGCATGACTAAGCACAGGCAACAGAGCACAATGGAATTAGGCTTGTTCTTCTCTGTTACAAAATTACTGTATCAAAAGAAATTAAATCTTAAGGTTTTGTCATATATTTCCAAATTACCCTCAAAAAATTATCAATTATCAATCTCACCATGAATACATGAAAAGTATCTCTTCATACCTTTCCACCCTTCTAACTTTAGTTACCAGTACTGTTTTTGATATTTATCAGTTTGGCAAATGGAAAAGTAGTGTATCATTCTGATCCTATTTTAATTTCTTTGATTGCTCATGTATCCTATCTGTGTCTGGTTTCCAAATATCTTTCTAAAAGGAAATCTACTCCATAAAGTATAAACGAATAAGATTATTCATAGAACTCATATAATAGGTACTTACATGGCTAAATATTTAAAATATATTTGGGTTTATTACTTTAAAGAATTTTTATCAGATTTCTGTGAGAGAAGATATGAACAGCTATTGAATTTGGAGAGCAAAAACAGCTAGTGTACTAGTTAAGAACACAACTCTAGTGCCTGACATCCTGAGCTTGAATGCTCGTTCTACCATGTAGTATACATGACTTATGGCAGTTTACTTAACCTGTCTGTACCTCAGTTTCTCCATCTGCAAAAGAGAGCTGATAATAATGGCGCTATTTCATAGAGCTGTTGTAAAGATTAAATGGAATACTCATGTGAAGGGTGAACAAACAAAAATTATTAATTACCATTGAAATGTAGTTTTAAATTTTTCTACAGTACTTCATCTCTCAGCTTTTTTGTTCTCCCATCTTCAAGTATGTAGTGAGGTTAAACCCATTTATTATTATCATGTGAATTTTAAGTGTTCAAGTTTGTTAAGTTCACTAAGAATGCCAACAGAGTTATAACCTGTATCTAAGAAAATTGTCTTGCTCCTTTTTAGTTTTTATGGGACATAGATTGCTGAACTGCACCACAATTGAGTCACCTCCTAAGTGAAGTCTACCTATTCCTCCCTGCTCCTAACCTGTTCCAGTTATTATTAATTTCTTCTCCTTCTGGTTTCCCATGACACTTTATTCATCTTATAATAGCAGGCATGTGCACATTGTAGCCATATAGCCAAATTATTATTTTAAAAGTTTGTTTCCCACATGCTCAGGTGGCTCTTTGGGATAGTAACTGTGTCTCACTCATCCATTTCCCCAGGGCCTCACATAGTTTTTCAGCAATATTGTAAAGAATAAGTGAATAGTAAAGATACATTTGGGGCTTTCAGGATAAAACAACTTTGAACAGAGACTAATATGTGAACCACAAAACAAATATTCATAAACCATAGGCAGCAGGCCATTCAGACAAAATACATAAAACAATGGTTTTCAGACATTGGTCAAAAAGCAGTGGAAGACTGTGGTCCCTGAGAAGAGTAAAACAAATGAGCTAAGACTTACAAATCCCTAGCTTACTACTGGAGGCAATTTGTAGGCTATAGTTCAAGGAAGGAAGAACCCAGAGCCTAGAGGACCCAAGGAGTTGAGAAGAAAGAAACCCACATTTGAATAGCAGCTATGATAGAGGAAGAAGCTGTAGTGTCAGAGAGGGGAGAGAAAGAGAGAGCTCTGGAGATCTGCAGAACCTTTAGCTTTAACCTTTAGCTGAGCACTTATCTGCACAGACATGAGAAGAAACCCACAAGAAAAGAATTGCCACAAAGCAGGAGGTTGAAAATTCCTCATACAAAGCTGAGAAGAGTTTGTGTTTCCACCAGGCAGAATGGAAAGATATCAATGAATAGAATCCTTACAAGGACATTACCTTAGTATAGGAGTTACATTATCCCCAGGCTAAAAGCTGCTTTGAAAAGGCAATGAATAAAGCATAAAGTCAAGTCTCAAAAGAATCAAATTGATTTAAAATAACTTATCAGGGTGCCAGAAGAAAATCCAACACTATTCAAAAGAATGCAAAAAAATCCCCACCAAACAGTGTAAAATTCATAATAAAAATTTGCCAGGAATGCAGGAAAGGCAGGAATATATAACATATAATCAGGAGAAGAATTACTCAATAGAAATAGACACAAAAAAAGACAGAAGTGTTAAGATGAGCAGACAAGGACATAAAAACAGGTATTACAAGTAAACTTCACATGTTGAAGAAAATAAAGGAGACATGAACATAATGAAGAGATAAATGAAAGATAAAACAAATGATCCAAATAAAATTTTTGGAAATATACAAAATTAAAAATACATTGAGGGCTTCCCTGGTGGCGCAGTGGTTGAGAATCTGCCTGCCAATGCAGGGGACACGGGTTCGAGCCCTGGTCTGGGAAGATCCCACATACCGCGGAGGAACTAGGCCCGTGAGCCACAATTACTGAGCCTGCGTGTCTGGAGCCTGTGCTCCGCAACAAGAGAGGCCACGTTAGTGAGAGGCCCGCGCACCGCGATGAAGAGTGGCCCCCACTCGCCGCAACTGGAGAAAGCCCTCGCACAGAAACGAAGACCCAACACAGCCAAAAATAAATAAATAAATAAATAAATAAATAAACCCAAAAAAGTTAAAAAAAAAAACATTGAGAAGGATTCACAGATTAGGCACTGAAGAAGAAACAATCAGCAAACCTGAAATCACAGCAAGAAGTAATCCAAAAGGAAGCACAGAAAGAAAATAAACAGTATTTATGATCCATGGGACAATATCAAGCAGATAATATGCATATGATTCAAAAACATATTTGTAGGAATCATGCTCAAATGTATTCCAAACCTGATGAAAACTATAAATCCAAGAAGGTCAATGAATCCCAAACAAAATAAAAATAAACAAAATTATACCAAAACAATCATGATCAAATTCCTGAAAACCAGCCATAAAAAGAAAATTTTAAAAGCACCCAGACAAAGAGACACATTACATAAAGAGGAACAAAAAATATGAGCCATTATGCAAGCTAGAAGACAAACAAGCAACATTTTTAAAGTTTTGAAGGAAATAAACTGCCAACTTAGAAATCTATTCCTAGGGAAAATATTTTTCAAAAATAAAGAATTTTTCAGATAATCAGAACCTAAAAGGATTTATTACCAGCAGATATGCATTACAAGAAACATTAAAAGAGGTTCTTCAAGCAGAAAGAAACTGATATTAGATGCTAATTTTGACCTTCACAAAAGAATGAAAAGCACTGGAAATGGTAGACTTGTGAGTAAATATATGATATTTCTTCCCATTTTAAAATTTCTTGAAAAGAACTGTTTAAATAAAAGTGATAATAATAAATTATTGAATTTATAACACATGTAAACTGTATGACAAAAACAGCACAAAGGAAAGGGACAGTGAAAGTGGAAGCACACTGCTGTAAGGGTCTCAGACTATACATGAAGTGGTATAAGATTATTTAAAGGTAGACTCTAGTAATAAGGAGATGTATTTTGTAAACCATAGAGCAACCACCAAAATTAAGTAAGTAGACAAATAAATGAAACAAAGAGATGTGGCTAGGAAAGTTATAAGTGCAGTTAGAAAGGAGTCATAAAAAATTATTACTTAATCCAAAAAAAAAAACAAGAAAAAATAGAACAAATAGAAAACAAATAGATTTAAATCCAGACCTATTGATAGCTACATTAAAATTAATAATTATATTAAATAAGTTAATTGTAAAGCAGAGATTGTTATAGTGGATTAAAACGCAAGCCCCAACTAAATACTGTTACAAGAAACCCATCTCAAGTATAAAACAGTTTAAAAGTAAAAGGATGAAAAAAAAATACCATAAAAACACTAAACATAAGAAAGCTTATGTAGGGACTTCTCTGGTGGTGCAGTGGTTAAGAATCTGCCTGCCAATGCAGGGACAAGGGTTTGAGCCCTGGTCCGGAAGATCTCACATGCCGTGGAGCAACTAAGCCCGCGAGCCACAACTACTGAGCCTGCGTGCCACAACTACTGAAGCCTGTGCGCCTAGAGCCCATGCTCCGCAACGAAAGAAATCACCACAATGAGAAGCCTGCGCACTGCAATGAAGAGTAGCCCCTGCTCGCCACAACTAGAGAAAGCCTGCGCGCAGCAATGAAGACCCAACACAGCCAAAAATAAATAAATAAATAAAAAGAGTAAATTAAAAAAAAAAAAGAAAGAAAGCTTGTGTAACTGTATTTCCTACTCTCAGTTGAAGTAGTTCAGAAAAAGCAATATAGGGTGATTGCGAAGAATATTTTAGAGTGTTAAGGTGTCAATTTGTCATTGAGTCATAACTATCCTAAATTTGTATGCATGTGAAAACAGGTTTCAAAATACATGAAGCAAGAACTGGTAGAACTGATAAGAGACACATTCACAATTTGAGTTGGAGACTTCAACACTCCTTTCTCAATAATTAATAGAACAAACAGAAAATTAGGAAAAGTAAAAAGACTGGAAAATGTTATCAACTAATTTGACCTAATTAACATTTATGGAACAGTCCACCTAACAACAGCAGAATGAGCATTCTTTTGAGTGTACACTAAATGCTCACCAAGGAAAGCTATATTCTGAGGCATAAAACACATTTCTATAAATCATCTAAATTGATAAAAAAGAATTGGTCTTATTGATTGAAAATTATTTTATTTGATCCTTCAATGGAATTAAATTAGAAATCTAAAAAGTGTTTTCTGAAAATATTTCAAATATTAGAAAATTAAATAACACATCTAAATAACCTATAGGTCAAACAAAAAATGACAAAGGAAATTTTAAAATATCTTGAATTCAATTAAGATTAAAACACAGCATAAAATCAGTAGGGTGCTTACAGTGAAATTTATAACTTTAAATACTTATATTAGAAACCAAGAATGATCTTAAATCAGCAATCTAAGCTTGAAAAAGAAAAGCAAATAACACAAAGTAAGATTAAAGATAAAAGCAAATATTAAAGAAATGGAAACCAGAAAAACAAAAGAGAAAATTGATGACAGAAAAAGCTAGCTCTTTGAAAAGATCAACAAAATTGGTAAATTTCTAGAGATACTGATCAGGAGAAAAAAAGAAATGACAAACTATCAAAATCAGGAATGAAATGGAAGCATCACCACAGATCTAGATGTATTAAAAGGAAAACAGAGATATTATGAACAATTTTATGCCAATACATTTGGCCCCTGAGATGAAATGGAAAACTTCCTGAAAGTCACAAATTTCCAAAGCTAATTCAAGATGAAACAGATTATCTGAATAGTAGTATATCTATTAAAGAAATTGCATTTGTATTTAATAACCTTACTACAAAGAAAACACTAGGCCCCAGGTGGTATCCCTGGAGATAATGAATTCTGCCGAACATTTAAGGAAGAAATAATACCATTTCTATATAAACTTTTGTAGAAAATAAAAGCTTTACACTGATACCAACCGTAGAAACTATAAGACAAGAAAACTGCAAATCAATATGCCTCATGAACATAAATACAAATATCCATAGCAAAAATGGTAGCAAATCAAATCCACCAATAGATAAAAAGAAATAAGTTGTGACCAACTGAAGTGTATCCTAGAAAAGCAAGGTTGGTTTAATACTCAAAGTCAATCAATGTGTTTCCCTATTAACAAACTAAAAAGAAAAACTAAGTGATCATATCAATAAATGTAGAAAAAGTATTTAACAAAATTTATCATCCATTCTCAGGAAACAAGAAATAGAAGGGATCTGCCACAATATGATAAAAGACAACTTCAAAAACCCTTTCTTCCTAAATTTTGGAATAAGGCAAAAGATGTTTGCTCTCACAACTTCTATTCAACATTGTACTGGAGGTCCTAGCTAGTACAATAAGGCACATAAAAATAAGGGAATGGGACTAAAAAAGCTGAGTACTTATCCAACTTCTCATAGCTAGAAGGTAGACAAATCAAGTATCCTTGTCTCTAGTCTGCTCTAATGGCACTGTGTTCTTCACCTCAGTGCACCTCCTGCTCCAGTAAAACAATGGGAAGAATATTTTATTTTATTCTATTCTTGGTGAAGGAATTATTTCATAATTGTAGTTCAAGATGAAAAGTTTCACCCATTGGGCAGAATCATGGATACCACACTATTCTCTGCACTACACTATTAAAGATCCCCCTCTGGGTAAGCATCTCACACTGTACCCACTATTTTGGACATAAGGTTTTTGTAGGAAGCTCTAAAAGTGCATGCAGCAAAAACCTATTCAATATAATAAGCAAGGTACATGGCGTGAACATATCTTGCGGGAAAACAGAAATGCCTTAGCAAAAGTATCTGCTTTCAATCTCCAGAGGAGAACCTTGAATTTCAGGACATCTAAGTAATTAGCTTACAGTCACAAATCAAGTTTTAAAATGGGAAGAAGGAGGAGATGGTGGGTTTTGAAAGAAATCCTGAAACTCCATTAATGGTTTTGTGCTCTGACCACAAAACCTCTATCCCTCTCTAACCCTAGCCATAGAAATATTCCTCTGCTTGCTATTTGACGGTCTGTGCCAGTTTTGCATAGCTTCCTTGAATCAGAAGGAAAGGTTTCTTTTAGGACTCCATATTTCTTTCTGAGAACAAGCTGAATTGCTAGAGGCAAGGCGGGAGTTCCTCAAGCAAACAAAGGAAATAGTTGAAAGGACCCTCACCGAGGCCACAAAGCAGGTCCTCCAGAAAACCAGTCTTTATCTCTAACCTCTTTGCAGAGTTTGGCAAGAATACATAGCGCTTCCTGAGAGAGATTACGTGGGTAGTGGCTGCAGTTGCGGCAGAGCTGTGTGTCAGCATATTGAGTCAATGGAAGTACACAAGCTTTGCCAAAGCAAAGCAGACAGGATGCAGGCTGCTGGTTCCAGGGTGAAGCTGGCGTCAGGTGCTGGGGATTTTTTCTACCTTTTGATGGGGCAAGAAACAACTCTTGCCTCCTTCTTTGAAAATCCACTTCACAAGTTTTTTAACAGTTGAAGTGAATAGATCTATATATGGCTTTGTTTTCACTGAACAAAGAATCATCCTGATTCTTGTTTTTTACAATGGTGAAGGCCAAAGGCACAGAAATGTGGACACTCACTTGAACAAGTAAAGATGGCTGGCTTTTTCAGTTAATTTGTCCTACTGAGCAAAGAACACACTACAGTAGTCTTCATGGAAAAGGAAAAAATACCAATTATTAACACCTAAATTTTATTGTATGTTTATGTATAAGCCACTGTGCAAATCTTTTTTAAAATCTTAACACAGTCTTATGTGTTCTTATTTGCATTTCCCAGTTGATGAAACAGGGACTTGAAAGGGTTAGTAGTTTGCTTGCTGACAAAAAGTAAGTGACGATGCCAGATTTGAAACTAGTTTTGTTTGATTCCAATATCTATCTATAGTTATTCTAAATTCCTTTTAAAGGAGACAGAACAGTTCCTGATCTCAAAGAAATATATTTCTTTAGTTAACTACACCACAGGTTGCCAGCCAGTCAGAATTAGCTATAGACTTCAGAACCTGAGCTGACAGAAATGTAAAACTCTTACTGTTTCCATACCTCCCTTTTCTGTCACGTTTTGAAGAGCTCCTAGTTGTAAGGGGAATAGCTTTGGCAGGAACCCTCCTTGACTCAGTTCTACTGCGTTCAGTGATTCTGTGTTCAACGGCATGCTCCCCTCTGAGCTCAGAAGCAAAGCCACGGGGAAGTTCCTTGGATAAGCTTTACGCTGGTAGATGGATCACCATCTAGATTTAGATGGACATGTTTAGAATTCAGAATCTGAAATGGGTTAGCTCTAATCAAGGTTGCTGAAATATGTTCCTGCCTGTTAATAGGGGCTGCCTGCCAGCTTATCAGAGGTGTGCCAGGCTTAGCAATAACTGTGATTATGTTAAAATGGTAGAACCACTTAGTAAAATATATGTGAGAAATATATATGTATGTATACATATATGTGTACATATGCATTTGTATATATGTACATATAATATACAATATATACATGTAATATATACAGTATATGTATATATTGGTGTCTGAATATTTAGGAACCAGTTGAGCATATGTCCAAATACATTTAATAATGAGTTATACTGATCAAACTATTTGAAGCCTCCAATGCAATATAAATGCTTATATTATTTTATTCATTTGTTATTCATGGAAATCATTATGTTTTAGACATAGTAGTAAGCTCTAAAGATACAAATAAAAATATATATATTGTTTCTGTCCTCAGGGAGTTCATTCGACACTTTTATCTAATGATATCTTTCAATGAAAATGACTGTTTTTTCTCCTTTTTTTTTTAATATATAGTTTGCAATACATTTTCAGTTTAACTTGGGGCTTGTATTTTCTACAATTTAGCAGACTAGATAATCAGATATTACGAACAACCTTTCTGACAAAAATGGCTGAAATGTTGTGTGTGTGTGTATTTAGAATATTTTAAGTGCATTACTAAACTGGCAAGAAAGTATATAATATGGCAAAACAAATTATATGGAGAGGTAGAAAGCAAGCAAGTACAAAATCCAGCTTTGACCCTAAGGAAATCTGTTGAACCCTGGTGAACTTGAACATATGTTTTGAAGCCCATGTAAGGCACAGAAGAAAGTAGGCAAACCTTAGGCGCACCTAAAGTAGAAAGTCTAATGGTAGGCCCTCACATAAAGTTGAGACTTGATTGGAATACAATTTCCTCCTAGAAGTAAATAGCAAGGAAGCATTTTTTTTTTCTTCACTTTGGCACTAAGTGTAAAGAAAAAAATCACTCTTAAGCATTTGGAACTATAAGCCAGCCCTAAAACAGGTTTTTGGCCCAAGTTAAAACTTTCTGGGTGGTACAAAAAAAATTCAAATAGCAATTTTGATATAAAAGTGTCCTGGATTTTACTGCCTTCTCCAGGTGATAAGAAGAAGCAAAACAAAGTCCTCTCTGAAGGACTTTAATTTCAACATGACCTGAAAAAATTCTCTCAGATAATGATCCAAGAGATATGAGCAAGAAGCCGAAAATTGCAAATATACAGGTAAACAAAGAACCATGAGTAAGAGCCAGAATAAATAACATTGCTGAATCATACAGACAAAATTCCAGATATTGGAATTACCAGATTCTGGATATAAAATTTAAATGTTTGATATGTTTCAAGGAGTGAAGTCTGAAAACATAAGCAATAAACCAAAGACTATTAAAAAAAAACAGATCTGAAGAAATATAATTTGAAAATTAAAGTGGCAATAAATTAAATGAAATTAAACAATGAATGGATTAAAAGAAGATTAGAAATAAGTGAGGAAAAAATTAGTAAAAGAAAAATACGTCCAAAGAAATTATCCAGAATGTTCTGAAGTAGACATATTGAAATAATGAAAGAGATTAATAAAATAAGCAGAGAGAATGGAAAAATCCAACATACTCTAATTAGAATTCCAGAAGGAAATAATAGTGTGAATGAGGAAGGAGCAATATTTGAAGAATTAATAATGGGGAATTTTCCAGAAAGACACCAACTCAAACCCAAGAAGTTTAAAAATAAATCCACACCTAGACCTATCCTAATGGAACTGTAGGACACCAAAGATGAAGAGAAGATTTAAAAAGCAGTCAGTGAGAAAAGTTTAACTTGGGTTTGGTTATTTGTCTCAAAACAAAATGATAACCAATCAAAGCTTGCAAAAGAAAGAATTATTGCCATTTTTAGTGGATTCCAGTTATATTTTTGAATAAATGAATCAATTGTAAGCAGCAGATCCAAGATGAAAGCCTTCTGATCCCAAAATCTGTGTTTTTAAATATATATCACTCACTTTGCAAATAGATAGGAAAGGATGCAAACCTATGTTCCTGAAATTTTGATCATGCCTGTATTGCTGTAAAGATCTATAGCCATCCTCTCAGACTTTAAACATTGCACAATTCTACCAGAATAATTTATCCTAATTATCACTTTTGTCTTGCTACATCACTGATTAGAAACTTTGAAAGAGTATCTACTTCCTAGTACATCATAACAAAACACCTCTCAGAACTGTGGAACAGCAGTATTGGCTAACGGTTGCACCCTAGAAATGGCTGAATATGGGTTTAAAGTTATAGATATATGACCTGGAAATTTTCCTAATGTATTTAAGTTTTCTTGGCTTGTAAACTGGAAATAATAATGGCATCTACAATTTGTGGCAAGGATTAAGAGAAATAATATATGCCAAGTGCTTTGCACAGTACTGACTTAGAATAAATTGTCACTGAAGTTGGCTGTTACTATTAGATAATCATTCTATTTCTTCATTTTTTTATCTTCTATTGCACTCACCCCAAACCCTTCTCCTTACTCTCTTGTCCTGATGGCTTCTGCTTCAAGGTCAGTGGTTCTCAAAGTGAGCACATTATCAGCATCACCTAGGAATTTGTTAGAAATTCAAATTCTTGAGTCTCACCCCAGACCTACTGAATGAGAAACCCTGGAGGCAGGGCTCAGCAGTCTGCGTTTTAACAAACCCTCCAGGTGGTGCTGATACACATGAGGACCACTGTTCTGAGCCATTGTACGTGTAGCTCAGTTCTTCTCAACATGTAGGCTTTTGCAAACCTGTGGAGAAGCTTTTGGTTGTCACAATGCTTGATAATCCCTACTGGCAATTAGTGGGGCAGGAATGTTAAATGTCCCAAAATACTCACTTCCTAAACCTTCACCTCCTTCTGCACCTGTTGAAATCCTGTGCAATTTCCAAGGATTGGTTCCTTTACACTTTATCTTCTTTATCCATTTCAGCCCAGACCATGATCTTTCTGAGGATATGACTATAGACCTTTTGTATATTTAATATTCCCTCATGTTCCATTAGTTTAGTGGATAAGACCATACACCAGGAAGTCAGAGTGCCTGGATATAAATCTTACCTCTGTGACTTAACATGCAGCCTTGGATTTTGTTACTTACCCTTTCTGAGCCTCAGTTTCCTCATCTGTAAAATGGGGTTAGTAATGGTACATACATTAAAGAGTTGTGTGGATTAAGCCTTTAGAACAGTGCTTGGCACAAAGTAAGCACTATACAAATGTTGGCTCTTATTCTGTATCCCCTTTGGCATCTACATAATGCTAAGAACTTACTACATGCCTCATACATTTCATTGACTCATTGATTGGCCAAAGAACCTCAGATGTTATTCCCAATTCAACCTCCACACATTCATTAGAAGACTCAGGGGAGTAATGATCACCAACTTTAAATTCATAAAGTACTGCCATGTAGAAAGAAGAATTGGCTTATTCTTTATTGCTTCAGAACATAGGACTTGGAACTAAGTTTCAGGGTAAGTAACGGAGTACATTTGTTCTGTGTCCCTGCTGCATCTCTTCCTCCAGTTCCTGTGACAACAGAGGTCAAAGATTTGGGAATTTTGGATACTAGCCATCTCTTTCAATTTCTTTCTACTTGAGAGATATAGATGAGAACACAATCATATTTCCAGAGCCTCTGAGATTCTTTCTATTTGATTCATGTTCTTCTGAATGGTTTTGCTCAAAAAGAGCCTTGTTTCCTGCCAATTTCTGATGGCTGTCCTCCATCACCTGCCCTTTTGTTTCCCAGAAGCCCACAGGCTATTAGCTTAAGTACGCATCACTGGCAGGGGCCCTACCTTTGGCAGCAGTAAGAACAGCATGGGCCGATGAAATGCTCCTTGGAGACTGCCCATCCAAACACGGAGTGCATCCAAAGCTAGAGGTGATGACATCTTAGCCTGATGTGGAAGAAGTACACAGGGTTCTGGATGGTTATGTAATAAGGGAAAGAAGAGGAGGTGGTGCATGACTGTGGAAAGAGAGCATCCCAGAGGTAGGCTTTGGTTTTGTGAGGAAGCCTGAGAATAAGAAAGGTGATTTAGGCTCTATTTTGCATGTGATGTCATACTAACAAAGGTAGCCAAAAACCCCTGTGGAAGGAAAATACAGTTCTTATTGTTGGCATGAAGGAAGAGAATAGGTCTGGGCCTTTGTTCATTTGTCTGTGAGACTCCCTAAAATTAAACTCTTACTTCACTAAGTAGTCATCCCAGGCAGCAAATTAATTCATAAAATAATCCAATAAATAAATATCCTGGAAAACATTTATGGCAACATCCAACATGTATTAAACTATGGTATCAAATGAGCTAATTCTATCTATGGCGATCTGTCTGTTGATTCTGTAGTTAAAAGAAGGAGGAAGAGAAGAAAGAAGAGGAGGAGGAAGGGAGGAAGGACTGCAGTATTATTTCAGTCAAGACCAATCTTGGCAGGACTGTCAGGCCCCCAGGCTCATCCTTAGGTTGGCCAGTTTGTGGCTTCCATTTGATCAATTTAACCAGGGGAAACTATGACTGGTGAATGGACTCATAGCAATGAAGTGCACAACAGAGAAATGAGCAAAACCAGACTATTTCTTTATTAGTTTAAGCTGAGAGGTAAACATTCTAAAGAAACTGATTACTACAGGAGCAAATGGTATCATTTTATACTCAACTGGAAAAAAAAAAAAAAAAAATGAAATGGACAGGGCTTCCCTGGCGGTGCAGTGGTTGAGAATCTGCCTGCCGATGCAGGGGACACAGGTTCGAGCCCTGGTCTGGGAAGATCCCACATGCCGCGAAGCAACTAGGCCCGTGAGCCACAACTACTGAACCTGAGCGTCTGGAGCCTGTGCTCCGCAACAAGAGAGACCGCGATAGTGAGAGGCCTGCGCACCGCGATGAAGAGTGGGCCCCGCTTGCCACAACGAGAGAAAGCCCTCGCACAGAAACGAAGACCCAACACAACCAAAAATTAATTAATTAATTAATTAATTATTTTTTAAAAAGTAACAAATGTTCAAGTACAATTTGTGTCCTTTAAAAAATAAAAATATAAATAAATAAAAAAAAAAGAAAGAAAGCCTTTCTTGGAATGCATTCTGGGGCTAAAAAAAAAAAATGGACAAAAGACTTGAATACATTCTTTCACAAAAGAAGATATGAAAATGGCCAATAACTGTATGAAAACATACTTAATCTGGGAAATGCAAACTAAAACCACAATGCAATGAGACTGCATATCTACCAGAATGGCTAAAATTACTTAGTCATTGGCAATAACAGATCAAATGGACTTTCAAGCACTGCTGGTTGGGATAAAAGTGTGTAGCACCACCCTGGAAAACTTGACAGTATCTACTAAAACTGAAAGTACACATACCCAAGTCCCAGGAATTTCATTTGGAGGCCAATACGCCAATTTCCCAAAATTTACCAAAAGGTACATATGTGAATGTTCATAGCAGCATTACTCATAACAGCCAAAAATTGGAAACAATTCAAATGTCTTTCAAAAGTTTAGAAGGGATAAATACATTATGGTATTACCACAATGGAATCATATAAAGCAATGAAAATAAACAAACCATGACAACATGTGACACAAGGGAGAAATCTCACAGACCCAAAGATTATATATTATGTGATTACGCTTACATGAAGTCTAAAAACAGGCAAAACTGATCTATAGGAAATGAAGTCTGAATTGTGATTATGTATTGATTGAGAAATAACTGAAAGGAGTTAAAAGGGGAGAGATTCTTGGGTGCAAGTGATGTTCTTTTCCTGGATCTGGATGGAAGTTACATGAGTGTATTCACTTCTTAAAAATTAGTCAAGCTGTCACTTGTGGTCTATGCATATTTCTGTTTATATGCTGTTCATCAGTGGTTCTCCAATGGGAGTGATTTTGCCTCCCAGGGGACACTTAGCAATTTCTGGAGAAATTTTTGGTTGTCACAACTGGGAGAGTATACTTGCATCTAGTGGGTATAGACCAAGGATGCCACTAAATATCCTATGATACAAAGTACAGCCCCCTACAACAAAGAATTATCTATACATCAATAAAAACAAGTGTTCAAAATAAAATATCAGCAAAATAATAATATTAACAATAATTTGCATGGCTTACACAACACTAGTATAACACATTCCTTATTAAAGCTAAGGCGCTCATATACTGTGTCCACTTGAACTGTACAAATCAGTCTACAACAAATGTGGCAAGCCTATAACCAGATTCAAAGTTCTTTGTAACTGTGGAGAAGCCACATGCTGAGTGAAGGAACAGGGATTTAAACATAGAAAAAATGGACAAATAAAGGCATTCACCATCATGGTATCCCATTGAGTGCCTCTACACTGACATCTGGGGGGGAGGCTACTGGATATTTTGTTCACATTTGAAACTCCAATATGTTGCATAGTTACTACATAAAATAAGCACTATTTGTTGAACTTATGAATGAACATGTCTGCCTGAAGCCCTCCCAGCCATGTGTATCATCTTCTAATACAGTAAGTCCTCCTACCCCTTGTCTCTCCAATGTCCCAAGACCTAAATTTTTCCTTTATCTTCCCTCAACTCAAAATTTATCTAGTTTACCTATCTTGCATCCTACCAGGTAGCCATCTAATTTCTCTGATACATTTATACATGCCAAGGTCTCAATTGTGCCAGTAGACTGATGTGTTACCAAGTTTTATAATTTAAAAAAGTTGAAGAGACAGTTCCTAACCCAAAGAAGTAACTGATGCTAGAAATACCATGTGTTTGTGAGGTCTGTGAGGGAGAAAAATAAAGAAGGGCAAAGAGATGTTTCAGTGACCCCCAATCAAACACTGAAAAGAGCTTCCTTTGGTAGGAAGGCACCTTACTGTGGTACTTACTGTGGTAGGGAGGAATCTCATGAGAGATTATCACACATTTATGGAGTCTTCATACATCCAAAGAAATCAATCCAACATTTAGGGTAAAGAGTGTGGAAGCAGGAGTACTCAAGCTGACATTTTTAGAGACTGTTTTGACCTTCTATGTGTGGTAGGCAGAACAAGGCTATCCCCACCCCTGAAACTTGTCCCTGTCCTAATTTCTGGAACATGTGATTTATTAGATTACATGGCAAGGGGGAATTAAGGTGGTAGATGGAATTAATGTTGCAGATTGAATGAAGTTGCTAATCAGCTGACTTTAAAATAGAGAGATGATCCTGGATTTTTCAGTTGGACCCAAGCATCCTTAAAAGGGGAGGAGGGAGGCAGAAGAAAACCAGGAAGATGACAGTGTTAGAAAGATTCAGCCCAACATTGCTGGCTTTGAAGTTGGAGGAAGAGGGCTGTGAGCCAAAGAATGTGAGCAGCTTCTAGAAAGTGGAAAAGTCAAGGAAACGGATTCTCCTAGAGCCTTCAGAAGAAATGCAGCCTTGCTAACACCCTGATTTTAACTCGATGAGAACCATTTTGGATTTCTGATGCTCAGAACTGTTAGGTAATAAATTTATGTTATTTTAAGTCGCTAAGTTTGTGGTCATTTGTTAGAGCAGCAATAGGAACTCATACACTATGTTACTGGGTTGCAGAAAAGCCATGGATCCCCAAACAACCAGTAATATAATTTATATTTGACTTTTGAGTATAATTAAAGGGAACATACCTGGATCCAACCCTCCCCTCCCCAACGCACACACTTGCAATCTTTAGTCATTTACATTTCTGCCCACGACATTCCCCTTCTAATGGGATCTTGGTATCAGGATTCAAGGAGGCAACTGGGCAGCCAAGGACTGATTGCAGTTACTACGGGTTAATTGACAGACACCTGAATGGCTGCACAGCCATTGTCTGTATTGCCTGGAGTCAAAATGGAATTGCGCAGATGGAGAGAGAAAAGCGTGTTTACTCTCTGGCAAAGAGGATATCTGCAAAAGAAAGCAGTCCTTTTGCTGACAAAGTTAGTGACTTGTGCATCTGCAAAACTAGGACATAAAACACTCAGGTGCAAATAGATGTCTGTACATATAAAAGTGAAATAAGTAATTGGAGGTTTCTGGGAGAGAGCCAATTCATTAAGTCCATATCCAGGAACAATGCAAAACCAATCTATGATCCAGGTTGAAGAACCAAACCATGCACCGAGGCCAACCAAGGGGTGGCTTAGGGAAGCAAAAATGCCCAAAGTGCTCCTCAGCCCCGTCACCTAAATCACTCTAAATAAACATCTAACCCAAGTAGAAACATGATTACTATGTAAACACAGCTTAAGCTACTGGCAAATAAACAGTTTCTTCATAAAAGTAGTATGCTTATCCTCCAAAAGGAGTTTCAGCGGAGTTCTCTACCCCCCATTCCTGTGAGATCACAGGTCCCATGTCCTTCCTATATGGAAATTCTGGAGATGTCATAGCATACATCAGGAGTAGTTTTCTTTCATTCAATAAGCACAAAGTAAAAGAAAGGAACAAGTACTATACTGAAGCAACAGTGAGATGCCAAGAACTCGGAAATAAAATTAACAAGATTAGCTTCTGAGAGAAAAATAAAATCAACACACAGTGGCTCAAAGCTGACTTATATAAGGTTACCTTAAAAACAAAGACTTAGGCCAGCAAGCCTTTGTTAGAAGCAGATTTAGGGTATTAGCATATTTAAAGAAACAATGCATCCATCAGAAAGAAAAACATCAAAAAACTAACAGAAGCAAATGTTAGCTGGGCACACTCAAACAGTACAGGAGGGAGGTCTACGAAGTTTGCCTCCCTGGGATGGAGACGTCTGCAGAAGTCTATCACGTTCTGATCAGACTAGACAGATAATCCAGCTGACTCCTCTGGTTCTGATTATATGTTCATCAAGTAATCTTTTGATCATTGTTTTAGTTCATTTGTGCTGCTATAACAAAATATCACAGACTGGGTAACTTATAAACAACAAATGTTTATTTCTCACAGTTCTGGAGGCTAGAAAGTCCAAGATCTGACCCCAGCATGCTCACCTTCTGGTAAAGGCCTCCTTCCTGTTTAGTAGCAGGTGCCCTCTCATTGTTTCCTCACATGGTATAAGGGGCAAGGGATCTTGGCAGGGTCTCTTTTATAAGAGCACTTATCCATTCATGAGCGCTCCACCCTCACAACCTAAGCAACTCCCAAAGGCCCACTTCCTAATACTATTATCTTTTTTTTTTTAACATCTTTATTGGAGTATAATTGCTTTACAATGGTATGTTAGTTTCTGCTTTATAACAAAGTGAATCAGCTATACGTATACATATATCCCCATATCTCCTCCCTCTTGCGTCTCCCTCCCACCCTCTGTATCCCACCCCTCTAGGTGGTCACAAAGCACCGAGCTGATCTCCCTGTGCTATGCAGCTGCTTTCCACTAGCTATCTATTTTACATTTGGTAGTGTATATATGTCCATGCCACTCTCTCACTTCGTCCCAGCTAACCCTTCCCCCTCTCCGTGTCCTCAAGTCCATTCTCTACCTTTGCGCCTTTATTCCTGTCCTACCCCTAGGTTCTTCAGAACCTTTTTTTTTTAGATTCCATATATATGTGTTAGCATATGGTGTTTGTTTTCCTCTTTCTGACTTACTTCACTCTGTATGACAGACTCTAGGTCCATCCACCTCACTACAAATAACTCAATTTCGTTTCTTTTTATGGCTGAGTAATATTCCATTGCACATATGTGCCACATCTTCTTTATCCATTCATCTGTCGATGGACACTTAGGTTGCTTCCATGACCTGGCTATTGTAAATAGAGCTGCAATGAACATTTTGGTACATGACTTTTTTTGAATTATGGTTTTCTCACAGTATATGCCCAGGAGTGGGATTGCTGGGTCGTATGGTAGTTCTATTTTTAGTTTTTTAAGGAACCTCCATACTGTTCTCCATAGTGGCTGTATCAATTTACATTCCCACCCACAGTGCAAGAGTGTTCCCTTTTCTCCACACCCTCTCCAGCATTTATTGTTTGTAGATTTTTTGATGATGGCCATTCTGACTGGTGTGAAGTGATACCTCATTGTACTTTTGATTTGCATTTCTCTAATGATTAGTGAGGTTGAGCATCCTTTCATGTGTTTGTTGGATACTATCATCTTTGGGGATAGGATTTCAACATATGAATTTGGGTGGGGGGTCGCAAACATTCAGACCACAACAATTGTAATGCGGCTATAGGGAGAGAATACATTAGTCAGCAATCAGGAGCACTTTATCCGGTTAAAATGGTTATGTTTACATCATAAACTCATATATTGTTTTTCTAGTTTAATTTGAACTATGCACCATCTTTCCACCTAATTAACACCCACCCCAAAGAGCCCCAGGAGCCGTAAACTCTTTGTCTTAAAGAGAAAGATTTTGCCCACTCTCAGTTGGGTGGGAGTGGTCATAATTTCCACCAGAGCACTAGTCTTGCCCACAGGAAGGCTGGGATGATTTTGAAGTCTTCTCAGACTATCTGGGATAGGGTTCATGCCCCACCAGGGCTACATTGTCTTGTGTGAGCTACAGACTAGCTGCCACTAAAGACCTTCTTCTCAGAGGGAACCCAAGCCCTGATCTTCCAAAACATCTCATTCTCCTGTGTGTCGACAAGTATGCACAGCTAAGTAAACACCAAGGAAAGAGACTTATTCATGAATGGAAAATTAAAACATGAAAAAAAAAAAAAACCTGGCTAGAAATTGAAGAGGACACCCTAGAGGGGCTTGTCTCAGGAAGAAACACAGAGGCCAAGTCACATGAGCCCTTGATTCTATTCCAGTCCAACCACGTGCAACAAGCTTTGTGGCCTGGGGGACCCACTAGGGTCAGCTAGCTTGGATCAGATGTGATGCGTGTTTCCTGGCTAATAAAAACATTAGTACCCATGGCTCTAACTTTTACTTTTCATTAAATTATTTTTATTGGCATGCTATTTAAATCTGTGCAAATGTAAACCTGGGTATAAATTCCTTATGCTCACACAAATATAAATTTCTAGAACCAAGATAATTCAAATTAAATCTATTAATTTAAGGTGATAGATGATGTTACTTTGCTGAAATAAAATCTCTCTTTACTCTCTGACTGTGGCACTGGATGCCAGAGCACGGATTTTTAGGTTTGGCAACCTGTGCTCCTGTGCACTGAGAGAACTTGGTGTTCCCGACACAGTTCTTCATTGAACTCCTATGACACTTTTGTTCACAGCCTGCATCTTGATGGCATTGGCCTTCACTAATGTATTAATTTTTTTCTCTGTTCTTTTCCTTTCTACTTGAGGCCAATAACGTTGTAAACACAAAAGCCAACTCCAACACGGAAATTATGCAGCCATATTCAGGTAGTCATTTGATGGCTCAGAAAGGGCTCATATTCACGTATTTAGATTATTTTCAAATTAAACACAAATTTTTAAAAATTACTATAGAGAGTAAAGCAAACTTTCACACTCAAGTTTGAGAGACTGGTGGAATCTGTTTCCTTGACTGAACACCATGTCATGTTTCACTCCCTCCTTCCAATGTGCAGGAAATACTGAGACTTGCAATCAATGTTTCCTTTTTGCTCTCAGCTCACAAAATGGTTGAGGCAGCCTTAAGTCCTTTCTCTGATTTTGCATTCTGTGTCTCTGAGCTTCTCTTTAAGGTTATGTAAGTTGTCTGGGGGAATATTTACATAGCCAGGCCCACCTTCCTCTCAAGGAAAAATAAAAGCTTGGAAAAGAGTAAGATTTGCGTGTTAGTTAGTGCCTATTCTTTTTCAGTTTTGTAAAAGAGCAACAGCCTTTTTTTAACAGAGCAGAACAGTGGGTAGGACTGGAAAAACTCCCCAAACTGTTTCTTTTTTCCCTGCTCACACCTGTTAGAGCAGAAGAATTACCCGTGCCTTTGTCTTCTACTCCATTTCTGCCTTCCCTTGGGAGATGAAATGTACTTTTAGAATGGAAAGGAAATAAACATTAAAATTTTACAAATTTGAAACATTGGTTACCAGAGCTTCTGGCATATCTGCATCAGTTCTGCATCTAATCAAATAATTTGGGCGTAAAGCAAGGGTCTTGACAATGCTCCCAGAGGCCAGTGAACCCTCTCCCTCAATGCCCATTGATTTAAAATGCCATCTTTACCGTGTATAAATCTCCATATAAATGCAAGGCAATTGTTGAACTCCAGGCTGCCATGCTAATCTATCAGTCTATTCCCAGGAGCATTATACTGTTTTAAATACTATAAAGAGATAATGAGCTTCTGCATCTGACCTCTTTGCTTTCTTATTTTTCTTTCATAATTCCATTTTTTTTTCTTTTTCTCTTTTTTCTCTACATTTTTGGAGATTCCATCATCTTCATCTTTTAGATCTATAATTTGGTTTTTAAGCCTTCTTTCGAAAAAAATTTAGCAAGCATGATTATTATTTATAAGAACTGTTTTTTATTTTTCCTCCATCATTGCAGCCTGCTCTTATTTTGAGTCTGAAATGTTCTCCTAAGTGTCTCTAACAGTAATAGATTAGAATACTCTAAAGTTCTTTTTTGTTTCCTGAGTCAATGGTTCTGCTTTTTACCTCCACCTCTAGGTTCTTTATTGCTGCTACTTTCCCTAAATTATCTAGATATTTTTGGTTGTCTTCATTAATCTGATCCCATTTTCTTTGTATCCTACAAAAATTCTTAAAAATTTCTATTTCCTATAGCAATCTTTTTATAGCATTGTTAAGGACGTACTGATTTTCAAGTATCTTTTCTCTGATTTCATTGAAAATTTGGGAATAAAATTTAATTCACCATCTTGAATAATTTAGTAAAATTTTAAAACAAAATTCAAGGTGCTTCTTTAAGGAAAAGATTAAGCTGAGGCAGAACATGACATTTCATACTTCATGCAAGGGTATATTTTCATACAAATGCTCACTGATCTGAAATGTCATCTTTATCATATACTAAACTTCTTTATAAATCTAAGCTTATTTCTGAACTTTATGCTATCTCATTGATCTATAGGCCGATTCCTATAACACTCTGTTTTTAAATAGTTACTGCTTTAATTGCTCCCATTTTCTCAGCAGACATCCACTTGTAATTTGGAAGAGACTGTGAAAGATAGTAATAATACAGATGTAGTAATAATACAGATGTGCACTAAACCTTGAAATTTCATTTCCTTCTTGCAAGCATTCTTGATGAACAGAAAAACAAATGATTATATGAGATTTTAAACATTTCCTCAGCATTTATGATAACTTGTACCTTGTCTCAAATGGTATACAGTAGTTCCCTCATATCTGTGGGAGATATGTTTCAAGACCCCCAGTGGATGCCTGAAATAGTACTGAATCCTATATATACTATGTTTTTTCCTAGACTAACAAGTGGGTAGAGTACACAGCATGGATACACTAGGTAAAGGGAGGATCCATATCCCAGGTGGGACGGACCAGGCAGTGCAAGATTTCAACATACTATTCAGAAATTTATGAATCGTTTATTTCTAGAATTTTCTATTTAGTATTTTTGAACTGCAGTTGACCATGGGTTACTGAAACCATGGATAAGAGGGAACTACTGTATAACATATAACATCTCCACTGATATTATATTCTTATGATATCCTCAAATATAGTGATTAATGCCTCCATTAATATCTCCACTTTACAGAAGAAGAAACTAAAGCCTGGAGAACTTCAGTATTTACTCAAGGTTATGCAATCAACAAGTGGGAGGACTTGAACTCAGATCTCACTCCAGATCTCAGACTCATCTTCTGTATAATAGGGGCCACTTTTCATTCACACAGTGGAGGTTCTTTATTCATTTGTTAGAATGTCCTTTATTAACTAGCTAGTCCTGCTCCAAGTGACTTAGAAAACAAGTTCATTGCTGACTGTCTTCTTGTGGAAGGCAGAACTGTGTTTGCCTGATCATGTGTTCAGAGCAAGGTAATTCAAACACTATGGCACCCAGCATGGGGATGGACACAGCTCCCTGAAGGTCAGGCTTTGTTTCCCACACCAAAAGGTCACAGTAGCCCCCAAGGCTTTAAATTGCCAAATTTTGTCTACTCCTTAATACACCTGCAAGATATGCTCACATATCTAGGCCACAAGCTTAAATAAAGAGATTTTTAAATGCAATCATGCAAAAACACATATATCAGAAGACAAAGACAGAAGGAAAATACAGAAATGAAAATGTTTATGTATATGAGGCAGGTTAACAAAAAAAACTCTTTCTTTTAAAATCTATGGCAATATCATTGTCTTTACAGTTTTAAAAAGTAATTTTTATTTATTTGATTTAAAAATGTGATCAGAGGCATCCTGGATTAAAGACTAATTAAAGATTTTTCTCCAAAATATATGTTGATTTGCCTTAAAGAGTTTCTCTTCTTTAGTCCTCCCTCTAACTAAGCCCAAGAATATGTGAAACAGTCAAAAGGAGGAATTGGGATCAAAGGGCCTGGGTAGTGACAACCAAAGAAACAGCTGGGGGATCATAAAAGCAAGCTAAAGAAAGGACTCAGAGAAAGAGAGAAAAGAAAACAGATCTTTTTGGCTTCCAACCACTCTAAGAGGAAAGAGTCAAAAAAAAAAAAAAAAAAAAGGAGGAACGACTGCTCGAAGTAAATATAAAGACCCAGGAAGGGTAGGAAAGGAAGAGGGAAAGATTAGGGAGAGAGATAAAGAATAAAGGAAAATGAAAGAACTTGAAAAAACAGGAAATCCATTTGAAGAGGACAGGGAGGAAAGGATAACAGCTGAGATTTAAGGAAAATGTTGGTCAGATATGAACGTTAATTGTTTTGTTTTCATGCAGTTGGCCGCTGCAAATGTGAAACATGCCTCATTTCTAAATACCCAAGAAAAAGAGGTCACACCCTATGTGAAAATGAAAATAAAACTCGTTTCATTTCCAGGCTCCCGTTTCTTTTCTCTTTCTCATTTCCCAATGTCCTCAAAAGTTTCAAACACAAAGATATTTATGGTGATTTAATTTGGTTACAAAAGCTCAGAGGGTGAGAAATTTTAGCTTGCCTACCAAAACCTGGTCCCAGAAGGCCAAGGTCTTAGACAGGACAATGATTCATTGACCAAACCCAAAGCAAAAATAATTACCTAAAACTTGGAAAATAAAGCAAGGAGATCACTGCCAGATTTTTCATGATCATTTTAGAGCATTTTCTAACAAGCCTGCTGTTGAGTCTCCTGATTCTCTAGGGCCGTCATTTAATTTGACTTAATATTTATTATTAATTAAGGCTCAGACCCTGCGTAAATTTAAGTGTTTACTTATAGAAGATTGATAAGTTGTGAGGTATCTTTGTTCAGTGGAGATAAAAATAATAAATTCCCAGTAAAAAAGATAACCTCAGAGTTTACAATTTTATTGACCTCTTAGGACATTAACAGTTTTGTATGTAATTTAAACTTATTTCATCATGCTTTCCTTCACCAACTATATATACTTCTTTTTTTCTGAGTCTCTTTTACCATCCTGCTGCTTCTCTCATTCATGATTTAAACTAACCTTTGACATGTGTGCTCCATATATATTTGTATGTTTTTTTTTTTAATAAATTTATTTATTTATTTATTTTTGTCTGTGTTGGGTCCTCTTTGCTGCACATGGGCTTTCTTTTAGTTGCGGCGAGCGGGGCCTACTCTTCGTTGAGGTGCGCAGGCTTCTCATTGCAGTGGCTTCTCTTGTTGCGGAGTACAGGCTCTAGGCGCGCGGGCTTCAGTAGTTGTGGTGCATGGGCTCAGTAGTTGTGGCTCACGGGCTCTAGAGCACAGGCTCAGTAGTTGTGGCACACAGGCTTAGTTGCTCCGCGGCATGTGGGATCTTCCCAGACTAGGGCTCGAACCCGTGTCCCCTGCATTGGCAGTTGGATTCTTAACCACTGCGCCACCAGGGAAGCCCCTGTATGTGTTTTTAAAGGTTTTAAATCTGTACTTTTACAATATTAACAATAACAGAAATAATACATATTTAGTGATTTGTATGATGGATGCTAAAATTTACTTATGTGCCAGGACATTGTATTAAGTACTTTGTGAGCATTACCTCACAACAACCTGTGAGTTTGGGGAAACTGACGCCTAGAAAAGATAAGTAATTTTTCAGGATCATCCATGAGCAGAGTAAGGATTGGAAGTCTGGAGCAATTTAGTAAGAATCCTGCATTCTTGCTGTTGCATTGTATTTTTCTGCTAAAGTACAGTGATGATGTCCATCATGGGTAGGGTTCTAGCAAGGACAGGAGATCATAGAAAGACGCTGAAGCTGGAAATTTGGTGCTAAGGGTGGGAGGCAGATGTTAGGGGAAGTGAAGCTGTTAGAGAACTAGAATATGCTGGTCTTGGGAAAAGGGGGTATCATCATCATCTCCATCTAACAGATGAGGAAACTGAAATGGAGAAAAAACAGGTTACCTTTCCCAAGTCACCCCATCTGTAAGAAGCTGAGCAAGAATGTCAAAGCCCAGGGCAGCAGACCTCAAGCCCAGGGTACTTTCTGAGGCTCCCCTTGCTTCTGAACAGATGGTAAGCAAGTTCAGTCTCATTTGTTCCACTTCGTAGTTCCAAACTATGGTTACAGCTGCCATTATTTCCCCTTTGTCCTGCATCTATTTGGCTTTGCGATTTTTATCTTCCTGCTTTTGTCTTTGACATAATGATCAGGCAACACTTAATTTGGTCTCTGGTTCTCATTTGTTTTTCTGGCACTGATCCCAGAGATCAACTGAAAGGAACAACGCAGTCATAAGATATCAACGGCCTGATTTCTATCAGGGCTCTTTGACACTAGAGTTCATCATTCCTTTCCTAACCACCACCCACCCACCCCCACGGTACAACATATGGACACAACTTTTGTAAATCTGCTACCCACTTGTCTGCAATACCAGTTTACACCATAGAATTAGGCACAGTTAATGGTAAGAATTAAACAGATGGGCTGCTTAAAACAGTAAACACACAGCAAGAATTCTATCTGAAATCAAAGCTTGCCTGAACTCTTTTACACAAGGAGTCATAGTTTTTTAGGAATAAGGAAAAGGATAGAATTGGTCCCAATATCTGTATTTTTGTTTGCCAATTTTAGCTCCATAAGTACTATCTAACAGGACTCAGCATAAGACTGTATTTAAGAATATCAATTGTTACTAATTAATCTGAGGACCAACAAATCTATCAATTCAGTTACCCTGAGCTACTTAGCTATGTTCTTCCGAAAAGCACCTCATCAGTTTTCTTTAGGACCCTGGTCAAGTCACTTTTCCCCTCTGGACATCAATGCCTCAACCTATGAAGATTTGGAGCTCACAAGTCTCCTCCAATTCTGATTCTTCGTGATTTTGTGACTGTGTTTACCTAAATTCATGCTTATGACCTAGACAAGGCAACACATTTTGCTATGTCATCTGTTACTATAGATAGTATCGGTAATGCACTGAGGATTCTCCTGAGGGGGAAAGATAACTGAAATAAAGCAGTAGAAGGGGGGAGTGGAGTGGCAAAAGGATGAAGAGAGAAACTAACATTTATGTAGCATCTACTATATTTTAAGCATTGTGCTAGAGATTCTAAGATAGGCAGCCTCAGTTAGGTGTCCTAACAACTCTAAGAAGAAGCTGTTCTTGTCTCAATGCAAAAACAAACAAACAAACACAGAAACCTGAGGCAAATAACTTACTCCATGTCACTCAGCTAGTAAGTAGTAGTGACTCTAAAATTTAAACCCAAATTTGTTTTGATGTCAAAGCTCATGTGCTTTTCATCATGACTTTTAGTGTCTTCACATCTTTTTAGCTACTTTAAAGTAAGTGCTGAGAAATATTTCCTTCGTAGCTAATTTGCTTGACAAATCTAAACAAAACTTAAATCAGTATGATGGATTATCACTGGATACCCACTGTGAACTGTTCTAGGCACTGGATATGCATTTTTGTTAAAGTGTCAATATCCCTCTTCTTATAAGCATTCTTGGTCTAGTGGGAAAGACAAACTCTAAGTAAGAAATAACAAGTTGTATAAGAAGAAAGGAGCTCAAAGAGTAGAGAGTAAAGGGATCAAAGTCTAGGTCTAGGGGTAGAAAAAAGTGTTTGTCGAGAAAGTGATATTTGAACTAATACATGAAGAATGAAGAGTTAACTAAACAAATACGTGAACTGTCATTTTAGGCATGGGGAATGCATGTGTAAAGGCTTGGAGGTAAGAGAGTGGTAAGTTCAAGCAACTCCCACATCAAATTACTAATTCTCTCTGAGAGTGATCATTCACTGAGAGGATATAAGAAAACACAGAGACAAGTGTACAAGGCTTGGATGAAATGGATGGGAATAGGGGCACTAAAAATCTCAGAAATTTAAGGAAATTTTCTGTATTAAGATTAAAGGAAAATTTCCATTTCCAGTCGACATGGAGTAACAGGGACAGGATTTACCCTCCCATGTGAAACAACTAAAAACCATGACAAAGTACAAATGTATACATTTTTCAGAAGGCACACAAGTATTTGACATTAGGAAACAAAGGACAGTGACTCCTAAGATACAGTAAACTAATGAGGGAAAACTTACAACTGTCCAAGCTTACTTCCTAAAGAACATTTCCAAGCTGATGAACAGAGAGGGGGAAACTAGGCAAAGCCCAGTGGTCTCCCTGAGTTAAAGGGATGCAGCTGAAGAGTCTGAGGAAGACAAGACAGTTAAAGTTACCGGAGCAAAGTAAAGCTGAGGAGAGGACTACACAGAAAGGAGCTCCAGATAGCTGCAGAGTGCCCCTCTAGTATGCAGCAGTGCACTTATCAGTATATGTATGTTAGGAATCTATCTAAAACCAAGGAAAGAACCACTTAAAAGGATTAGAAGAAATTGCCTGGGAACTATGCCCAGCAAGGCTGGAAAAACTCATAATCCATGGAGCATTAGGCAAAGTACTCAGGAAGATCTTTCCTCGGTAGTGGGGAGTAATTAGCTTTAGACTGATCCCTGTTACGGACCCACCTAACAAATCATAAAAGCAAGATCCAAGAAGATAAAATCTGTTACAAGTAACTTAACCATAACACATCAAGAAGTATTATTGGAATATAAAAATAGCCAGAACCCAACAAGTGAAAATTCACAAATCTTGCATCTAATCAAAGATCACCAGCTCTACAAAGACACAGGAAAATATGACCCATAATTCAGAGAAAATCCAATCAATCAAACCAAACTAAAATGATACAGATATTAGAATTATCAGAGAAAGACATTAAAGCAATTATTATAACTGTATTCCATACGTTCAAAATTTAAGTAAATGGATATAGATATTCAAAAGACCCAAATTTAACTTTTTTAAAATTAAGACGTTTTTAGAGGAGTTCTAGGTTCACAGAAAAATTGAAGGGAGGTACAGAGCTTCCTTACATACCCCCTGGCACCACACATGCCTGGCCTCCCCCATTATCAGTACCCTCTACCAGACCAGTACATTTGCCAAAATTGATGAATCTACATTGACACATCCTAATCATCCAAAGTCCGTACATTACGATTTACTCTTGGTGTTGTACATTCTATGAATTTGGGAAAGTGTATAATAACATGTATCCATCATTATAATATGATACAAAGTATTTTCACTGCCCTAAAAATTTTCTGTGCTCTGCCCATAGTTTTGCCTTTTCTAGAACTTCATCTAGTTGGAATCCTACAGTGTTTACAGTCTTTTCAGATTTGCTTCTTTCACTTAGTAATATTCATATTTGTTTCCTCCATGTCTTTTCATGGCTTGATAACTCATTTTTTTAGCACTGAATAATATTCCATTATCTGGATGTACCAGTTTATTTATCCATTCACCCACTGAAGGACATCTAAGTTGCTTCCAACTTTTGACAATTATAAATAAAGCTGCTATAAACATCAGGTGCAGGCTTTTGTATGGACGTAATTTTTCAGCTCCTTTGGGTAAATATCAAGGAATGTGATTGTTGGATTGTATAGTAATAGTATGTTTAAGTTTGTAAGAATCACCAAACTGTCTTCAAAAATGTCTGTACCATTTCACATGCCCACAGCAATGTACGAAACTTCCTATTGCTCTACAGCCTCACCAGAATTTGATGTTACCAGTGGTCTGGATTTTGGCCATTCTTACCGGTGTGTAGTGGATCTCATTGTTGTTTTAATTTGTATTTCCCTAATGACATGTGATGTGGAGCATCTTTTCATATGCTTATTTTCCATCTGTTTATCTTCTTTGGTGAAGTGGGTGTTTAAGTCTTTGGCCCATGTTTTAATCAGGGTGTTTCTTTTCTAAATGTTGAGTTTTAAGAGTTATTTGTACATTTTGAAAAACAGTCTTTTATCAGATGTGTCTTTTTTTTTTTGAATTTTTGAATTTTATTTTATTTATTTCTTTATACACCAGGTTCTTATTAGTCATCCACTTTATACACATCAGTGTGTACATGGCAATCCCAATTGCCCAATTCATCACACCACCACCCCCACCCCCACCCCCACCCCCCTCCGCTTTCCCCCCTTGGTGTCCATACGTTTGTTCTCTACATTTGTGTCTCAATTTCTGCCCCACAAACTGGTTCATCTGTACCATTTTTCTAGGTTCCACATATATGCGTTAATATGCAATATTTGTTTTTCTTTTTCTGATTTACTTCACTCTGTATAACAGTCTCTAGATTCATCCACATCTCTACAAATGACCCAATTTCGTTCCTTTTTATGGCTGAGTAATATTCCATTGTATATATGTACCACTACTTCTTTATCCATTCATCTGTCAATGGGCATTTAGGTTGCTTCCATGACCTGGCTATTGTAAATAGTGCTGCAATGAACATTCAGGTGCATGTGTCTTTTTGAATTATGGTTTTCTCTGGGTATATGCCCAGTAGTGGGATTGCTGGATCATATGGTAATTTTATTTTTAGTTTTTTAAGGAACCTCCATACTGTTCTCCAAAGTGGCTGTATCGATTTACGTTCCCACCAACAGTGCAAGAGGGTTCCCTTTGCACCACACCCTCTCCAGCATTTGTTGTTTGTAGATTTTCTGATGACGCCCATTATAACTAGTGTGAGGTGATACCTCATTGTAGTTTTGATTTGCATTTCTCTAATAACTGGTGGTGCTGAGAAGCTTTTCATGTGCTTCTTGGCCATCTGTATGTCTTCTTTGGAGAAATATCTATTTAGGTCTGCTGCCCACTTTTGGATTGGGTTGTTTGTTTTTTTAATGTTGAGCTGCATGAGCTGTTTATATATTTTGGAGATTAATCCTTTGTCCGTTGATTCATTTGCAAATATTTTCTCCCATTCTGAGGGTTGTCTTTTCGTCTTGTTTATGGTTTCCTTTGTGTGCAAAGCTTTTAAGTTTCATTAGGTCCCATTTGTTTATTTTTGTTTTTATTTCCATTACTCTAGGAGGTGGATCAAAAAGATCTTGCTGTGATTTATGTCAAAGAGTGTTCTTCCTATGTTTTCCTCTAAGAGTTTTATAGTGTCCGGTCTTACATTTAGGTCTCTAATCCATTTTGAGTTTATTTTTCTGTATGGTATTAGGGAGTATTCTAATTTCATTCTTTTACATGTAGCTGTCAGGTTTCCCAGCACGACTTATTGAAGACACTGTCTTTTCTCCATTGTATATCCTTGCCTCCTTTGTCATAGATTAGTTGACCATAGGTGTGTGGGTTTATCTCTGGGCTATCTATCTTGTTCCATTGATCTATGTTTCTGTTTTGTGCCAGTACCATATTGTCTTGATTACTGTAGCTTTGTAGTATAGTCTGAAGTCAGGGAGTCTGATTCCTCTCGCTCCATTTTTTTTCCCTCAAGACTGCTTTGGCTATTTGGGGTCTTTTGTGTCTCCATACAAATTTTAAGATGATTTGTTCTAGTTCCGTAAAAAATGCCATTGGTAATTTGATAGGGATTGCACTGAATCTGGAGATTGCTTTGGGTAGTATAGTCATTTTCCCAGTACTGATTCTTCCAATCCCAGAACATGGTATATCTCTCCATCTGTTGGTATCATCTTTAATTTCTTTCATCAGTGTCTTATAGTTTTCTGCATACAGGTCTTTTGTCTCCCTAGGTAGGTTTATTCCTAGGTATTTTATACTTTTTGTTGCAATGGTAAATGGGAGTGTTTCCTTAATTTCTCTTTCAGATTTTTCATCATTAGTGTATAGGAATGCAGGAGATTTTTGTGCATTAATTTTGTATCCTGCAACTTTACCAAATGCATTGATTAGCTCTAGTAGTTTTCTGGTGGCATCTTGAGGATTCTCTTTGTATAGTATCATGTCATCTGCAAACAGTGACAGTTTTACTTCTTCTTTTCCAATTTGTATTCCTTTTATTTCTTTTTCTTCTCTGATTGCCATTGCTAGGACTTACAAAACTATGTTGAAGAATAGTGGAGAGAGTGGACATCCTTGTCTTGTTCCTGTTCCTACAGGAAATGCTTTCAGTTTTTCACCATTGATAATGAAGTTTACTGTGGGTTTGTCATATATTGCCTTTATTATGTTGAGGTAGGTTCCCTCTATGCCCACTTTCTGGAGAATTTTTATCATAAATGGGTGTTGAATTTTGTCAAAAGCTTTTTCTGCATCTATTGAGATGATCATATGGTTTTTATTCTTCAATTTGTTAATATGGTGTATCACATTCATTGATTTGTGTATATTGAAGAATCCTTGCATCCCTGGGATAAATTCCACTTGATCATGGTGTATGACCCTTTTAATGTGTTGGTGGATTCTGTTTGCTAGTATTTGGTTGAGGAATTTTGCATCTATATTCATCAGTGATATTGGTCTGTAATTTTCTTTTTTTGTAGTATCTTTGTCTGGTTTTGGTATCAAGGTGATGGTGGCCTCATAGAATGAGTTTCAGAGTTTTCCTTCCTCCGCAATTTTTTGGAAGAGTTTGAGAAGGATGGGTGTTAGCTCTTCTCTAAATGTTTGATAGAATTCACCTGTGAAGCCATCTGGTCCTGGACTTTTGTTTGTTGGAAGATTTTTAATCAGAGTTTCAATTTCATTCCTTGTGACTGATCTGTTTATATTTTCTAATTCTTCCTGGTTCAATGTTGGAATGTTGTACCTTTCCAAGAATTTGTCCATTTCTTCCAGGTTGTCCATTTTATTGGCATATATTGCTTGTAGTAGTCTCTTATGATCCAAGGGGGGAAAGCGACGGGGTGGTGGGGGTGGTGGTGTGATGAATTGGGCGATTGGGATTGACATGTATACACTGATGTGTATAAAATTGATAACTAATAAGGACCTGCTGTATAAAAAAATAAATAAAATTAAATTAAAAGAAAAAAATACTAGCAACCAGAATCCAAGAACAATTAGACATATCATACACCGTGATCAAGTGGGGTTTACCCCAGGAATGCATGGATTCTTCAATATATGCAAATCAATCAATGTGATACACTATATTAACAAATTGAAGGATAATATCCATATGGTCATCTCAATAGATGCAGAAAAAGCTTGTGACAAATTTCAACAGCCATTTATGATAAAAACCCTCCAGAAAGTAGGCATAGAGGGTACTTTCCTCAACATAATAAAGGCCATATATGACGCACCCACAGCCAACTTCGTTGTCAATGGTGAAAAATTGAAACCATTTCCTCTAAGATCAGGAACAAGGCAAGGTTGTCCACTCTCACCACTATTATTCAATATAGTTTTGGAAGTTTTAGCCACAGCAATCAGGGAAGAAAAAGAAATGAAAGGAATCCAAATGAGAAAAGAAGAAGTAAAGCTGTCACTGTTTGCAGAAAACATATACTATGCATAGAGAATCCTAAAGATGTTACCACAAAACTACTAGAGCTAATCAATGAATTTGGTAAAGTGGCAAGATACAAAATTAATGCACAGAAATCTCTTGCATTCCTATATACAAAGGATGAAAAATCTGAAAGAGAAATTAAGGAAACACTCTCATTTACCATTGCAACAAAAAGAATAAAATACCTAGGAATAAACCTACCGAAGGAGACAAAAGACCTGTATGCAGAAAACTATAAGACACTGATGAAAGAAATTAAAGATGATACCAACAGATGGAGAGATATACCATGTTCTGGGATTGGAAGAATCAACATTGTCAAAATGACTATACTACTCAAAGCAATCTACAGATTCAATGCAATCCCTATCAAACTACCAATGGCATTTTTCACAGAACTAGAACAAAAAATTTCACAATTTGTATGGAACACAAAAGACCCCAAATAGCCAAAGCCAAATCTTGAGAAAGAAAAACAGAGCTGTAGGTATCAGGTTCCCAGACTTCAGACTATACTACAAAGCTACAGTAATCAAGAGAGTATGGTACTGGCACAAAAACAGAAATATAGATCAATAGAACAAGATAGAAAGCCCAGAGATAAACCCACACACATATGGTCACCTTGTCTTTGATAAAGGAGGCAAGAATATTCAATGGAGAAAAGACAGCCTCTTCAATAAGTGGTGCTGGGAAAACTGGACAGCTACATGTAAAAGAATGAAATTAGAACACTCCTTAACACCATATACAAAAATAAACTCAAAATGGATTAAAGACTTAAATGTAAGGCCAGACACTGTAAAACTCTTAGAGGAAAACATAGGCAGAACACCCTATGAAATAAATCATAGCAAGATCCTTTTTGACCCACCTCCTAGAGAAATGGAAATAAAAACAAAAATAAACAAATGGGACCTAATGAAGCTTAAAAGCTTTTGCACAGCAAAGGAAACCATAAACAAGATGAAAAGACAACTCTCAGAATGGGAGAAAATATTTGCAAATGAAGCCACTGACATAGGATTAATCTCCAAAATTTACAAGAAGCTCAGGCATCTCAATATCAGAAAAACCAACAACCCAATCCAAAAATGAGCAGAAGACCTAAATAGACATTTCTCCAAAGAAGATATAAAGATGGCCAACAAACACATGAAAGGATGTTCAACATCACTAATAATTAGAGAAATGCAAATCAAAACTACAATGAGGTATCACCTCACAATGGTCAGAATGGCCATCCTCAAAAAATCTACAAACAATAAATGCTGGAGAGGGTGTGGAGAAAAGGGAACCCTCCTGCACTGTTGGTTGGAATGGAAATTGATACAGCCACTTTTGAAAACAATATGGAGGCTCCTTAAAAAACTGAAAATAGAACTACCATATGACCCAACAATCCCACTACTGGGCATATATCCTGAGAATACCATAATTCAAGAAGAGTCATGTACCACGATATTCACTGCAGCACTATTTACAATAGCCAGGACATGGAAGCAACCTAAGTGTCCATTGACAGATGAATGGATAAAGAAGATGTGGCACAAATATACAATTGAATATTATTCATCCATAAAAAGAAACGAAATTGAGTTATTTGTAGTGAGGTGGATGGACCTAGAGTCTGTCATACAGAGTGAAGTAAGTCAGAAAGAGAAAAACAAATACCATATGCTAACACATATATACAGAATCTAAAAAAAAAAATGGTTATGAAGAACCTCGGGGCAGGACAGGAATAAAGATGCAGATGTAGAGAATGGACTTGAGGACATGATGGGGGGAAGGGTAAGCTGGGACGAAGTGAGAGAGTGGCATGGACTTATATATACTACCAAATGTGGGAAGCAGCCGCATAGCACAGGGAGATCAGCTGGGTGCTTTGTGACCAACTAAAGGGGTGGGATAGGGAGGGTGGGAGGGAGATGAAAGAGGGAGGAGATATGGGGTTGTATGTAAATGTATAGCTGATTCACTATGTTATAAAGCAGAAACTAACACACCATTGTAAAGCAATTATACTACAATAAAGATGTTAAAAAATATTAAGGTAAAATAAAGATATTTTAGACATTAAAAATCTGAATAATTCTTCACTCACAGGCTCACTTTTTTTTTAATGTTGAAGAAAATCCTTCAGTTAGAAAGAATATGATACCAGGTAGAAGCTGGATCTATATAATAATGAAGAGCAACAGAAATAGTAATTACATGGGTAAAATATAAATTCTTTTTCTTATTTTTTAAATCTTTTTTAAAATAATTATCTTTTAAAAAGATAATTGACTGAACAAGAAGAGTAACACTGTAGAGTATGGTTTATATCATATGGAATAAGAAAATGCATGACAACGGTAACATAAAGGTCAAGAAGGAAAATTAGAAACATACTATTGGAGGGGTTTTATAAAACGTGTGAAATGGATATAATATCACGAGAAGGTAGACTGTGATAAATTAAGTATATATACTGTAAACACTAAAGCAACCATTAAAATAACAAAACATAGAGTTATGGTTAATAAGCCAACAAAAGAGAAAAGCTGGAATAACACAAAAAATTCATGCATAAGAAGGCGGAGAAATAGGAAAAGAGAAACAGAGAACAAATGCGGTAAATAGAAAACAAAAAGTATGATGATAGACTCACATTAACCATATCAATAATCACATTAAACATAAATGTTCTATTCTAAACACCCCAAGTAAAAACAGAAAATGTCAGATTAGATTTTTTTTAAAAAGCAAGACCCAACTATATGTTACCTTTGAAAAGTGTATTTTATATATAAAGATGTAAATAACTTAAGAGTAAAAGAATGGAAAAAGATATACCAGTCTAACACTAATCAAAAGATAGTAGAAGTGGCTGTATTAATATCATAAAAAGTAAACTTCAAAGAAAAGAATATTACTAGTGGTAAAAAAATGTTATTGCATAATGTTAAGAGTCAATTCATCATAAGGACATAACAATCCTAAATGTTTATACTAATAAGAGAATTTTAAGATGCATGAAGCCAAAAAATGATAGAACTGAAAGGGCAAATAGATAATCCACAATTATTATCAGAGATTTAAATATTACTCTTTCAATAATTAATAGAACAAGTAGACAGAAAATCAGCAACGATATGTACACTTGAACACTATCAATCAACTTGATCTAACCTATGAAATGAACAAATGAAATTAGATGAAATGGTCAAATTCCTTGAAAGACACAAAGTACCACAGCTGACTCTTCAAAGTTGCCCCATATATTAAAGAAAGTTAATTTAGTGGTTAAAAACTCTCTCACAAAGAGAACTCTGGGCCATGATTACTTCATCAGTGAATTCTACCAAGCATTTAATGCAAAAACAATACCAATTCTGGACAACTGTTTGTAGCAGTTTTAGTTGTAATATCCAAAAACTAGAAAGAACCCAAATGTCCATCCAAAGATGAATGAATAAGCAAATTGAGTATTTCCATACAACAGTATACCACTCAGAAATGGAAAGGTATGAACTATTGATAAATGCAGCAATTCGGATGAATTTCCAGTTCATTATGGTGAATGAACAAAGCCATGCATAAAGAGCATATACTACGTGATTCTGTTAACATACAGTTCCAGAAAATGCAAACTATAGTAACAGAAAGCACATCAGTGATTGTCTGGTGATGGGAGGTAGGAAAGAAGAGGAGGAGGGATGACCAAGGGGCACAAAGAAACTTTGAGGGGTGACGGACATGTCCATTATCTTGATTGTGATAATGTTTTCATGAGTTTAACATGTTAAAACATAACAAATTATACATTTTAAACATGAGCACTTTGAGCTAATTAATCTCAATAAAGCTGTTTAAAAGGGAAGATTAAAAGCAGACACAATGAAGAAGAATAGTTTAGAGGAATAGACTGGAGTAGGCTCCGAGTCAATGCTATCCCTGTAGTCTAGCCAGACTGTTTTTCCCTAGGTGACTTTAACATTTTTGCTTTACTGAAAAAACTATTTTTAACCTGAGTGGATTAATTAGTAACCTTGTTTAAAATGGGAAATAACTCTAAATGGTTAAAGTGTATTGGTCTTTCTTATCTAAGTAAGAACTACTTTAATATGATCATTTTTCCTGATTCCTAGGAAATACTAAACGCACAGTAAGGAAATTGTTGCTGTTCATGAGCTCCTATTATTACAACAACATTAATAATAGATAATATTTATTGGGCATTTAGCACAGGCCAAACACTGTGCTAAGCACTTCATGTATAGTATCATATTTGATTCTCACAGCCCTCTGAGTTAGGTAAATTATTAACCCCAAGTGAAAGGGAAAGAAACTAAACTTTAGAAGAAATATTAAGTAACATACTCAAAGTCAAAAGGCTGGTAAATTATAGAGCCAGCATCTCAGTCCATGTCTTTGTTCATTTCTTTCACCACTCTGTCCCAAACCCTGCAATGTAAAAGCCAATTTCACCTGAACTAAAAGCCAAATAACTTACTGTCATATCAAGGGCCTACAAGATATCCATGCCCTCTCCCCACAATCCCCAGTCACCTCACCTCCCCTTTCCTCTTGACAGTACTTCATCTAGCTCAATCTGCTCCAACTCACTTATCTCCTTGTATTTTTTAGGTATGCCGTTCAAATCCCTCAGGGTCTTTACAGTGGCTAATTCTTCCAGGGCTACTCTAAATGCTTGTGCAGTTAGAACTCTACGGGTCTCTAAGAGTTGCTGTTTCATGAGCCTGATTTCCATCTTCCTGCAATGCTATCCTCTCAGATATGCACGTTTTGCTCCTTCACCTCCCACACGTCTTAGCTCAAATTTTAGTCTCAGTGAAGCTCACATTCGCATCTCAGTCCCTCTTTTCTTTTTTTTTTTTTTTATAAATTTATTTATTTATTTATTTTTGCTGTGTTGGGTCTTCGTTTCTGTGTGAGGGCTTTCTCCAGTTCCGGCGAGCGGGGGCCACTCTTCATCGCGGGGCGTGGTCCTCTCACTGTCACGGCCTCTCCCATTGCGGAGCACAGGCTCCAGACGCGCAGGCTCAGTAGTTGTGGCTCACGGGCCCAGTTGGTCCACGGCATGTGGGATCTTCCCAGACCAGGGCTCGAACCCGTGTCCCCTGCATTGGCAGGCAGATTCTCAACCACTGCGCCACCAGGGAAGCCCAGTCGCTCTTTTCTTACTTAATTTTTCCCCATAGCAATTAATGTCATTCTAAGTAAAGAAAAATTAAAAATTTAAATTATTAGCATATTTTATTGTTCACATACATATTGTGCAAAGTCAGTTTTAAGTACAGAATAAGAACACTTAACTTGTATGCAAAAATCATCAAAATTAAACAATTCTTAGTTCATAGTTTATACATATGCATTTCATTCTTATCAGAATAGTGGGAAACCTGCACAAAACTAACTTAACTGTTTTTATTTCACCTCCTGATACAGGCACATTCTACCAATGCTTTCTACCCTTAGTTTATTGGTAAGTGAGGAGGGACGGAAAACAAAAGGAATTTTGAGCTGCCTTACCTTTCTCATTTCTTCAATGTCATCATTTTCAGTGGAAGTGGTTGGCTAATACCAGGAAGTAACACAATTAAGAGAGGATATGATAGAGCTCTTTGGTACCTCATGTTTCTTAGAACACCATTGCCTTCTTTTTGCCTTTGAAGCAAGTTCTGGTTCAAATGGAAAACCTTCCTGTCAGTGACCCTGCTTACTCAGTCTTAGATGTAACATACTTACTCTATACTTGCTCCAAGTTTGCTGAACTCCCATGTATTATGAGCTCACTAGAACTTTGTGCTCATGGAGTGCTGAAAATTCTGTATGCAAATGGAACAGCAAGGAATGATAGACACATGTATTGTGTACATCTCCTTTGATCATGCACATGGTCCATTGTCCCATCAAACTTTCACTTACAAAACTCAAATTCAAAGATAAATCATTAAGTCTCAAGATGGCAGCAGCAGAGCTTCTACCCTAGTCCAAGTTACCATCATTCTTTTCCCAGAAAAATGCAACAGCCTCCTAACTGGTTTTCCTGCTTCCACTCTTCCCAGTCCCCAACCTTCATTCTAGTCTTCATGTGGCTACTGGATTATTTGAAAAATAATAAATAAATAGATCATGCCACTCTGTTGCTTAGAATCTTCTGATATCTTCTCCTTAACCAGACATCACACTGGCCCTCTTCCATAAGTAAAAAGTTCATTTCCATATCCGAACTTCGGAAGTTGCTGTTCTCTCTGCCTTTAGTTTCACTTGACTGCCTCCTTCTCACCATTTAGGAACGAACTCAAAACTGTACCTTCGGTATTAGTGAAATAAATTATGAAACATCAATAAAAGAGAATACTATACAGAAATTTCAAAATAATTGTATAATATAGATATTGCCATGGAAGAATATTCACAACATGTTAAGTGTAGGAAGCAGTTTGCAAAACGTATAATTGTATCCTACTTTTGTTTTAAAACAGATATCAGTCAAAAAGCACACACATACAAAATCTGAAAGAAAATACAGCAAAACATTAATAGTAATTATTTTTTAGAGGTGATGTTTTAGATGAATTTTTCCTTGTTTTCATTTTTTATATTTTATGACTATTCCCAGTGAATATGCATATTTCATGTAATTTTTGAAAGCATACATGGATGAAAGTTTAATATGGTAAGCAACATCATGAAGAGCCTTTCTTGAACCACTTAGCTAAGCTAATTAATTCCTTTCCCATCATTCTTATTTCCAAAGGAACTAATCATATATGGATTGCAATACTAATAATGGTAGTTAATAATAATGGTAGTTAATATTAATGAGCATTTACTTGGTGTCAGGCATCTTGGTAGGTACTTTATTTTTTTAAATTATTTATTTATTTATTTATTTTTGTCTGCATTGGGTCTTCATTGCTGCACACAGGTTTTCTCTAGTTGTGGCGAGCAGGGGCTACTCTTCATTGCGGTGCACGGGTTTCTCATTGTGGTGGCTTCTCCTGTTGTGGAGCATGGGCTCTAGGCACGCAGGCTTCAGTAGTTGCAGCACATGGTTTCAATAGTTGTGGCATGCGGGCTCAGTAGTTGTGGCACGTGGGCTCAGTAGTTGTGGCACGTGGGCTCTAGAGCATAGGCTCAGTAGTTGTGGCACACGGGCCCAGTTGCTCTGTGGCATGTGGGATCTTCCTATACCAGGAATCAAACCCGTGTCACCTGCATTGGCAGGTGGTTCCCAACCACTGTGCCACCAGGGAAGTTCCTTGGCAGGTACTTAAACTCATTATTTAATCGTTGCAACTAATCTCTGGGTTAGGTACTATCATCATCATCATCGTTATTACTATTTTCCTTTTAAAATATAACAAAATGAGGGGCTTCCCTGGTGGCGCAGTGGTTGAGAATCTGCCTGCCAATGCAGGGGACACGGGTTCGAGCCCTGGTCTGGGAGGATCCCACATGCCGTGGACCAACTGGGCCTGTGAGCCACAATTGCTGAGCCTGCGCGTCTGGAGCCTGTGCTCCACAACTAGAGAGGCCGCGATAGTGAGAGGCCTGCGCACCGCGATGAAGAGTGGCCCCCACTTGCCACAACTGGAGAAAGCCCTCGCACAGAAACGAAGACCCAACACAGTCATAAATAAATAAAAATTAAAAAAAAAAAATGAGACATTTAAGGCTCTGATTATTTAGACAATTGGCCCAAAGTTGCACAAGCTATAAACTGCAGAACTGGATCAAACCTATGTCTGTCTCAAAAATCTACACTACATCACCTCTACTCAATCCAATAGAGTGTTCTCAATTTTGGTTAGCACATAAATTAATACCAAATGGAGCAGTTATAAACCCCTAACGATGAAGTTTAGTCCCCAAATCTTCTTGTAGTCAAAAAATATAGTCGAGCAAGAAAATAATTTCAAAATTATTTAAGACCTTTACTAGAATTTCTTGACTACCATAAATAAGATTCATAGTGTGAAGTTATAATTCTTTAACATTTTTTGATTCTTGCATCCACTATTCTCATCCTTCCAGGCACACACTCCTTCAAGATCTAGACCCTCATTTCTTCCTCTCTCCCCTCTTCATCTTGATTTCCCATGAAAAGCCCAAAAGAATTCACCTAGCAATTTGGAGGGTTGGAGAGGAGAAGTGACCAAAGATATGATCCTTTGAGTAGGCAAAAAGAAGTAAAAGACTAGGGACACTCATTCTATGATTTTTTTTCCCATCACATCAAGTTATAGTCACTACCATGTGAGGCTTTATGATGTTTTACATTACCAAAAAGCATAATTTTACTCAGAAATTCTGGGCTCCAGGGAATGCCCTCTGAGCACTGTGTTTGAACTGTAAAGGGAAGGTAAATAAAAGCTAGAGGTGGAACTGACTTCACAGAGCCTGGAGTTAGATCTTGGCAGTTCTGTGGCATTTAGGATGAGCACAGAGTGAAATGAGGGCTTCTGAAAGAAGAGCAAAGGTACCAGTATGGGAATGAGTAGACTTAGGAGATGGGCGTGAGCAGGTGCTAGACTACCTGCCTAGTAATATTTCTACAAGAAGAAAAGATAGGAGACAGGGTTCATTCTTTTCTCCAGCCACAAAGCTGAAGGGCCCCCTAAGTATTACCTTGGGAGAAAGGATAAACATGTCTTTCATATTTAGGTTTCTTCTAAACTTGGTCTCGTTTTAGAAAACTAAAACTGGCTCCAAGCCCACTGATTTTCACCTAGAAAAATAAGTACTGGATACTTACCCAGACTTCTGCTTGTAGCTAAACAGCCAAATGGACAGTGGATAGAGAAACTATTCAAAAAATAGCTGAAAAAGCTATCTTGGGGATTAATGAGATTTCTTAAAATGAATAAGCAGTCCATGTGGCTTTATTTAACAGTAATTTTTTGACATGGCTTTTTCCTCTTTTTTCCTTTTTTTCACATTAATTTCCAAGTCAACACTAGCACAGCAAATAAATCACTCTTTGGGATTGTTTGAGAACTACAGAAATCAACAGAAATATTCCTGTCTGCTTTTGAATAGTCCCCTTTCAAAATATTTTTTAATCTCACCTAATGTTCACAGTTTTGGAAGAAAGGGCTATAATAGGCACTTTTAACTACCAATGCTGCAAGGAAACGACTCATGAATATAGTCTTCCCAGGATGAGTTGACATCAATACTGTGAGCAGCACTTATCAAACCTTACCCAAGGCCTGATTCAGGATTTCCAGTACTACTTCAATCCAGGAGACAACTTTATGGAAGTAGACGGTAGTTGACCCAAGATCCAACAGAATGTAAATAAGTTACATAACACTGAATAAAATCAGTGAGGAAAACCTACATGTAGTCGCTTGTTTTATTTTTTTTTTAACTTTTTATTTTATATTATAGTTGATGAACAATGTTGTGTTAGTTTCAGGGGTACAGCAAAGTGATTCAGTTATACGTATATATATATGTATTCTTTTTCAAATTCTTTTCCCATTTAGGTTGTTATATAATATTGAGCAGAGTTCCCTCTGTTATACAGTAGGTTCTTGTTGGTTTAAAATATTGTTGGTAGTGTTTTTAATATTCTGTTTTATGATGAACATATAAGACTTCCTTTTCTCTTCCCTCTTATTCTGTTTCTAATGCTCAGTTTAACAGGCTATACTTGTGAAAACTGAAAGGACACACTCTGAATGTTTTTTATTCCCACTGACCCCTCAGAATTAAGTAAAATTATCCTCTGGGACATCTTAATATAGATTATAGTGTAATGAATCATTAAGGGAATCTAAGGATGATGGTAAGTCTGGTTACTGGAATCCAAAAGACTGCTTTCATGTTTGGTTAAACTTACAAAAATCACAATTGACCTTTGACAAAAAGAGATAAAACACTACTAAGTTCACATTTTACAATTTCTAATTAAGATTCATATATAAATGAGCAAACTATACTTAGATGTTATCTCTAGAGTAATCTACCATGATTCTACAGAAAATATGTAAGATACTGATTGCCCTGTTTACAAAATACTTAGGACAGTGAACAGATATTATTACAACTACCTGAACTGAGATGCTTCACTATTAATGGCATTGTGATTATTTATGTAGGATTTTTAGGAATCAGTCGTTAAGCCAGGATATAATTGGACAGATCTATTGTGTAACCAAAGCTATGCTGGTAATGTCGTGTTGGAAAATAAATTCCATTTAACTATGTATGAGCTATGCTGGTAATGTCGTGTTGGAAAATAAATTCCACTTAATTATGTATGAAGGGCTCAACATTAAGGAGCAAACCTCTACCTGTCTGTCTCAAAAATCTATACTTTACATGAAGAATCAATATCTACAAAGCTTTCTTAGGGGGTCTGTGCTTGCAGCTGGTAGTAAGAAAGATCACTTCCTGGCAAGCCAGGAATCTCATTGAATTGGGAGAGCCTGCAGAAGGAGAAATTCATTCGCAATTATGGGTACTAGAGGTAAAACCTGATGGAGATTGATTTCTCAGTTTCAGTTTCTTAGCCTTCAGAATAGATAAGCTAAGAGTAGTAGAAAAAAATCTCTGGAATGATAAGGGCTATTGAAAATACAACCCTAGATTCCTTTCATAACCTCCAGAAAGATATTAATTAGGTGAGCTTTCCTCTAGTTTTGCTGACAATACAATACAAAGGCTTATGATATAACACTTCTTGCTGCACTTATGTAAATGAACCAGGCCAAATAGAACAGAATATACACAATCGGAAGACAGTTTCTGAGATTACCTGTAATAGCTATCACTAAATCAGTACAATAATATAAATTATTGTACCGTTAGTGTATGAGTCATGGCTCTATATGTGTGCTATGTATTAAGCCTATGTCTAATTTCAACTGCCTTTAAAAACTATAGAAGGCAGTTAACTAAGCAACAAGTTCAGTTAATAATCTTAGCACAAAAATGTATGAGATCAGCTTTTATGTCAGTATGAGGATGTGTGCATGCATGCATTACCTAGAATAATATTCAGTTTACTTGTGATTGCAGAGGAAATATTCAGGAAAATGTATCCAGAACTTGAAAATAAGGCAAAGAGATGATTCTGTGACCTTTTACTGTCATACTAGGGCCCATCTGAGACTCATCTGAGTCGCTAGAGAAATGGTAACTTTGACTAACAACTGATTAGGGTTCAGATGTTTTTTATCTAACTTAGTAATCTTATTTCACCGTTCTTATTTTCACTGAGTATATAAATCCCAGTTTCTCATACCTTCATTGAACTAGCTTTGTCATTCGATGGTCCCTCCATTAATTATTTAAATGAAACTTTGACACATGCCAAATATCTTTCTTTTTTTAAATTGTGGTGAGAGCACTCAACATGAAATCTATCCCCTTAACAAAATTTTAAGTGTACGATTCAGTACTGTAGACACAATGTTTTACAACACATCTCTAGAATTTATTCATCTTGAATAACTGAAACTTTATACCAGTTGAATAGCTACTTCACATTTTCCCCTCCCTTCAGCCCCAAGCACCCACCATTCTACTCTCTGTTTCTATGAGTTTGACTATTTTAGATTGCTCATTTAAATAGATCCATGCAGTACTCATACTTCTGTGACTGGCTTATTCCACTTAACTTTCTCCAGGTTCATACATTTAGTCACATGTGTCAGGATTTCCTTCTTTTTTAAGGATAAAATATATTCCATTGTATGTATATACCACATTTTCTTTATCCATTCATCTATTCATAGACATTTAGGTTGTTTCGCCATCTTGGCTATTGTGAATAATGCTGCAGTAAACATGGGAGTGCAAGTATCTCTTCAAAATCTTGATTTCAGTTCTTTTGGGTAAGTACTCAGTAGTGGGATTGCTGGGTCACATGGTAATTCTATTTTTAATTTCTTGATGAACCTCCAAACTGCTTTCCATAGTGGTTGCACAATTTTACATTCCCAAAAATAGTGTACAATTTAATCACATCTTCCCCAACCCCTATATTTTTGTCTAGAACTTTACGGTGTCAGGTCTTATGTTTAGGCCTTTAATCCATTTTGAGTTGATTTTTGTGTATGCCGTAAGATAAAGGTCCAATTTTATTCTTTTGCATATGAATATACAGATTTCTCAACATCACTTGTTAAAGAAATTGTCCTTTCTTTATTGTCTATTCTTAGCACCCTTGTTGAAGACCAGTTAACCATATATGCATTGGTTTATTTCTTGTGTCTTTATTCTGTGCCATTTGTCTATATGCCTATCTTTATGTCAGTACCATATTATTTTAATTACTGTTGCTATGTAATATATTTTGAAATCAGGAATTGCATGATGCCTCGAACTCTGTTATTTCTTAAAATTTTTTTGAGTATTCAGGGTCCTTTGTGGCTCCAAATGAATTTTAGAATTGTTTTTTCTATTTCTGTAAAAATGCTATTGGGATTGTGATGGGGATTGCATTGAATCTGTAGGTTTCTTTGGGTAGTTTAGTCTTTTTAACAATATTAAGTCTTAAGAAGGCTTTCCATTTATTTGTGTATTCTTTAATTTCATCCATCAGTGTTTTATAGTTTTCATTTATCAGTCTTTCATCTTCTTGGTTAAGTTTTTTTCTAAGTATTTTTTATGCTATTTTAAACAAAATTGGTTTATTAATTTTCTTTCAGGTAGTTAGTTACTAGTGTATAGAAATACAGCTGATTTGTTTAATGTTGATTTTGTATCCTACAACTTTACTGAATTCATTAGTTCTAACAGCATTTTTGTGCAGTCTTTAGGGTTTTCCATATATAAGCTTTTGTCATCTGCAAACAGAGATAACTATACTTCTTCCTTTCTGATTTGAATGTCTTTTATTTCTTTTTCTTCCCTGATTGCTCTGGCAAGGGCTTCCATACTATGTTGAATAGAAATGGTAAGAGTGGGCATCCTTGCCTTGTTCCTAATATTAGAGGAAAAGCTCTCAGTTTTTCACCATTGAGTAAGATGTTAGTTATGGGCTTCTTATATATGGCCTTGATTATGTGGAAGTAAATTCCTTATATTCCTAGTTTGCTGCAAGTTTTTATTTTGAAAGGGTGTTGAATTTTGTCAAACGTATCTATTGAGATGCACCATGGGAATTTTTTGTCCTTCATTCTGTTAATGCGGTGTAGCACATAAATTGATTTTCATATGTTGAACCATCCTTGAATCTCAAGGATAAATCCCACTTGGTCATGGTGTATAATCCTTTTAATGCACTGTTGAGTTCAGTTGGGAGTGTTTTGTTGAGAATTTTTACATCTATATTCATCAGGAATATTGGCCTGTAGTTTTCTTTTCTTGCAGTGTCTTTGTAGGGTTTTGGCATCAGGGTGATGCTGGCCTCATAGAATGAATTTGAAAGTGTTACCTCCTTTTTAAATTTTTGGAAGAGTTTGAGAAGGATTGGTATTAATTCTTCTTTAAATTTTTGGTAGACTTTACCATTGATGCCATCTAGGCCTAGGCTTTTCTTTGTTGGGAGGGTTTTGATTACCGATGCAATCTCCTTACTAGTTATAGGTCTGTTCAGGTTTTCTATTTCTTCACGATTCAATCTTGGTAAATTATACATTGCTACAATTTTACCTATTTCTTCAGGTTATCAAATGTTTTACTGTGTAATGGTTCCTAGTAGTCTCTTATGATCCTTTTTATTTCTTTGTCATCATTTATTTATTTGAGTCGTCCCTCTTTTTTTTTCTTACTTATTTAAGCTAAAGTTTTGTCAATTTTGTTAATCTTTTTTCAAAAACCTCTATTTTATTGATTTTTTTCTATTGTTTGTCTATTCTGTATTTGATTTATTTCTGCTCCAATCTTTTATTAGTTTCTTCCTTCTAGTAATTTGGCCTTGGTCCATTCTTCTTTTTCTTATTCTCTTAAGGTATAAAATTAGGTTGTTTATGTGAAATCTTTCTTTGTTTTTAATGTAGGCTCTTATCACTATAAACTTCCCTCTTACTACTGCTTTTGCTGTGTCTTATTATTTTTTTATTATTTATTTATTTATTTTTGGCTGTGTTGGGTCTTCGTTTCTGTGTGAGGGCTTTCTCTAGTTGTGGCAAGCAGGGGCCACTCTTCATCGCGGTGCACGGGCCTCTCACTATCGCGGCCTCTCTTGTTGCAGAGTACAAGTTCCAGATGCGCAGGCTCAGTAGTTGTGGCTCACGGGCCTAGTTGCTCTGTGGCATGTGGGATCTTCCCAGACCAGGGCTCAAACCCATGTCCCCTGCATTGGCAGGCAGATTCTCAACCACTGCACCACCAGGGAAGCCCCATGTGTCCTATTATTTTTAATATGTTTAACTTACATTTTCATTTGTTTTGAGATATTTTCTCATATTTCTTTGATTTTTTTCCTTTGACCCATTGGTTGTTTAGGAGTGTGTTGTTTATTTCAACATATCTGTGAATTTTCCAGTTTTCTTTCTGCCTTTGATTTCTAGTTTTATTCCATTTTGGTCAAAAAAGATACTTAGTATGTTATCAGTCTTCTTAAATTTTTGAAAAATTGTTTTGTGGCCTAATATGTAACATATCCTGGAGAATGCTACATGTGTACTTGAGAAGACTATACAGTTGACCCTTGAACAATGTGTGGGCTAGGGGCACCAACCCTTCACACAGTTGAAAATCCACATATAATCTATCGTTAGCCCTTGAACTCCATGGTTCCTCCTTATCCACAGTTCCACATCAATAGATTCAACCAGCTGCAGATATGTAGTGTTATAGCATTTACTATTACAAAAGTCCATGTGTAAGTGGGCCCACACAGTTCAAACCCTTGTTGTTCAAGTGTCATCTGTATTCTGTTGTTGCGTGGAATGTTCTGTATATGTCTGTGAGGTTCATTTCACCTATGGTGTTCTTCAAGTCCACTATTACCTTATTGATTTTCTGTCTGGATGTTCTATTCATTTTTGAAAAAAATGGTGTACTTGTCTCTTACTATTATTATATTACTTTTCCTTCCTTCAGTTCTTTAATGTTTGCTTTATATATTTGGGTGCTCTGATGTTGGGTGCATATATATTTATTACTGTTATATCTTTCTGGTGAATTGACCCTTTTATCATTATATAATTCCTTCTTTGTCTCTGTGATAGTTTTTGTCTTAAAGTCTATTTTGTCTGATATAACATAGCCTCTTCTCTTTTGGTTACCATTTATATGGGATATACTTTTTTCTCCTTTTACTTTCAGCCTATTTGTGATACTTAAAACTAAAATGAGTCTCTTGTAGAGTGCACATAATTGAATATTGTGGGTTTTTTTGATGCATTCAGCCACTCCATGACTTTTGAATGGGGACATTAATCCATTTACACTTAAAGTAATTACTGATAGGAAAGGACTTACTGTCACCATTTTGTTAATTTTTATTTTCTGTCTATCTTATAGATCTTTATTTTCTATTTTTCTCTTTTGCTGTCTTCCCTTGTATTTTGCTTAATTTTTTATTGTGATATACATTTCTTATTTTCTTTTGTGTTAGTTCTAGACTATAAGAGATGTCTGTTTTTTCTAATGTGCAGATACAAACACAAAGAGTCAAGGAAAATGAAGAAACAGGGTACCATGCCTCAAACAGAGGAACAAGATGCTCCAGAAACTAACCTTACGAATAAGGAAATATATGAGTTACCTAACATAGAATTCAAAATACTCAATAAATTCAGGATAAAGAAGAAGATACTCATGAATTCTGGAGAAAAAAGCATAAACAGAGTGAGAATTTTAACAAAGAGATAGAAAATACAAAAAAAAAAAAAAAAAAAAAAGAACCAAACAGAAATCTTGGCCCTGAAGAATACAATAACTGAACTGAAAAATTCAATAGAAGAATTCAACAGCAGATTAGATTAAGCAGAAGAAGGAATCAGTGTATTTGAAGATAAGAGATTTGCAATTATCCAGACAGAGAAACAGAAAGAATAAAAGAATGAAATGGAGTGAAGAAAGCTTAAAGGACTTATGAAACATTGTCATGTAGACCAATATATGCATGTCCTAGAAGGAGAAGAGAAAAAGAGTGAGCCAGAAAGCTTATTGAAAGAAATAATGGCCAAAAACTTTCCAAATCTGGGGAAGGGAATGGATTGTCAGAGCCAGGAAACCCAAAGGATTCCAAAAAAATGAAACAAAGAAATCTACACCAAGAAACATGATAATCAAATTGTCAAAAGTCAAAGACAAAGAATTTTGAAAGCAGCAGGAGAAAAGCAATTTGCGATGCAGAGGGGGAAACCCCCCCGTAAAACTACCAACAGATTTCTCAGCAGAAATCTTGCAGGCCAGAAGATACTATATAATATATTCAAAGTACTGAAAGGAAAAAAAACTACCACCAAGAATACTACACCCAGCAAAATTCTCCTTCAGAAATGAAGGAAAGATAAAGACTTTCCCAGACAAATAAAAGCTGAGGGAGTTCATCACCAGTAGAAATGCCTTCTAAGAAATGCTAAAGGGAGTTCTTCAAACTGAACCAAAAGGATGTTGAACAGAAATATGAAGCATATGAAAGTAAAAAACTTACTGGTAAAGGTAAATATATATATTTGTATATTTATATACAAAACAAAATACTATAATGGCAATATGTAAATCACTTTCAATTCTAGTATAAAAGTAGTTAAAAGACAAAATTATTTAAAGTAACTGTAAGTATAAAAATATATTAATGGATACACAATATGAAAAGATGTCAATTGTGACATTAATAACATAAAGGAAGTGGGGGAAATAAAGGTGTAGCGTTGTTTATGCAATTGAAGTTAAGTTGTTATCCTCTTAAAATAGACTGTTATACCTATAAGATGTTTTATGTAAGCCCCATGGTAAACACAAAGAAAATGTCTCTTTTTAAGAGAATTTAATCATTTGAAAAGTATGGTTTTCCATCTTTGAATTCAGATACTGTCTTATATGTACTTATGTACTTTTAACTTGGCATTTAGAACATAACACGTTTTATTTAGAACATAACACATTTATTTCTTATTGATAGTCCTTTTGCTCATTTACACCATAAGCTTCTTAAGAGCAGGACAATGCCTTATATCTCTATACACCTTAGCTTCACATGAACTGTCTTAAGTCTTGTAGCCATTTGCTCTAGTTAGACCCTATAGGTCAGGAGGAGCAAAGTTTTGCTCAAAGCAAAGCTTAAAAGAATGAAATTAATTATTGAAATATATGTATCTTGGTGCTGGAAAACTGCTGATGTCTCATTACCAACACTTTTCATATATTTTTTCAATAGGTTAAAATATCTTTTACTATCACTCTCACCAGAATTACTCCTATTTGTCCAATAGGTCAGACCTGATAAAATTTTAAATTGCCAGTTTCTGGAAAGTCTTTCTTGAACTGCCCACATTATCCCATATATTCTCTATCAAGACACTTAGGAACATCTTTTTCAAAATAATAATCTGTTCAGTTGTTGGCACCATGAAATCAGAACTGTGTCTGTCTTACTATTGAATCCCCAATGCTCAGCCTTGTACAATAGGCACTTAACTAATGTTTGCTTAATAAGTGATATCTCTAGTGTTTCTACTTCTCTCTGCAACATAAACTTTTTTTCTCTTGCTACCAGCTGACTTAGACTTTTCATTCTTTTTCTGTACTTTTTACTAACTCATAGTATCTGCTGCTTTATAACATCTACTTTGCCAGTATCCTGATTCTTATTCTTTCTCTTGTAACTTTCAAAGTCTCCATTGGCCCTGGTCCTTCCTCATGACAATTCTCTACCCATAAACTCTCAGTTTGAGATACTGATTCTTATAATCTTCCAGGGTAAATTTCAGAGAGAATCTCATTTGTTCACCTTTTCTTTTCATATCAGGCTGTATTATGGATTTTAAACATGGCTATCTAAACCCCTTCTTTATCAGGAGGCATATTTTCCTAGAAAGCATTATGGGTGTGTCAGCTATTATAGTTGAAATATGTTGTATAAATGATTATAAAAATACCAAAACTTTTTGCTAGTTTCCAAAAATTCATAATCTGAGCTATACAAAAATCAGATATTTTATCCTCACAATGTACCCTCCAGAGGTGGCAAAACAAGTACTGCCTTCCTTTCAGCAACTGAGGAAACTGCACAGAGAAGTTGATTGACTAGCTGAAGATCACACAGTTAGTCAGAAAACTGTTTACCATGACAGGGGTCTTAATCCTGGGGTTTTGTCAACTGGGCCTCTTCCATTTTCTCAGTCAAGTCTTCTTTCACTTCTTAATACCCAGAATACCTATTCAAGTAAGCTTCAGAGGAGTTCTGTTACCATACCTTTTATGGAGAGGATACAGAAGAAATTGGAAGAATGGAGATTACTGATTGAGACTCTTAAAGGTTTGAATTGAAATTTCTGTGATTAGCCTAAAGTAATACAATTCAATCCTTCCCATTCCCTCCTCCTCAATAATAAATAACCAAGTCTGCTAGGATTAAACAGAAATTTCTTTGCATTTGTTTTTTGACCATGAAATGTCTCATTGGGGAGTTGCCATGGAGACCGTGATGTCATGAACAACACAATGTACTGCCCTGAAACCTCAGAGAATCAAAGATAAGGTTTGATGGGAGCATTTTCTGGGCACGTTTAATTGCACTTAACAAGAAAATAGAAACTTGAGAGAAAAACATTTCTAAACATTGCACGCTGCTGGGAGTGTGTTGATGTGGTCACTGAAAACTTCACAAAGGAAAGTGCCTTTACAGTTTAAACACACTAAGAGGTCAGATTGAGGGGATGAATAGAGTATGTTACCAAGCTGGCTGCACTTTGGACAGACTGTTCCCAAGCTAAGAATGGCTAAATTTTTGGTAGCATAGAAAAATCTCTCTATTGGATTTTTTGGTCATGTTGAAAATTCACTGTGGGATTAAATGGAAATAAGAAACTTTTACACTAAATAAATTAGCAGAGCTTCGTATACATTCAGGACCACATGAGCTATGGTCTTCTTCAATGTCAAGTGTTGGACACCGTTCCATGGGCTTTCCATCTCCAATTCCCTTCCTTTACACTCAGCCTTCTCCACCCGAACTATATTCTGGCTCACCATCAGAGGGTTGTTTTTGTTGCCTGTTTTGTTTTTTGCTTCCTTCTTACAGACCACAACTTTCCACAGGAAGAAAAAAAACAATCCTAAAGGAAAAAGAATAATGAAATGAAAAGGAACTGAGATGAGACCAATGCAGGTGATAGAATGGAAAAGCTGCAGGTTTGATTATTGAAATAGGGGTTGTTAATGATAGATGAATATGATGAGCAGGTGTGTACATGTCAAAGAATCAGCATGTTCTTGGTCAATTCTGAGATTCTCTCAGATACATGGAGTGGTGCCAACTTTCAATTTAAGAGTTTCAACATCTTTTGAGTTCCCGAGATTCTACATGGCAGGGACTTTAAAGCATATGGGATTATAACAAAGCAGATTAGCTGTAATAAAAAACTACCTTTGTGAAGGTATGTTCATTTCTCATCTGTCTTTTTTTTACCCCAGGTGAAATTCACATAATAGAAAATGTATCATTTTTAAATGAACAATTCAGTGGCATTTAGTACATTCACAATGTTGTGCAAACACCACCTCTACTTAGTTCCAAAACATTTTTATCACCCCACAACGAAGCCTTGTACCCATTAAACTGTTACTCCCTAAATCTCCCTCGCTCCAGCCTCTGGCAGTCATCAATCTGCTTTCTGTTTCTATGTATTGATATTTACCTTTTCTGGATATTTCACATAAATGTAAATATACAGTATGTAACCTTTTGTGTCTGGATTCTTTTACTTGGCACAATGTTTTCGAGGTTCATCTTCATTGTAGCAGATATCAATACTTCATTCTTTTTGTGGCTGAATAATATTCCATTGTATATATAAACCACAATTTGTTTATCCATTCACCCATTGATGAACATTTGGGTTATTTCCACCTTTTGGCTGTTGTGAATCATGCTGCTATGGACATTCATATACAAATATTTGTTTGAGTACCTGTTTTCAGTTCTATTGGTTATATACCTAGGAATGGAATTGCTGGGTCATATCATAATTCTATGAATCACTTTTTGAGAAATTGCCAAACAATTTTTCACAGTGATTGAACCATTTTACTTTCCCATCAGCAGTGTATGAGGATTCCAATTTCTCCACATCCTCACCAACAATTGTTATTTCCCATTTTTTTTATAGCCATCCAAGTGGGTGTGGAGTGGTAAGACATTGTAGTTTTGATTTGCATATCCCTAATGAATAGGATGTTGAGCATATTTTCATGTATTTGTTAACAATTTGTGCATCTTCCTTGGGGAAGTATCTATTCATATATTTTGCTCATATTTAAATTGTTTTTTTTTTTGTCTCTTTGTCATTGAGTTGTAAGAGTTCTTCATATATCCTGCATCCTAGGCCAGTATCAGATATGGTATTTGAAAATATTTTCTCCCATTTTGTAGGTTGTCTTTTTATTTTCTTGATAATGTCCTTTAATATGCAAATTTTTTATTTTGATAATGTCAAATTTATCCTTTTTATGTGGATGCTTTTGGTGTCATGCCAAATCCAAGGTCATGAAGACTTATACATTTTCACTTAAGAGTTTTATAATCCTTTGTTTCTTTTTGATCTTCTGTCTAGATGTTCTATCCATCGTCAAAAGTGAGGTATTGGGACTTCCCTGGTGGTGCAGTGGTTAAGAATCCGCCTGCCAATGCAGGGGGCACGGGTTCGAGCCCTGGTCCAGGAAGATCCCACGTGCTGCGGAGCAACTAAGCCCGTGCGCCACTACTACTGAGCCTGTGCTCTAGAGCCCATGCGCCACTACTGCTGAGCCCACGCACCCCAACAAAGAGTAGCCACAACTAGAGAAAGCCCGCGCGAGACAATGAAGACCCAACGGGGCCAAAAATAAAAAAATAAATAAATAAATTTATAGGGCTTCCCTGGTGGTGCAGTGGTTGAGAAGCTGCCTGCCAATGCAGGGGACACGGGTTCGAGCCCTGGTCTGGGAAGATCCCACATGCCACGGAGCAACTGGGCCCGTGAGCCACAATTACTGAGCCTGCGCGTCTGGAGCCTGTGCTCCGCAACAAGAGGGGCTGCGATAGTGAGAGGCCCGCGCACCGCGATGAAGAGTGGCTCCCGCTTGCCGCAACTAGAGAAAGCCCTCGCACAGAAATGAAGGCCCAACACAGCCAAAAATTAATTAATTAATTAATTAATTAATTAATTATTTTTAAAAAAAGTATTTATTAACACAGAGATTCTTGTACTGTAAATGTGAAAAGAAAGAGGAGAAAGGGCTAGGAAGCTCTTACAGTGATAAATAACCTGATAAAATTCTGAAGTTAGCATTTTCACACCTATTCCTGTAACAAAGACAAACTACAAAAAGGCAGATTTTCTGTGGCTAAAAGATATTTGGGCCAAAGATGGGCTCAATTTCTTTAATTCAGTGCTGATGTTTGCAATTCTTTTGCATTTCTCTAATCATCATAATCAAGAAAAAGTTTTCGAAAGAAATGTCACAATAACAAAGGTACATCTTATTGATGTTCAATACCTACCTGATCTGTATTAAAAAAATCTTTATTAAACATCCACAGTAAAAGATTTCCTTGTCATCTCCAAAAAGGGCGTGCTCTCCTCTTCCCATATCCCTTTAGCTTTATTCTTTAATAATTGCATCACTGGTCTCAAACCACGCAAGGAATAAGATATGATCAGCAAAATAATTCTTGGACATTTCTGTGAAAAATGAAGAAAGAAAGAAATGATGCTATTACCCTCTCCTCCTTTGTGTTCTTGTACAAGTCATTCCACTGTGCTCAAATCCCTTTTACCTGGGCATCTTTCCTATGGATGAGATCACATATACTCAGTTTCCATTTCTACACCATTGAATATTGGTGCTAGTTCTAATAGAACAATCCTCTCATTGGCATATTATGGTACTGCATTACCTCCAGTAAGGTAAAGGCAGCCAAAGATTCCAAAGTTACTTGCCCAAAATTATAAAACTATTATCGGCAAGCTAGGACTAGAATCCAGGCCTCCTAATTCCCCTAATTCTCCTAATTCCTAATTCTGTGTTTTATTTTACTACACACCTCTGTCTCCACCCTGTTTCAGGAAGAAGTAGAAGGGCAGGAAAACTCTTCACCGGGGAGTGTTTGTTAGTAAAAATTGAGGAGAACTCTAAACTGGAAATATCTTTCATGTCATTATTCTTCAAGAGTTACTGGCAAGGGGCAAGTGGTGACAGTGGGGATTAAACAGAATTTTTTGCAGTTTCATGAGTTTTCCACTGGAATGCCTTGATGAACATCAGCTGTTTCATCATCTGGGCATGCTAAGATTGTTTTTTCTGCTCAATATTTATTGCATGCTTACAACATACAAGGGGACATTGCATTCTGCTGCCTCACTGCCTTCCCTGGAGTTAAATTAATAATTTCTAATTATAAATATGGTGCATGCGGATGATACTCTCTGTTGGCAGAAACCTACAGCTAAAAACCACTGGCCAGGCCGTAGGTAAGCATTCGGAAACACGGTTTCCCTCCCTCTCTCTTCTGCACTGCGGAAGGCAAGACTACTACCTTGCCGAGGGGGCGTGGCCTATGCGGTTGCTGCCAGAGAGACACATGTCCCCTCAGTATCGCCTATGACTAAGGTGTAGGAAGAGCACAGGCTTAGGAGTCTGATAAGTGTCTGAACGTCAGCTGTGCCAGCGCCTAGGCATTTGACCTGGGACAAGCCATAAAACTCCATGAGGTTCACTTTTCCCATCTGTGAAAGGGGAATAACAACCCACATCATGTCAAACGTTTTGAAAATAAGATGAGATACTGGAAGTAAAATGTTTATCACGTACTATGCCTAGAACACAGGATATGCTCAATAAGTGGTACTTTCACTCTCACTTCCTTTAGTTTTAGCCCCTGCCTTCCTGACCAGACTGAGGGAGAGCACGCCTGAGCTCTGAGTATGGGATGTGAAGTACTCAAAAGGCCTGGCCTGGGAGGGGCACCCTCCCCCTCTAGAGGCCCGCATTGTTTGAACCACCACAAGAGAGCTTCTCCCACCCCAGCACGGCCTGAGTCTTGAGACAGCTACTTCCTGTTCCTCAGCTGCCAACCCACCGCCTAAAAAGACTAAGTCCACCTTTCTCTGCCCAGGTTCACTCAGTTCAGAGTCCCATGGGACCTGTGAATTGCCTTTCATTCCATGGGTGCTAGAAAAAATTTGCTTTTGCCAGGTAAATGAAGACCTTCCAATACCAAGATTGTAGAATTTCCTTAACTGCATTGCACAGTTTAGTATTTAACTCTAGATTTTATATTATTCTGTATCTTAACTTCAGGATTTTGATTGCATTGCCTTAAACCAGACTGCAAACTCCTCAAGAAGGAAGAGATGCCTTACATTTCTGTATTCTCATGTTGTGCCTAGTACAGTGTATTCAAGAATCAGTTTGTTTACTGATTCTAAGTTCACTAAGCTAAGAACTGATCACTAAGTTCACTGAGCTGCCCCAGTATCTGGACTACAGAATCTCAGTTTTCATCACCGAGCTGTCAGCTCCATGCAGGAAGAGGCTGTCTAGTCTACCATGGTGTCCGTGACATCTATCATGGTGTCACCTGGTATGTGACAGGTACTCAGATATTTACTGAATTAATGAATATTTCTTGTTGTTTAAATATTAAAACTTCACTCTCCTTTAGGGTAATTAGAAATTAAAACTAACTTATGTGACAAAAGCAAATCCAAATAATTAGAAATTGACAATGTTTTTTAATATCATACGTCCTACCTCTTTCTCCTGCAAAGCTTTACTTGCTCTCTGAGGAAGGCCGGCTTCTCACTTCTCTTTCCAAGTGCCCCCCCAGGTCCTCTGGTTTGGGAGCCGCTGGTCTGATGGTCTACCTGCTTTCCTCCGAACCTCTGTTCATCAAAAAATCTAAGGATCCTTACAGTATTTTGTCATTTCTAAGAGATGATGTATATATTTCCACATTTTTATGTTTATAATATTTGGAAGCATCTTCAAATGAGTACATTTAATGTGGTTCTGGTTTTGTTTCCCAAAAAATAGTAATTAATCCATGCTATAATCTAATTATCAGTAACACTTTATTTTTAAATTTTTTTATTGAAGTTTAGTTGATTTATAATTTTGTGTTAGTTTCAGGTGTACAGCAAAGTGATTCAGTTATGTACATATGTGTGTGTGTGTATTCTTTTTCAGGTTCTCTTCCCTTATAGGTTATTACAAGATTTTGACTATAGTTCCCTCTGCTATACAGTAAGACCATGTTGTTTATCTGTTTTATATACAGTAATGTGTCCGTTAATCCCAAACTCCTAATTTATCCCTCCCTCTCCCTTTCCCCTTTGGTAGCCACGTTTGTTTTCTATATCAGTGAGTCTATTTCTGTTTTGTAATTAAGTTCATTTGGATCTTTTTTTTTTAGATTCCACATATAAGTCAAATCATATGATATTTGTCTTTGTCTGAATTACTTCTCTTAGTACAGTATGATTAATTATCAGTAACATTTTAAATCATGGAAATGCAGTAGTGACTCAGCTTCTTATGTACTTTAATACTAGGAACAGAGGGCATAGATGATAGTTCTGTAAAATTCAGACACTGGAAAGAACAGCTACTTTGTAAATGAATACTTCAAATTCTGATTTACATACCCAGCTCCTGTGAGTTCTATTATCTTGATTAAGCTCCCAGGAGCTGTTCAAGTCTGAGGCACTGAGAAAATTGAGTTCCTAGTGACACACACTCTGTTCCCCCCTGCTGACCAGTGAGTCCTCTCTGGCACCCAGGCTTCTTTCTTCCTCCCTGAGTGTGTCACCCTTCTCTAACCAAAGCACGGTAATTTTGATTTTAGCCTCAGACTCTTCTATCATAAATAGGCAAAATAATAGGTATTTCCCAGGGCTACCTCTTTGGTGTACAAGGGGGTCAGAAAATCAACAGTGTAGTAATTACAGTCATTTTTAAATTCAAAATCTGCTCAATGAACACCCAAACCGAGTCTCCTAGCTCAAAATAAACCATCTCCAAATATCCCACCATCTGCCACCTTCTTCTACATTCCCACCTGGCTCCTGATACCAGGTCACCAAGGTGCTCTGATGATATTTGGATTTCCACATGGAAAATCCACATGCCACCTTCACTATGAAATGCTTCCTCCAATGTCTATTTGAGACCACAAAGCAATGGTTATTTGCATTCTTTTCACTTCATATTAAAGCTCCCAGTGGCACAGCTTTTATTTCGCTCACTCTTTATTTTGAATCCCTCTTCTAAAGACTGTCAGACTCACCCAAAAAATACAGCTCTGGGAGCCTGTCTCCTCATCCTCTGAAATGTCTCTGCTTGAGTTCGGATGTAAGCTGAGCTGCTGTTACAGAGAGACAAAACCATACCAAAAGGAGATAAAAGTTGATTTCTGTCATGGAGTAGTCCGGAGGTAAGCAGTTCTGCCAACCTGAACACCTGGGTTCATATGTGGGACCCAGGGGCTTGCTCCAGTTCTCACCATCTCCTCACCACTGGGAAAGAGAAAAGGGACTAAGAGGTGTGGGTGGAGTGACGGCTACTGCCCCTTTCCTCCTTCCCATACAAAGCCTGTGTATGCATCCTGACTCTGTATCCAATCTGGCAGGTTCCTTCCCTACCTAATACCAGACTAGTTCAAAGCCAGCTGCTGCTCTCTAAAGGGGGGAAGATATTTTTCTACCCTTGCTCCCTGATGTATTGTCACTGTCCTCTGCCCCACCAAGTTCTCATGCCTCAAGCAAAGTGATGCCTGGAAGACCCATCTACTTAAAGGTGCTCAGACTCAGCTGAATAGGCAAATCTCCACGGCATCCATTTAAAAACAAAGAGAATTGGAGAAGGAGAGTAGAGTGAAACAGATGCTCGGTAACAAATTCATTTCCCTTATTGTTCATTTATTTGCACAACATGGGCTCTGTGCTTGGCACTGGGGATCGAGGCGAATGAGAAAAGCATGGTCCCTGGGCTGGACATCTTCCACATCTAATCTGATCTCCATCTTTCTCCGCGCTCCTCTCTGCCAGACGACATCAGTGGATGTCCTTGCCCCCGGCTTCCCAGCAAAAAGTTGGAGGGAGAAAGGAGAGTGAAGCAGGGGGCATCTCTGACCCTGGCTCCCTTCCTGTGGAGTCAGCTTGGGTTGGCTGTATCCCTCAATCAAAGAGGATTTCTCCACTCCTGGTGTTTCTCAGAGCGTGGTTGTGATTCTCTCCCTCCAGCCCAGTGGCCACTCCCTTCTCTCACCCTTCAGGCTAAGGATGTCAATATCCCCACTTAGGTAGCTCTGGTAGTGAACTACCCCTTGTGGATGTGGTTTTTCTACATCCTGCCCTGACCAATGCAACTAGCTCCAATAGTAAGTCGTGCTCAAAGTGTCCTTTGAGAGTGTCATCTTTTCCCCACTGGGACTCTGACTGATGGAGTACCTCTTCTCGGAGGCTTAGTGACTAGTGGGAGGTGACAGACAACAAACAAACAAACATATAATTACGAGTCGTGATAAGATCCAGGAAGGAAATACAATGAATGGCGTGAAGAATAACAGGTTGGGATCTAAGTTAGATAGAATGGAGATGGCATTTAAGTCAAGTCCTAGAGAATGAAAAGAAGTCAGAAGAAGTGGATTCTAGGCAAAGGAGGAAGCAAATACAGAAAATCTGAAGTGGGAGCAGGTTAGGTGTGTTCAAGAAAGTTTAGAAAGGAAGGAAGGAAGGAAGGGAGGGAGGAAGGGAAGGAGGGAGGGAAGGAGGGAGGAAGGGAGGGAGGGAGGGAGGAAGGAAGGAAGGAAGGAAGGAAGGAAGGAAGGAAGGAAATCCAGTGTTGTTAAGTGACATAAGGTAGAGTTAAAGAAGTCAGTCTTAGATTCAAAAGCACTTGTTTACGGTGAGTTTTTAAAAGGATTTTCTCATTGCTAAAAATTGTATCTGGACTTCTATCACTCCTTCCCTAACTCCTCAACTATGAACACCTCAGTTTAGCTAATATTTGGTGACATTTTAAATCGCCAAGTGAAACATGATTCTGGTAAAAGAATTAGACATTTAAGGGAAAATCTCATTTTAGCCTGTGCCCAAAATACAGCTCACACAAACACTTCCCTACACCCCCTGCTCCTCAGTGCTCTCCCAACTGAAGACATTGTTAATTCAAATCCTAATTAGCGAAAACCCTGTAATGGCTCAACTTCCACTGAGATCTGCCTGACTGGGCTGTATGGCTGGTGGGTGCTCAGACTGAGAATGTCATTTAAGAGCCCAAGGAATTCAGCCTTTTATAAAGGACATTGTAAAGTGAGCTGCTTTGCGTAATGACTCAGAAGACCTAACTACTTCTTTCAGTCCTTTATTGGACAGGCCCTCAGGTTGGGGTCCAGTCCTCTCACCCTCTGTCTGTCTGCTGAAGGGGCAGAACTAGGGAACAGTAAGGTCTACTCCAGCTCTGATGGCCTGTGAGGCTGGGTAGTAATCAGTCTTCTTGGGAAGAAGTTGGCCTCTTTGAAATAAAATATCTTGTTATAGACTACTCTGAACCGAGCTTTCAGAATGAGAATCCTCTCTCTGTTCAATTCACTGCCCACCTATGTCTTTACCACTTCTGGTTCCTTACTTGGGAAGACCGTATCTCCAACCCTCAGGAAATACATCACTTGGGCTAGTTTGAAAGAGTTGTATCACGTATGCATACCTGTTATTAGCTGTAATGGTTAATTTTGTATGTCAACATGACTAAGGCCACGGCACCCAGATACTTGGTCAACCATTTGTCTAGATGTTGCTGGGAAGAGTTATTTTTAGGTGAGATGAACATTTAAATTGGTAGACGTTGAGTAAAGCCGATCACTTTCTGTAACACAGGTGGGCCTCATCCAATCAGCTGACGGCCTCAAGAGAAAAAGATGAAGGTCCCTCATGGAAGAGAGAATTCTGCCTCCAGTTTGCCTTACGACTTGAGCTGCAGCATAAACTCTTACCTGGGTCTCCAGCCTGCTAACTTCCCCTACAGATTTTGGACTTGCTAGCCTCTATAGTCATGTGAACCAATTCTTAAAAATCTCTCTCTCTCTCTCTCTCTCCATATACACATCCTATTGTGTCTGTTTCCCTGGAGAACCCTGACTAATACACTAACAAATAACACATAAAAATATATCCCTTTAGGAAGCTGAATTTGAAAACTCCTTTTATGAACAGTTTTATAGGTACTCAAGTCAACACCTTTTTCTTTTTTTTAATCAGTCATCAATTTTATACACAACAGTGTATACATGTCCAAATCAACACCTTTGACTCAGAAGTGAGGAGATTCATCCTCTCCCAGACCTGCCACACCCTGGTTATTAGCACTAGTTGCTTAAACTTTCAAAGCCACAGAAACTCTCTCCCGCCCCATTTGTAAAATGAGAATAAAGTGGCTATTATGCTTATTTTAGGAGATTAGTACAGGGAACATAAAAAAAAAAAAATGTGGAAGTACTATATAAATAGGATCATTAAGCAATAATAATAAGTAAGCCTTATTGCATTTAATAATAATATGCATACACATGTAATTAGGAAACATTCCACCCACAAAACCACCCTGTTTCTTAGATTGGGGTAAAGAAAATCAGTTTCCTTTTTTTTCTTCCAGTTTTGTTGAGATATAATTGACATTCAGCACTGTATAAGGTGTACAGTGTAATGATTTGACTTACATATATCATGAAATGATTATCATAAGTTTAGTGAACATCCATCATCTCATGTAAATAAAACTTTAAAAAGTAAGGAAAAAATGTTTTTCCCGTGATGAGAACTCTTAGGATTTACCCTCCTCACAGCTTTTCTATATAACATACAGCAGTGTTAATTATATTTATCATGTTGTACATTACGTCCCTGGTACATATTTATCTTATAACTGGAAGTTTGTACCTTTTGACTGTCTTCATCCAATTCCCCCTCCCCCCAACCCCCCACCTCTGGTAACTACAAATCTGATCTCTTTTTCTATGAGTTTGATTGTTTGTTTTTCAAGTTTAAGTGACCTATAACACTATGTTAGTTCCTGTTACACAACATAGTAATTTGGTATTTCTGTACATTTCAAAATGATCACTATGATAAGCCTAGTTACAATATGTCACCATACAAAGATATTACACTATTATTGACTATATTCCCCACACATACATTTCATACCCGTGACTCATTGATTTTGCAACTAGCAGGTTGTCCCTCTTAACCTCCCATATCTATTTCTTACCTCCTCCCATCTCCCTCCACTAGGGCAACCACCTGTTTGTTCTCTGTATCTACAACTCTTATTTCTGTTTTGTTATGTTTGTCCATTTGTTTTGTTTTTTAGACTCCACATATAAGTGAAATCATACAGTATTTGTCTTTCTCTGACATTTCACTTAGCCTAATACCCTCTAGGTTCATCCATGTTGTATCAAATGGCAAGATTTCATTCTTTTTTATGGCTAATATTCCATTGTATATAGGTACTGTGTGTGTATATATATATATATATATATATATATATATATATATATATATATGACCTCTTCTTTATCCATGCATCTATTGATAAGTATTTGGGTTGCTTCTGTATCTTAGTTATTGTAAACAATGCTGCAATGAACATAGGAGTACATATATCTTTTCTAATTGGTGTTCTTGTTTTTTCGAATAAATAGGAACAGAATTGCTGGATCATATGGTAGTTCTATTTTTAGCTTTTTGAGGAATCTCTATACTGTTTTCCATAGTGGCTGCACCAATTTACATTCCCACCAACAGTGTCCGAGGGCTTCCTTTTCTCCACATCCTCGCCAGTACTTGTTATTTGTTGTCTTTTTGATAATAGCCATTCTGACAGGTATGAGGTGATATCTCATTGTGGTTTTGACTTGCATTTCCTTGATGATTAGTAAGGTTGAGCATCTTTTCATGTGGCTGCTGGCCATCTCTATGTCTTCTTTGGAAATATGTCTATTCAGGTCCTCTGCCCATTTTTTAATTGGGTTGTTTGGTTTTTTGATGTTTAGTTGCATGAGTTCTTTGTATATTTTTTATATTAACCCTGTATCAGATATATTGCTTGCAAATATTTTCTCCCATTCAGTAGGTGGCTTTTTCATTTTGTTGATCGTTTACTCTGCTGTGTAAAATCTTTTTAGTTTGATGTAGTCCTATTTGTTTATTTTTGCTTTTGTTTCCCTTGCCTGAGGAGACCTATCCAAAAGAATATTACTAAGACTGATGTCAAAGAGAATACTGCCTATGTTTTCTTCTAGAAGTTTTATGGTTTCAAGACTTAAATTTAAGTCTTTAATCCATTTTGAATTTATTTTTGTGCATGGTGTGAGAAAGTAATCCAGTTTGGTTCTTAAGAATATCGGTTTCTGACTGGTATAAATGTTCCTCCAGTTAACTGATCAGTGTAGAGGATCCTGCACTGTGCATGGAAGGAGAAAAGTGAAAATAATAAACACAGATTTTTAAAAAATAAGTTAGAGCTAGAGTTTACATTAATAAAATAAGATTAATAAACATTGTAAATAGATGCTTATCTTCCTCACTTAAGTTCTTTGAAGAACAAATTATACAAGCATAATTCCTGTTGGAAATTATGTGGACGAACAACTATAAAGAAGGAAAGAGAGAAAATGAAAGAAATCATGGAGGAAGGGAAGAAGGGATTCCCCAAAGAGTGACACTAGGACCTACTGATAGACCTTATATGGAGACAAAGAGGAGGTTTTCTATGGTCAAGTAAATTTGAGAAATAGTGAGTTAACAAAGGTAAACAAATTTCTTTACCAAAGGATTTCCTAGAAACTTTAAGATGCCAAAGTGCACAGTAAGTAAAATACAACATTTTGCATTTCTTCAAATTTCTCATTTCCTTTTCCCATGTTCCCTAAGTTCTTTGACAACGGCATCTCCCTTCACTCAACCATTATCTCATAGGATGAGCAAAACAGCCTAAGAAGCCCTGGTGTACCAAGAAAGTCCAAGGGATGCCCGTGTCCATCCCTTACCTGAAACCTTCAATGGCTCCCCATTGCTTACAAAATAAAGCCCAAGTACCTTATCACAGCCTGCGAGGCCCTACTGCCACCCCCACAGCCTCTTACCCCCTGTTCCTCACTATAATCTGTGTTTTAGCAACCCGGACCCATTTGTAATTCCCCTCGTACACACACACACATTCTGTTGTAGAAAGAGAAAGAGTAGAGAGAGGACTGTCACTGGAAACAGAAGGAAAGAGAATTTCAGATTGAGGAAGTGCTCAGCAGGGTCAAGAAAGACATGAACTGGAATGCTTTGATAGTTAGTGGGCACCAATGGCCTCAAAGAGAGCAGCTCGAGGAATGATGGTGGAATCTAGAATACAGGGCATGGAGGAATGAAGCAGAAGTGGGGAGTAAAGGCAACACAACAGACAGCTCTCAAAGAACTTGATCTTTAGAGGGAAAGAAGCAATACACAGGTGCGAAAGAGAAAGCCAAAATAGACAATGAAAGTTTTTAGGAAGTTACATATTTAGGATATTGATGGTATTGATAGATTGATAGGAAAAAACAATAGAGAGAGACACTGACAATACAGGCAAGAGGTATGGCATCTTTATGACCAAGCTCATCTATATGAGAAAGCCTTCTTTGAGCAACCCTGCCACACACCCTCAAACTAGGTGAGGGTCACTGCATCTCACATAGGACAATGTGCACACCCTTATCATAGCATCTATCATTCTGGATTGAAATTCTCTGTTTATGGATCCCCTCATCTCATATAATGTAAATCATTTAAATGAGCTTACTATTGCCATTACGAATGATCGTAAGCTTAGTGGCTTTTAACAAAAATTTACTATCTTACAGGTCTGGACTGTCCAAAATGGGTCTTACGGGTGTTGGCAAAATTGTGTTCCTTCTGGAGGCTCTAGGGGAGAATCCATGTCATTGCCTTTTTCAGCTTCTAGAGGCTGCCCACATTTCTTGACTTAGCACCTCAACTTATGGTCTTCACATCACTGGGACCTCTGCTTCTATCATGACATCTCCTTCCCTCTGACTCTGATTCTACTGCCCTGATCTTTCCATTATAATGACCCCTGCAATTACATTAGATCCACCAGATAATCTGGATAACCTTCCTATCTCAAGATCCTTAACTTAACCACACCTGCAAAATCTCTTTTGCCAGGTAAGATAACATATTCACTGATTGGGAGGATTAGAATGTGGAATTTTGGGGGGCCCTTATTCTGTCTACCACACCCTTTAATGGTAGGTCCATGTCTAAGTCATCTCCACATCCCAAATGCCTGGATCATAGTCTATGCTCAATAAATGTCTGTCCTCCTTTCTGTCTACACTTTGTACAGTGCTTTCACGTATTCTCTTTTCATTCAGTTTGCACATTCAGTATTTCCCTTTTGAGAGGGAAATTTTTTTTTTTTTTAGGAGAAAGTGCACTAGATAAGAAATAAGAGGTTGAGGTTCTTAGTTCCAGTTTCCCCATTTCCAAATGGGTGAATCAAGGCTCAGACAGTTAAGTGACTATGTCATACCCAAGTAGTAAAGCTAGGACTTGAAGCTCGCTCTCTTTTCATGTTAGTACACTAATTCATCAGCCTAGAAATAGGATGTTTTACTATACGAAGATTCTGATCAACATCTTACAGCCGATAAAGGGTTGGATGGAGTAGGTATTTGTAACAGTGTTAACTTCTCCAGAGATTATATATATGGATTTACTTATCCAGAAACACTAAAGACATGATGCTTTGCTCTTACCAAGTAATTTTCCTTTTACCTCATTTGATTTCCAACTGTTTATTTCCTAAGGAAAGAATAATCCGTGAACTTTTGGACCTTACAGTGCCAAACATAGGCCACACTTCCCTGTATTGTACTGTTTGTGTCATTCCTGACATTGGCACAAGCCTCCATCCAGATGAGACTGTTTTATGTCCTCTCTGGAAATTTCCTCTGGTGCTCAGGCCGCCTGTGGTTGGCTGTGTTGGTTCACAGATGGGAATTCTGGCTGAGGTCACCATTGCACTTTCCTGCTCTTTAAAGTTTTGAAAGCATATCTGCATATCTTTCCAGATAAAACTCCCACTTCTGCTCCTTCTTTCTTTCTCGCTGCAAATCCACTTTGAAGTCTGAGTCTTCTAGGGAATCCACCCAGTGCCATTCTAAACCAACAAGTACATGAAATTTAAACCAAGTAAATGAGACCACTTATTTTTCTATCAGTATACATTACTCTAGTCTTCAAATTATTTCCAAAGTTTAGTTTATCCTACTTTTAATCATACATCCTACTATTAACTATTCTACAGTGCCTAAAAACTTCAAATATCTATCTTCAAATATTTTATCATTGCAATCATAGTTTTTATTTCATATCCTCCCTACAAATTTGTCCTTTTTTCTCCTGTATTTTTTGTATTAGTATTCTACTTTCCATCTACTTTTTCTCCAAAGTTGGAAAAATTTAATTACTTTCTTCATCCCCGTAGTGAATGTCAGTTATTTTGTCTGCTAAATATCCCCTTTCCCTTTTCCAGGTAACTGCTTCTTTGGAGGTAACTGCTTATACCTCCCTCAAAAAATAATGTGATGCTGGGGGAGTTGCCAATTACAGCCCCCCCCCCCCGCAACATACACACACGCACACACACACACACATAAAATACACATACACTTACATACACACACCACCTGCCACAGGGCTGGGCAAATGACCTGACCTGGTCCTGGCTCGGGACCTTAACTGAGCCAATCAGAATCTTTCACTGTGATTTATATGCATTGAAGCAGGAGGAGAAAAGTCCACCTGTTCCTCTATGGTCACTGAGCTGGGAAAATTTTCTTTAAGCCAAGGCCTGGAACAATGAATAAATCATGTGTGCCCCCTTAAATATGCTGCATGGAAAAAAATCTCAGCCACAGGAGAGAAGAGAACCACCAGGCAAAGGGGAGCAGAGACAGCAGAGACGCAGAGAGAGTCCTGATATCCAGCTGACCCGAAGTCCAGTTCCACCCCGTTCTCTCCAGCTGCATAAACCAGTGAATTCCCTGTTTCTTTAAGTTAATTTTAGTCAGGTTTTTGTTACTTACAATTAAAAAGTGCACAACTAATATACAATCCTTTTCTCCCTTCCTTATTGTTTTCTCATATTATATCCATACTGTATCATCCAAACTTTATTTCTTCTTTACAGCTAATTTTGAATCCTAAATCATTTTTTAACCAAATTACAATTCCCCCAAACCTATCATGGGTAGAGTAGAACTGCATCTTTCTGGAGCATCAAGAACCCAAAGACATACCAGGGCTGAGATGGCCCTGTCTGGAAAATACAGCCTCTGATCTAGTTCTGTACATCCTAGTATGCAGCATATGGTGAAACCTGAGGAGCATTACAATAATCCACGTACAGAAAAACCCTGGCTGTGCTAAGTGAAGTCCTTTGGAGCCATTAGACTTCTGGAACAGGTGCAAAAATGCCAGAGAAACTTGAACAAAACAAAGCAAACAGCTCTCAGCAATAGAGAAGCAGTTTCCGAGAACATCCACCACCCAATGAGGGAGATACAGAATGCTGAGGAGTTAAATTCCTCCCATAGCTATGAGATGGGAGAAAAAACTCTCATTTGATGGCAATATCTATATATCTCATTATCTAAGATATATGAGTAGAATGATAGGAAATGTAAGAAGCTAGAAAGATGGAAAGTGGGAACAAAGGAAGAGAATGACAAATGTGAATCAACATGGAAGCAGTGGTAGAGATGGATTTTTAGGGGTGGGACCAGCAGTGGTGAACAGCAGATGCCCCGGCACTGTGGGAGAGGACATAGGAGCAGGACTCAGGAGAACTTCACCCACTTGGGGTGGGCAAAAAGGAGGTTCCAACAACCACCAGCCCTGTGCCCCAGCCTGTCCTATACCCCGTACTCATTGAAACACCCAGGGGCCTCATCAAAGTCATGACACCTGGTACATAGTTTAAATGGAGGTACGTAGGAAGTGTAGGTGTTCCCCGTTCACTGCATCGAGTCAAAACTAAATGGCAAAGCTAAGCCTTAACAGTCACTTTGCTGGCACCAGATTGTAAACAGAAGTTTGGCATCTCAGTGAAGCCATTCCTTGATTTAAATTTCATTATTTTTTAGTGAGAGGCAAAGTGCACAAATCTAAAGTGTATTTCATAATCTTAAAAGACAAAATAGACTCTACGTTCCCAGTTGCTTTAACTAGTACTGGACCTCACAGTTTGCTTATCTGGTTGTCTGCACAGCTGTGGGAGAAGGGGGAGGGGGCAGAGCATGGGCAAAGGCACTGTTGTGAGAAAGAAAGAACTCCTGAAGCCCTGTTGAGAAAGTTACTCAAGATGGGATTTCCCCTCTGATGGGCCACGAGCAGGAGGCTCCAGGAGTAGCAACTGAAAAAGTAGCGAAAAATCTTAAGCTCTCCCTCTCTCCCTTCCCTTTGTATTTCCCAAGCCAAGAGTCACTTTTGTTCACCATTACAAGCCCAGCCTCACCAATGCTTTTGGGAATTAAAGGGGCTTATGTCTACAGTGGGACAAATCTGTACAATGAAAGCAGCGGCAGCCTTGAGAAGTTGGTTACAAGCCAGCAAGAGATGCCCAGAGCACAGAGGAGTCATCTGGAACAGAATGATCAGCTGAGGCGACAAGTCACAAACAGGATAGATTTGCAGGGCATGTGAGCATTCCTTAGGGATTTTCAGGAATATATGGGGAGGGGTTACAATAAAGTACTGCATTTTCTGTGCACATGGAAAGGGTTCTTACATTATTCCTCCTCCTCTTTCTCCTCCCCTTCCTCCTCCTCCTCCTCTAATTATTATTATTATTCAGAGTAAGGGAGTCCTAAAGGCTGTAAAACATGAGGACAGAAAGTTTACCTTGAAAAGTAAGGGGACTAGAAAGAATGGATACGTGTATATGTATATCTGAATCTCTTTGCTGTGCACCTGCAACTAACACACATTGTACATCAACTATACTCCAATACAAAATATAAAATTGCATTAAAAAATCTAAACTTAAAGAAAAGAAAGAAAAGCAAAGGGAAAAATGCAAGTCAATCAGGACAAAATTATGTAGCCACTCTCTGTGGTATCGATGATCAGGATTCGTATAAGCCTGCAGAGAGAGGGTAAGATGCACCTTCCATAAACTAAAGAATTTACACTACTTTCTCTAGTTTTCAACCACATAACATCATAATTATCCTATTTCTGGCTCAATGACAAATCATAACATTTTACAAATAATTGAAGCTGGCTGAATCATGTACACTTTTATAAGGGCAAGTTTTGATGTTTCAAACCAAACTATGGTATCAGAAAGCTAAATATAGTTGGAGAAGGAGAATCATTAAATCACAGCCCATAAGAAAAACTGCAAGTGGATGAAAAGTATTTTGAAGATGTTTTCACTACCAGTGATGCAAAAATCAGAGAAAAAAAGTAATTGTACTCACCTGAGAAAACATTTCCTCTAAGCCCATTAAAGCATGTGAAAATTTTCTGTCATATGTATATCATTATTGTATTAAAATAAGACATGCATGACTGTACGACCTGTAAAAGTGGCTGATCACACCTGAAGTGTATGATGTCATTCCTAAAGGCACACCCAAAGTGTATGATGTTATTCCTAGATTTAGTCCCATAAGGATGAGGTGAGCCTGGAAATATGGAATCCAGAACAAATCTGGAGACTTCTGGAACAAAAGGGGGGGGGGGTAGAGGATCTGCCTTTTTAAAATAACTATTATGAATCCATTGATGTTAGCTGGACTGTGGGTTCCTGTAATGAAGACTATATTTCCTAGTCACCTTTGCAGCAAGGCGCAACCATATGTCCAAGTTCTGGCCAATGGGATGGAAATGGAAATGGTGTGCACAACTCTGGAAATTATCCTAAAAGGGAGAAGACATGATTTTTTTTTCCTTTCTTTTCTCCTTTCTGATGGCTAATGTGGGCAAATAACTGGGGTTTCAACAGACATCGTGGACAATACTCAGTGCCCCTAAGAGATAGCAGAGAAGAAAACTGGAGGACACCAAGTTCCTGACAAATTTGTACCAACCCTGGATGCTGACTTCTAGAGTTTTTACATAAAGTAATGAAATGTTCTGGGTTAAGCCACCATATTTGGGTTTTCTGCCACAAGACACTGAACTCAGTTCCAACAAATACAAGGGGAAAAGTAAATCAGTTTCTTTTGTGGCTTGGGCTTTGTACCATGTAGTTTCCTAAGAAAGTGTTCATTGAGTAACACGTTTAAAAACTGATAGTGAGGGCTTCCCTGGTGGCGCAGTGGTTGAGAATCTGCCTGCCAATGCAGGGGACACGGGTTCGAGCCCTGGTCTGGGAGGATCCCACATGCCGCGGAGCGGCTGGGCCCGTGAGCCACAATTGCTGAGCCTGCGCGTCTGGAGCCTGTGCTCCGCAACAAGAGAGGCCGCGATAGTGATCGGCCCACGCACCGCGATGAAGAGTGGCCCCCGCTTGCCGCAACTAGAGAAAGCCCTCACACAGAAACGAAGACCCAACACAGCCATGAATAAATAAATAAATAAATAAAATTAAAAAAAAAAAAAAAAAAAAAAAAAAAAAAAACTGATAGTGAACTCATGGAGCAGAGCCAGGTACTGGAAAGTTAAAGACTCAGGTCAGTCATTTCTTTATCTGTAGCCAACTTAAGGGGTGGGACCAATTCTGCAAGACCCTGCAGCAGTTATATCTTATAGGCCAGATTGTTTAGATTTCCCCTACTTTGGGTCCTTCCAACTCTCCATGTTTATTTCCCGGCTATCAAAGTTTTGTTTTGTTTTGTTTGTCAGTCTTGAGGGGAGCTAAGGGAAGTATCTTTATCCATGCTTGGGACAAAACTGAAAGAAGGACCTCCTGACACTTCTACACCTGAGTGGAGATGACAATCAAAATAAGTAAGAAACCCTTCAATGAATGCTTCCCATTGCTACCAAACCAGCAACATCTTTCTAGAGCAGGTATTTTGTAGTTCTCCCTTTGCTACCCTAAAATAGAATTCAGAGGTAGTATAAATAAATCTATATAATCCTCAAACTATAAAAGAAAAATAAAATAATAATAATGTTTTTCCTATGTAAGTGCTCAAGTATGATCACATTGGAAGACAAAAGTGCCCCCATATTTTCAAAATGTTCCCCAGGGAACTGTTACCATGGAAGGTGATAAACCTTTGGGGTGGAAATGATGTCTCTTCTTTCCTTCTTTTTCTTCAGGGACAACCATGAAGGTCTTAGTAGTTTTATTTTCTTAATAAACGTAGCACTTTCTTATAGCAGTATTACTTCAAATGTGCTCTGTAGCAAGCAAATTTCCTGTTAATGGATGTTATGTTAAAAAAAAAAAAAAGTATAGTCCAATAGTTTAACAAACATTAGTTTAAACAGATTTGAAAGCTTTTTTCTTCCTCTAGGACATTTCAGAGTCCTGAAGATATCACTGTGCTCTGTGAATCTTATTCCCAAATGTATCTCACCATAGAATCCTTTTTCAGTGGGACATCTCTTGGGTTCAGATTCTTACAGAAGGAACTTAGAAAACACTGCCTTACAGCCTGTCAAAGAAAGGAGACCTTCTGGAAACCCAAGGTCCACTTTTGGAAGAGTAACCTTTATGGGACTAATTCATTTTGCAGAAAAGTGGCCATGTTAGTCTTCCCTGGAACTCACAAATTTGCCCTGTTTCATTTGACTTTCACGAGAGGGGGGCAAACAAGTCAAACTAATCTGAAATCAGAGACATATTCAGGAAAGGACGATATTAATGCTGCAGGAGTATTGACTTGTATTTGAGTTCATATTTCACAACACATTCTTTTATAGCTATTTTAACATCATAGATACTCTGTTCATAATATTAACAATGAGGCATTAGAAAAGAATACAGGTTGTCTGATATCTTTAAAGAATATGTTTTACCAATAGTTTTCAAAATATTTATCATTTCTGAAGTTTCTATCTTGTATAAGGACATTTTTATAATCATTGCTTCATTTCATCCACATAACACGTCCATGAGAGATTGGTAGTTTCATCTTCCAGATAAAGAACCTGCAGCTCAGGGTTAAGTGCCAATGTCACAGAATTTTTTAGTTGCAGAACTTGGACAGAGCCCAAGTCTATCCTGCTTTTCTAAAGCCCATGTTTTTTCCATTGCCTCCCTTAATTAAGGGAAAATTTTAAAATGTTTTAGAATGTTTCCCATTTTTAAAAAATCAGTTACAGCAATTACAAGTTAACCATCAACAATCGGGAAAACAGCCACCCATGTGTACCCAGGATCACTCATTCCTTGAGGGTGCCAGAGCCCATGCTTTAGTGCACATATTTTAACTGATGAACCTACACTGAACTGATGAAAAGTTACAAGGTCTAAAAGATTGTCATGTTTTTCTTCCTCCCTCCATGTCACCTGGTTTAAACTTCAAGGTGTGTTCTTTGAAAACCACTGTTTCCAATGACTCATTTTGAAATCACTGATTTCATCTTCCTGGTTCTCTGCAAAGCCAGGAAGGGAGATCAACACCACATTGTTTTCACCTTCAAACACACTTACCGTGTAACCGGAAGAATCCAGAACTGTTATTGTTAATTCGTTGAATAATATGTTCTTGCTTCATCTTTCACAAGAGCAGAAATCCATTCTGAAAACAGGGTGCCCTGCTTGCCATCTGTTTAATCCACCAGCATTTTGAAAGGATTTTTGTAAAGGACTGCAAAGGATTCACCTATTTAATCAACACACATTTATTGACACCCACTTTGTACCAGATGTTGTTCTACATTCTGGGAATGCAGTGGTTAGACAGACTAGATGTCTTCTCCTTGGAGACTGTACTCTCATGATACACATATAGATAAAAATGATCTTTCCAGATAGTGAAAAGGTCTATGAAGAGGGTGGTGTGCCACAGAGCAACTGAGTGAAAGATTTCTTTAGATTTAGGTAGACTTTCTAAGGAGGTAACATTTGAGCTGAGATCAGAATAATCACAAGGAGATAGCGATCACATGATTTGAAGGAAGAGAGTTCCAGGTGGAAAAAATAACTTTAAGATGAGAGCAAAACTTGGGGGTCTGAGGAATAGAAAGGAGGCAGGTGCAGCTGGGAAGTGGTAAAAGAAAATAGTAGATAAGGTCAGAAATGTTAACAGGGTCCAGAGCCCATGATAGAAAACTTAAGTTTTATCCCAAGTGCTGTGGAAAGACATTAAAGGATTTTGAGGCTGCTGTTTGGAGAACTGATTCAAGGCTGGGAGAAATGGAGCAGAGAAACCGGTTAGGCCAATTGCAATAGTTCCGATGAGAAGTACTAATGCTTGAACTGGGTAGTCCAATGAAGATGGGAGGAAGTAAACGGCTCTCAGGATAGAACTGCCAGAATTTGCTGATAGATTTCACAAAGGAAATGGGAAAATCTTTCAGAATTTTGCCTAAACAACTGGATTAATACTGAAGACATTTTCTGAACTGGGGAAGAGTAGGAGAGTCATATATTCGGGGGAGAGGTGGGAAATCCAGGGTGCAGTATTGGACATGTTAACTTTGAGATTCCTTTTAGTCATCTAATTAGAGATGTCAAGTAGGTAGCTGAGTATACAAGAGGTCAGAGGAGGGGTTCATAGCTGGAGATATAAAGTGTTTCATGAAGCCCCTGAGGGCTGAACCCTTTGCAACATGGTCATTCCCAATTCTCTGTGTACAATTTATTTGCTCTGAAAAATAATTCTCCATGGAAATATCTAGTTTCAGTCTGATTTTTCACTCACTGAGGTCTTTCTGGGCTCCGTTCCTTTGTCAACAGTGTCTTCTTGAATATAAGCAAACAAAATTAACACCCACCTAAACCAAACTAAATGAAATTGCAAATCTTCTTCAGTATGGCCATAACTTTCATTCCAAGACAATCTAGATGAATTTTGTAGGATTCTTAGGATGAGTGGCTTCTGACCACCAGTCTGACCTTTGGACACTATCATCTTCTCATTCCTTGTAGGGCCTAGATTTCAACCAATTACCAACTAATCAGTCATTGGATGTTTAATGGCTTACTCAGCTCCAGGTATATTTGCTTCTTACCTGGGAGATTGAAAGAACAAAAGATCTTGAAAAAAAAAAATAGGTGCTCTCAGATGGTAGGAATTCAAGCAGGATTTCTCCAATCTTAATATATGGGTTGGTTCCTTTCCTGTGGCAGGCTCTATCCATTTTTTTCTCATATTTTCCATCTTAAAAATTTCCTTCTCCATGAAATTCTGACACATGCCAAAACATGGATAAACTTTGAGGACATTATGCTAAGCGATATAAAACAGTCACAAAAACACAAATACTGTATGATTCCACTTATATGAGATATCTAGAATAGTCAAATTCATAGAAACAGAAAGTAGAATCGTGGTTTCCAGGGGCTGAGGAGAGGGGGGAAATGGAGAGTTTCTGTTTAATTGGTATAGTTTCAGTTTTGCAAGATGAAAAAGTTCTGGAGATTGGTTGCACAATGTGAATATTCTTAACATTACTGAATTGTACACTTAAAAATGATTACAGTGGTAAATTTTATATTATGTGTAATTTGTCACAATTAAGAATTTTTTAAAATTTAAGCTAGCAGGTAAAAAAAGAGATTTGAAACATGAAAAGGATTCAACTTGCTGTGGCTTTAAAGATGGAGGAGACCACATAATGAGGAATTCAGGTGGCCTCTAGAGGATGGACTCAGCCAGAAAATAGGAACCTCAGTCCTATAACCATAAGAAACTGAATTCTGCTAACAACTTGAAAGAACTTGAAAGTGGATTCTTCCCCAGATCCTCCTTATAAGAGCCAGCCTAACTGACACTTTGATTTCAGTCTTTGGAGACCCCAAACAGAGAACCCTGTTGAGGCAGGCCAGACTTCTCATATACAAATCTGGGAGATAGATAGTGAATGACTGATTTAAGCTGCTAAGAAAAAAATTACTTTCTTAACCTCAAACCCCCCTTTCCATAAGCTCCTATCCCATCTCTTCTTTCCTTTACAGCCATATGATTTAACATTCAATGTCTACTTCAGCTTTTCCATTGACTCTACTTTCCCCCAAAATACCAGTCACTTCCCTTAGTTCCCAGTTTCAATGAACATTTCAAAAGTTTTCTCTTACTTGACATTTATGGTGTTTGGTGCTCCTGACTACTTTTTCTTTTATGAAACCATTTCCTCCCAGTTCTCTCCTGGTTTCCCTCTTATTGCTTCTTTCCAATCTCCTTTGTAGAATCTACTGTCTCTAATTAAATCTTATATTTATTGTCCCCTGGGGCTCTATTATTACCCTAGCTTTTCTACTGTATGTACTCTCCTTGAGAATATCACTTCTTACTTATGTATGTATTGTTGACTCCACACATATTTTTTGGCTTGTACCTCTTGTTTAAACTTAAGATCTGTATATCCAACTGCTTATGGGACAGCTATCTTTTGAAACCCCAAAAGTCTTCAAATTCATTATGCCCAGTCATTCTTTCCTTACCAAATCTGTACCTTTTCTTACAGTTGCCATCTAGATAAATCTCACCCAAAGTAGAATAAAATAGGTGTTGCCTATACTTTCTTTCCTCTCTCATCAACACCGCCACAATCCAAGCACTTGCCCAATTCTAGTACAGTCAACCTCCTAAATATCTCTTGAATCTGCCCCACACACACCTTTCTCTATACCTACTGTCATTTCTTAGTTTGTACTCTAACCACTTCATACTTGCTTATAGCACTAGCTTCCTAATGGTTTTCCTATCCTAACTGGTCACCCTGTTTTCAGTTTGTCCCACTACACGTCATTCTCCACCCCAGAGTGATCTTCTTAAAGTGCAAAACTGATATTGTTTCCCTTGATTACACTCCTTTAACAGCTCTTCATTTTTACATGATAAAGCTCAAATTCCTTTTCTTAGCATGCAACACCCTACAAGATCTGGCACCTGCTTACCTCAACTCCCCAACTAACTCATCCTCTCTCTGTGTACCTTTTGTTTGGGTCATACTAAATTACTACAAATTCAGTAATATGTCAAGCTGTTTCTCATCTCCATTCCTTTTGGACATGTCGTTCCTTTTGTCCACAATTCTCCAACTCATTCTTCAAATCTTAGCTCACTTCCAACCCTCTTGAAAACTTGTTCTAACGCCACACTTGCATTTAAGTGTCTTCCTTCTATCCATTAACATCACACCCTGTGTAAATCGGTAGCACTACCTTTTCCACAGCTCCTACTGAGAATGGTCATCGGCCTTCTCTGGCTCCACCATAAGAAAGTACACTCCTTGAGGCTGGAGGATGACCATCACTGACATTGTATACCTAGTATCCACCACAGTGTCTGGCACCCATCAGTACCACAAGTATATTTTAATATATATATGTATACATGAATGAATTGTCCTTTATTCATTGCTTATTAAGAGCTGACCATATTTGAAAAATGATACCAACACAAAAATATTATTTTTGCCAGCCTGGTAATAATAATAATAGCTAACATTTACTATGGGCAGGGTACTATGCCACTTTACCTTTGTGATTTCATTTGCACCTTGAACATATTACATAAGAGATGTAAATACCATAGTCATCCTATATTTTAGGTGAGGAAACTGAGGCATAGGGAAGTCAAGTAATTTGCTCAAAATATATGAAACCAGGATTCAAAACCAGACCTCTCTGACCCTACTACACTAAACTGCTGACCATATAGTGAGCTGTATAAATGGCCTAGATTTTGAAATATTCTTTCCCATTGTCAGACAATGTACCAAATTCAAATTTTAGTTCAGAAAATTCAGTCACTGTATCTGTATACGGTGAATATATGAAAATGAAGCCATAATAAAAAATGAAGTCAATATTTTTTCTTTCTTTTTTTCCCCCCCAAAATTGATGTGCACACCTGGTCAAGTAAGCAAGTAGCTATCCTCATAGCTATTCTAACACATGTGTGTGTTCAAATAACTCACCATAAAGTAAGTTTCAGACTGACTATACGTATTTTGAAAAGTAGTCGTTTCTTTTAATCACACTTGGACTTATAAAATATTTTTAACTTTTTATTTTACATTGGAGTATAGTTGATTAACAATGCTGTGATAGTTTCAGGTGTACAGCAAAGTGATTCAGTTATACATATACATGTATCTATTCTTTTTCAAATTCTTTTCCCATTTACGTTGTTACATAATATTGAGCAGAGTTCCCTGTACTATACAGTAATGGACTCCTTTTTTTTTTTTTTTAATTTTATTTATTTATTTATGGCTGTGTTGGGTCTTCGTTTCTCTGTGAGGGCTTTCTCTAGTTGCGGCAAGTGGGGACCACTCTTCATCGTGGTGCGTGGGCCTCTCACTATCGCGGCCCCTCTTGTTGCGGAGCACAGGCTCCAGACGCGCAGGCTCAGCAATTGTGGCTCACGGGTCTAGTCCAAGGCATGTGGGATCTTCCCAGACCAGGGCTCGAACCCGTGTCCCCTGCATTGGCAAGCAGATTCTCAACCACTGCACCACCAGGGAAGCCCAAGTAGTGGACTTCTTATAAAATTTTATAGCAGAATGTAACAAAACTCCTGGTACATAGAAGGGGTAGGATGAATTTGTCAAATGCTCTACAGAGCCCCATCTGTTCCTCAGTGATACAATGCAGGTGAAAGGAGGCGGGTTGGGAGGGATGCTGAAGATTGATGAGCATTTAAGACTGAGATAATGCAAACTTTGCAGCTTCACTTTCATTTATCTTGCTTAATAGACTTGTAAGACTTTATTTGGGAAAAAAAAAGTTTTACTTTAAATAAAGTTTGAAAAACATTCAGTTTATGAAAGTAAATTTTCTGTGACTCTGTGTTAGCGAATTTCCCCAGGAAACTTTCCTTTTGGGGAATTTCCTTTTGGATGCTGTTTGCACATCTTCTACTTGAAACAAATATTCCTCCTTTTGGTCAACAGATTCTCCTCTATCTTTGTTGAAGACTATAAGCCTGAAATATAAAATAGACTTATTCAGTTTGATTGTAATACAACAGTTTGAATTTAGGCACAAAAGTTACATTTGAATTGTACAAATAAGAGTCTCAGGTGTAATTCTCAGTTGCACTCCCTGGGTTCACATCCTAGTTCTGCTGCTTTCTAATTACATGACCTTAGACAAATCACTGAACTTCCCTGCACACCCATCTCCCTATCTGTAAAATGAAGTTAATAATAGGAGCTACTTCATAGTGCTGTGGTAAGGAATAAATGAGTTAACATACGTAAAGCTCCTCAAAGAGCCTGGTATAGAGTATGAGCTCAATAATTGATCATTGTTATACTATTCTTATTATTTGAACTTGAGTATCTCAGTCCTTGAATACCCCATCATTTCCCATAAGGGCCAGCACTAATCTTGGCCAGATCCATAAAAATAAGGGCACTATGCTTTTCTCTTCAAGGAAGCCTAAAACAACACAGCGTCTATCTAGTTTTTTCCCCTATGAAGATGCATTGACAAGATTGCAAATTCTCACCTGACCAACCAATCAATAGAGGACCCAATTGCTTAGGAACCCAGAAGCTTACAGAATGATGCTCATTCATCTTCTCCACCATATGTGTGATACTCCCTGCTTGGGGGTATGAAATTGTAATACTTTATGGTCCTGTGAGATCTCCCCTGTCTTCCCCAGTGAACCAGGGATGGCTTGGAGATGTTCCTAAACCTTGCTTTTGTTTTATTTATATTAGAATGCAAAGTTGAATAAGACATATCCCCATGGTAGACTTTTAGTGTCAAAGGAAAGACAGACCAGTGAACTTGTGATTACAGTACAATATAGGTGTTTGTGCAGCAGTAGATAATATTTCTGTAATATACTGATGGTTTCCTCTTTCACTCTTCCTTGCATGAGACTGTCCTCTACCAAACCAGATGCATAGTTACCTCTGGGAAGATTTTTTGTTATAACTAGAATGCAAAGAAAGAGCCACTGTTCAGCTTTTTGATTTGTAAGAGAGGATCTTGAAGTCCATGGCAAAATTGTAGTAATATAAGCCAGAGTTTGCTGAAAAATAAAGGTATTTCTAAAGTTCAATAGCTTGCCTTTTCGTAACAGGAACAAAAATTGGACATGTTAAATATATAATTGTATTATAAGCTCTAGATAAAGATAAATTTAGGGTTATAACTTAAGGAGAGTTACCATCCACCTAAGGAGTAGGAAGGGAAAAGAAAGAACGCCTGACTTGAGGGACAGATGTCAGACAGGGAGATATAAAGGAGGTCAGAGGACAGAGAGGATGATCGTGGGTCCCGGAGTATATCCCTGGAACAGGGGCTACATATGCATGGAGACAGGAGGATTTTGTGGCAGTAGAGTTTGCCACAAAAACCCCAGACATGTTGAGGGAGAAACTAAGAGCATCCATGCTAGTGCTCTGTTTTCCCAGGTTGTCCATGCTGGCCTTGGAGCAGCAAAGCAACAAAGAGTGGAGGAGGTGTTTGCAGAGATGGGCCTGGTATGGCACACCTGACTCTCCCTTGGTGCTTATAGGATGTGGAAGGAATCCAGAAGCTCATGGATGCCTCATGGAATGTGAACCATGCGTGCTGGCTGTGACCTTGCTAGAGGCAAAGATAGGCCAAGCAGGATATGAGATGGAGTCACTGGGAATCTGAAGCACCATGTGGTACCTGATCGGCAGGAGGTGATGGCTGGGCTCTTTGGGAGCAATCACCATGCATTGCCCATCTTGGAAGAACAGACCCTGAGTTCAAACAGTCAGATGCTTGGTAGCAGCTTTAATGTGTGTGGAGGCTGCCTCCCAAATACCAGGTGAGATGAGCTTAACAGAGGTTCAGAAGGAAGCAAAGAAGGACAACATAGAAATCATTCACCTCTTCCTGGACACATCAGTCCATGCAAACATTGCCCTACTCAGATTCCAACTCCCTTGAGAAGGTGGTTAGAACATTTGCAGTGTCTGATTATCCAAAAGAGACAGAGTTACTTTGCAATGAGCAAGTTTAAAGATTCTGACATTCCAGAAATGAGAACTCTTGAGCAAGATAAAGTCAGTTACCACAAAATTTAAAAGTGTATACTTTTGCCCATCTGAGTTGTGGGTCATCACTTTTGGCCCCTCTGTACTATGTTTGAGTATGCATCGTGCTATGGAAACCTAGGAGGTCAATGTTTTCAGACTGTGAAATTAGAAAACGATTCCCAGAAGAGTAACATTTGAGGTGAATTTTGAAGGGCAAGCAGGAATTATCCAGCTATGAGGAGGCAGAAGTGTATTTCAGGAAATGCAAAAAACATGAGTCAGGGTACTTTGGTCAAACTAAGTACAGCATGTTCAAGGAAAGCAAAGTTGTCTGAGCTCAGGAGCAAAGGGAAATCAGGTTGAACAGGTAAACTGCAGGGCGGTTCTGTCAGTGGTTGTGGAGGTTGTGACCTGCAAGGACCTTGGAGAGGTTGGGGGTTGAAAAACAGCGTGTGCTCTACTCTCCAAGGTCACTGTGTACCCTACAGCAGAGGGCATGCTCCCCGAGAGGATGTGACCTCCCTTCATCCGGTGTTCACACAAAGGCTTGCTTCTCTCTGTAAGCCCTATATCACCAGGCTTTCTGCGCCTCCAGGGGGTGCCTTCTCAATTTTGCACAAAGGCATCATGTAAGTGAGCAGGTATCCTTTAAATTTGGTCAGATTATGGAAGACCATGCAAGCTACTTTAAAGAATTTGCATTTTAAGGAAGAACAGTTAGGAGCCCCTGAAGGTTTTTGGACAGCGGTGTGATATGACAAAAAAATTATTCCACAGCAGCTGCATGCAGGGTAGATTGGAGCCAAGAGACTCAGGAAGTTACTGTAGTTGTCCAGGCATGAAGCAAAAAGGGAGATTCAATGGTATCCATGGTAACAGAAAGGGAAAGATATGGAAATTATTTTGAAGGCAGAAACAACAGGACTTGATTACTGATTGGATATGAGTGTATGAGAGAGGCAGCAATAATAAATGACTCAGGGATTTTGAGCTAAGGAAGGTATGAGAATAAATCTGAAATGGAGACGCTAATCAGGAGGGCTGCTTTGAGAGGGAAGACAGAGAGTTTGGGTTAAGGCGTGTTGAATTTCACATCACGATGGAATGTGTAAGTGGAAATGCTCTCCATAGATTTAAAAGGGCAAGACTAGGGCATACTTCCTTTTCTTTTCCCCTTCTTCCTCTTCCCCTTCCCCTTCCTCTTCTTCTTCTTCTTCTTCGTCGTCGTCTTTGTCTTCTTCTTCCTCTTCTTCCTATTTTTGTTCAGTCTCCATGATTTTGAGTGTATCTGAGGCTCTTTTTCCAAAGACTTTTGGGAATAAATTTACCACTTCCTTTACTTTTAGTAAACTGTGAAGAAGTTTGTCATCATTATCATCATCAACTTTGTCTTCAAGTTAACACAAAGTGTTATTCAACACAGTGTCACTTTCGTAGACACAATTCACAATAACAGATTCCATGCCCTTGAGACATTTCCACTCTATGACAGCCAATACTGATAGGATCAATACATAGAGAACACACAGGATAGAATAATAATCACTGAACAATACCTACATAAGATTAAAAGTAGTATTGTATTTATGCTCTACAGGAGGAAATAAGGGAAGAGGAAGGGCACTGACCTAGATAAGACCAGGTGGGAAACTGGTGGGGAGGTAAAAAAGAAAACCGGCTGGAATTTCTTTTCTGGACAAGGCTAATGTAAGTCATCATCTCCTTAGGGAATGAAGATGGATTTAGGATGCTGCTTTAGATGACACTTTAGATGATAATAATCATTATTTTCATTAATGCTTTGTACCCATTATTTCCTCCTCTCCATGGATTCCAGGGCTTGTGCAAGACCAGCTCTTCCACAGGAAGCTGGGTCTCAAACTCAACAAATTTCCAGCCCAGCAGGTTGAACCACTTTAAGCATGATGAGAAATACTACAGTATTTCATGAGGAAATTCAGCTACTTTCTAAAAATATAAGAATATCTAAAAATATAAGAATGTAAGAACCCCAAAACATTGCTGTTAAGGGCAGGTCCTTTGGCAAGCTCTCCTTCTCTGCCTTTTACAAACTGAGGCCCTTCTGCATGAAAGGTCCCGAGAGTTGGCTGCTCATCTCTGCACCATTGGACCAGCACATACCCTTCACTCAGACATCTCTGTTTGCCTCTGCTGTTATTCCTTGCCTGGAGCAGCTCCCTGCCATATTTTCTCCACTATCTTAGAGAGGAGGATCAACTTTAAACAAAAAGAAAGAGAAAGAAATGACATGTTTTCTCCCTTGTTTTTCTATTTTATTAGTTTCCATTACAGTTTAACACTGTGGGTCAAAATCTGGGCTTGGAGACAGGTGACTCGGTTCATGTTTTTGGTCCACTGATGGGCAAATTATTTAACCTTTGTGCCAGTGTTTCTTCTGCTGTGAAAGAGATTTAGCAAAGCCATGGATGGCTGTTGAGAAGATTAAGAAGCTCAGTCAAAATGGTACCTTACAGACATAGGCACCCTTCAAAATCGAAGTCTGGTGGAGTCCACATTCCCACCTTTAGAGAACTCTGGATTCATTTAAGTTTCTCTGTAAGTTATAACCATCAAACATTCACCTTTAACTTACATAACATGTTTTCTTCAAGTTTCCCTTAGATTTTTCACTGTACCAAAGAGAGGGACTTTCTAAAAAAGTATCTTTATCTTTCGCAGCAAGTTCAATATATGAAAGCTTGATTTCTTTGCTACCCACACAGTTTCCTCTGGGACCTTAGCCGGTAAGGCTAAGTCATCATTCTATGACTCACAGCTTTACTTTTCATAAATAGATGCTAAATACTGTCCCTGATTCTATTGGAAATGGCAGATAAAAATACTCAAGGAAAAAGCTTAACTAATGCAGTTAGATTTGAAATATACAGTAGACCCCCTCCCTCTCTCCTCTTTCCTCTCCTTCTCTTTCTCTTGTGTTTCTGCTCACCTGTCTGCTTGTCATAAACAGTGGTTATCAATCTCTGTCAGATAATTCTACTCTCTTTATTTCTCATTCCTCAAAATTCATAACCCTTTTATTGGGATGGGGTGGGGGGAGTCTTTAGTCCTCCTCCTTCTTTCTCTCTTATCTTTCATTTGTCCCTTCTCCCCTTCACTGTGTTTTCTCCTCTCCTATTCATTTTCTCCTCCTTCCCCATGCCTAGGCCAAGCAGGTGTCAGCACTGGTCCCAGAAAAAGTTCCTTCCTCCTGCCAGAGACCTAGTTGATTTGTCATCTTTCTTGATTGCAAAGATCCCTGGGAAACCTCAAGTGTTCAGAGTCAGCAAAAATAAAAATACCCAGCATAATTCCAAGCCCAGTTTGAGAGCAGAAACTGGAGGCAGTGAGAACCACTACATTCTGGGTAACATGATGGCCTAAAGATAGCAGTGGAAAAGGGATGGAGAACCCACAATGGGCATAGACACCACGTTTTTTCAAGACAGTTTCTGCACTGGACTCTCATTTTTCTGCACATCTCATGAGCAGAGGCACTGACTTCCTTTGTTTTGGAGTAGCTTTTCAAGGATGCTTGCATGAAAAGCAGTCATGAAAGATAGAGCATTTCCCTCCGGAGCAAAGGGCAGGCCTACTCATTGATCATTGTAATGGATTTAGGTTCCCCAGCTGAGGGTTGAGCTCCTGTCATGCAACCCACTGCATGTGCAGGTGTCACCTGGACCTCTTTGCATCACCCTGTGGGAATTAGGACTCAAGGCATTGCCACAAGAAAATTCTGAGACCCTGTCTACTGCCATGTCTCTGAGTAATAGAGCTTTTTGTCTCTGACCCAGGATTCTTGTGTCTTCTGACAGTATCTATGAAACTGTAGCAGACTCATGTTTTAAATTACAGGTAAGGTAAAACCTCAACCCTTTATAGTTCTTAATAATCTTCAGACTTTATATGATACTTTAGGCTGTCAGTAAGAATAGAAAGCAGGTAAAAATTTAGATGCTAATTTTTTCTCTATCAATATCTTGAAATAGTTAAATATACTTCCCCACCCCCTTCGGCTCCCACCTCCATCTAGTCTAATGTACCTTCTTAACGTTGATAATGATGGGCTTTAGTGGACCATTTATTCAGTAGAGTGGATTTCTAAAAGCCATTTCCAGATTACAGTTCGTGTGCCAGGATTACATTTGTTTTCATTAATAGAGAGAGGAGTCGAGCAGCAGATTAGAGTTGACTTTACAATCACTTAATCAACAAATGCATCCTGAGTGCCTTCTTACTACTGTGTTGAGAGCTGCATAAAGCAGCCTCAGTTCTCAAAGCATGTTAACTTCCTTCACTCCAATAAAGAAACACTTCCCCATAAAAAGAATCCAAATGTTTAAGCCACTCATTCAACCAGGAGAAGCATTTTTATAAGAGGGCTTTTAAAAGTATTCTCCCTTGTCTATCCTGCTCCCAAACAGAAAAGCAATTTGAGGACTCAGGCTCCATACCCTTCTGATGTTGAAGAACCTCTGACCTTCAAGGAACTCAGACTAAAGAGTCCAGATCTATTAAGCCAACATTTTTCTGGTACTACTGATTTATAGTAATCATAAAATCAAACATTGCTATCTGTCATTTCCAGTTAATTCAATCCATAATGATGATTATTTGTTGGGGGAAAGAAAGCAGTGAGTCATGGTAAGGCTTTAAAAGTTGGGAAAGGAGCCATGTGAATAAACACACACACACACACACGCACACACGCACACACACAATTTTCAACTTTCACATCAGCTTGAATCGTAACATTTTCTAAACAATGGTGCTCAAATGATAAATGCATTTTACAGTTCAACAAAAACTTAAAGTCTATCCATTGAGAACAGACATGTGATTGCCCAGGTAGAGGGGAGGTGGGGGAGGAATGAAGTGGGAGTCTGGGATTAGTAGCTACAAACTATTATATATGGGGAATGGATAAAGAAGAGGGTCCCACTGTACAGCACAGAGAACTATATTCAATATCCTGTGATAAACCATAATTGAAAAGAATATGAAAATATGTATAATTGAATCATTTTGCTATACAGCAGAAATTAACACAACATTGTAAATCAACTATACTTCAATAAAATAAATTTTTAAAAAACTTACAGTCTATCACCTGTCCTCAATCCTTCTCAGTCTCTGTGATCCCCAGTTCAGTCCAGAATTTAACCTCCAAACCATACAGTACTGATCACTTAGGTTTCTGCCACTGTCTTGAGAGAGAGAACATAGGAAAACTGGGTGCAGCTTGGCTACTGAAAACTCACCAGGTTCTACAACCAGGGCACCCAGCAACCAGCCGTTAAGGTAGTGAAGGGCTTATAAGGATAGGAGAGCCTTAGGACTTGCATTTTTTCTGTGGAAGTGAAGGAACCCCAAAGCTGTCCTCCTTCCTATGACCTGCCCCACCATTCACAGCTTGTTGCTTTTAGTAACATGGCGTGTTTTCTTTGTATTGGTTTCCCTGTGGAAGAAGGCTGCAGACATTCAGCGAAGTGTGCCACAGCCTGCACTGCTTGCTGTCTTGGCCTCAAGACAAGGATGAGGATGAGAACCTAAGTACCAGAAAAGATCCTTTCCAGGTTTTCATAACTGAATGGGCAAAAAAATGGTTAAAGACCTCCATGTATACCAAATTGATGGGGGAAGCAGCCTAAAGTTAATGACACTTTTATAATAGTCAAGACTTTTAGGTAGTAGCTGACTTGGAAGCTGTTCTCTTTTCAATTAAAAGCCAGTTATTTCTACAACTACTCACACCTCTTTCACTAAATAAGAGGGCTGGAAAAAAAAAAAAAAAAGAAGTGAGGCATAGGAGAGAGTTAAGTCATATCCAGGTGACTAGCACCGTACGTTGTTGGGGAAAAAAAGGAAAATCTCAAGAAGTTCCAGCATTACACAGACCCAGGCAGTAGTACTTTGGAAGAGGAGCCATTAGATCTCAAGAAACACAGCTGATAGAAACTCAAAGTGTAGGTTATGAGCAGCTGCAGACAGAGAGCCTCAGAATTCTATAGTAGTATAAGGGCTCTGATTCAAGAAATAATCACTCCAACACAGACGTATGAGGGATAAGGAATAGCATGGCACATAGCAGATAACAAAATCACATCCTAGAATTAGATGAAAATGGGGAGGGGAGGTGAAGACCTATACATGGACCGGGCATAGACATTTCCCTTGGGCATTCCTGACCAAACATTTTACCAGTTCTCTAATGCGTTAAGATGGGAAATCTTGCGATTGCTTGAATGTATAAGATTGGTAGTCTCATGTGTACATGTTGTGTATGTATATTTGCTTGTTAACTACTTAGTAAGTTGGACCTAGTACATTCTTGGGTATGGGCTTAATTATTCTCATTTAATTATAAGACCCAATGTGAAACTCCCCAGCAAATATCATGATGAATAATTACCTGGACCGGATATGCCCAATGGACAATCATATCAGATTCTGGTGATTAGTGTAAGCAAACATTAGCAACAACCCTTCCAGAACGTTGCTCCAGCAGGATTATTCCTATCTGGATATGCCACACCACATACTGGCAAGGCACAAGGCTGCAGAAGAAGGGTCCCAAGTGATTTGGTTATGATACATAACTCTTCTCATAGAAGGTCTGATTTGACAGAACTTAATGATCTGCCTACCCCCAAACCATCTCCTTCTTCAGCCTGACACGTGCCTGAAATTCTTCTCTCCTTTTGTTAAAGCAAGCATGATGTTAACATGCAGTTGAGGGAAAGGGGTGATTGACACGCTTAGCTTCTACTCAGGCATTGCTAAAGCCATTTCTTCAGATTAACTAGCAAGGGGTCTCAAATACAGTAAGCATATTTTACAAATCTAAAACTGGGTCAAGCGGTTGCAAAAGTAAAAGTGTAATTATGAACTTTAAAAATTTTTGAAATCACAGCATTACTAGAAGAACTGAGCTATTAAGTTATCACAGGCATGAAACAGGGTCATTTTAATCTAGGGAGAGGACAGGGCAACAGAGCCAGGTGGGATGGAAGAGTGTGGGACCATCAGTGCCAGAGAGCATTACAGCATACACAAGAGGAATGGGAAGACAGCAAAAGAATGAGAATTAGCTGGTTCTGAAAAACAAAATGTTACAAGGCTGCCCTGGGTGGCCCTAATGTTTTCACTTAGCCCTCAAAATTTTTGCTGTAGTCTTCAGGGAAAGAAGTAAAAGAAAAGTGGACAAAGATAAGAGATCCTACTTTCGTGAACATAAAATATGGATAGAGTGAGTGCTCAATTCACTGTTTCCCAAGTCCCTACTCTATGCCAAGCCCTGATCCCAGCTCTCCTTCCACTGGGCCAAGGACCGGGCAGTAGAGTGCATGTTCCCATAGCGACACACCAGTGAAGACACCTCATGCCCCACTTATATTGAGCTTTTTATTCTAAATATTTCCAAGGTTTATCTCAAGCAGAAATAGGCTTTTCTTCACGCTTCTGAGAAAGGGCTGTAATGATTGATTATTTCTTTATTGCCATAAAGCTTAACAATATTATGCAAAAATTAAGCACTAGGAAAGAAACAAAATAGACCCTCAATGGGCAAGCAAGTTGTTTTAGTTTAAAAGATCATCATCTACCCGACATCTGGGCAGACTATCAACAGCCCTTAATGCAGCTCTCAATTCCATTTGCCAAAATGAGCTTTAATAATGTCTTTAAGAAATAAATTTCCCAGACCCCCCCAACTCAAAATATCGTGAAAGAGCTAAATAGTTAAAATTAAAGTGATGAAGGATACACTAAGCAAGGAATGGTAATTCGTTTACTGAGTAGGACAGCGACTCACTTCAGATTTAGGGGAGGGTAGAGCCTCAGTCAGACTTTGGCTAGTCAGTGTGGGCTCTTCCTGCCTTGGTTGGAGAGCACCACCTAGTGTATCTACCCCACTACACTTCTCACAAAGTTCCTTGGTCAGCTCCACACATCCCAAATGCCCAAGGCTTTGAAAACTCAGGGCCAACACTAATATTTATAAGCATCAATTGGACATACACGTCTTGGACTGTGGGATAAAGAAAGAGGAAGGAAGGGCCAGCTCTGAAGCTTGGAGAAAGGAGGAGCTTTGGAAGGAGGATTTTAGATTTCTTCTTAGCACCCAGACACCTGGTCTGACCCACTCTACACGAGCCCACTTTCTCGGCCTTACCTGCCACCAGTCCTTTGATCCAAGTCTGCACCAAACTGGACTCCTCACCATCTCTTATATTGTTTCTCATGATTTTGTTCATTCCATTCCCATTGCCTCAGCCTCACCACTGAGGCAAAACCTCCATATCTTTCAATTATTAGTGAAGAATTTTTTTTTTTATTTCATGCAAGCTTTCTTTCCAGCCTTCATGAGTCTTCATACCACACACGGTCAAGGACAATTATTTAACAATTAAACTGCATAGTGACATCTCTTGGAGGTTTTATTATTTAATTTTTGCCTGGTTCTCTAGGTAGTCATGTGCTTTAGGGTAACATCCCAACAGGTTTTTAAGCTCCTGGAGGGCAGCGGTGATGTGAGATATTAATTCATATCACACAGCACCCAGAACAGGGCCTTGGACATGACATGCCCTTCCTTTTGATCTCATCACTTCTTCTTCAGAACATCTTTCATTGTGCTTTGCGTAATTCCTCATAGGAGCTTATCTTTGTGAGAGAGCTCTGAATTCAATCAGTTCATTAATTCAGCTGAAGAGTGAATAATTTTTCTTTGCTTCTAGGGGTTCCTCACAACCCAATAAGTCAAGGGGCTTAATTTTAATTACCCAGCCATGCTATGGAGATTCTTGAAATCCTTGTTTTCCTTAATATTCAGAAACAGGTTAATGCATATAGCCTGCTATAAAGCATAGTAGCTAAGATCATAACTTTTAGAAAAAGACAGTAAACTAGGTTCAATTTCTAACTCTATCCATTGTATCCTATGTAACCTTGGACATATTTCCTAATACCATTAAACTTGCTCTCCCCATATGGAAAAGAAGATAACATTCTCCTAATGGGATTTTTATGAGAATTAAATGAGCAATATGTATAAACCACTTATTGCAGTGTCTAATAGTAAGTGTTGGTGGTGGTGGTGGTGTTTATATTCACAAGGCCTAGCAAGAGCCTGGCCCACAGGAAGTACTCAACACACCACACACACACACACACACACACACACACACACACACACACACACACGTGTTAAAGTAAAATAGAGTAGAGAAGAATAGATTCATTCTATCCCAGTTGCTATGAACGGATCTAGCCTGATCAAGCACTGGGTGGTACAAATCTGTAAAGATTCACTCTCGGCCCCATTATCAGCATCCAACACTTGTTCAAGCAGTTTATTAATTATAGTCTTCTCTTTCTGCTCTCATCTTCTCTGAATCTCTGAACTCTTCTCCCAATTTCTACTTCTGGCCCCTTCTGTGCTGATGACCCAGTGGGGCATCCCCCCATAATCTGACCCATGTGCTCTTAGACCCAGTTGAGCAGCATATTCTGGGCCCACATACTCTCTACTCAGTAAAGGTTGTTTCTGCTTCCATCCTTCCAGGGAATCCCTTCTGATCTCATCAAGGGAGGGAGACGGGCCACAATTATCCAAATGAATAACTAACAAAAGCAAAAATATCAGTCATCTACTTGAAAGATGAATATACTCTCAATTTTTTGATCATATTTTGACTGGTTGCAGGAAAATAACATATTCCACATTTTAACATTGTACATTAGCCTGGCCACTGTTAGAGACTAATGCTTACCATTGTTGATTTTTACAATAACCTATAAATATGTGTCCTGTAAATGTGATGTGCCAAAACCTCTTGCAGTAGGATGATTATTAAACACAGGTGGAGGACCAAAAATGTGTGAACTTGACAAACTTTGTCCTTGGTTTGTTTTAGCACCATTTCCTGGCAAATTGTGAGATTCACTGTTTTTCCTGTTATTTTGCTTTCGGCTAGTTGTCAATGAGTATCCCTCAGGTGTAGATTGACATTGCCTTAAGGTGTTTTAAGTGCAAAAATGTATAAGGCTTAAAATACAATACCTCCCAATGGTATTTACGCTTTTATATGGAACTCTTGAAGAGAGTCCCAAAAGAATGTCTCTCTCACTGTAAGATTTCAGATATCTTGACAAAGGTTGAAAATTACATCTGTTCCTGAAATTACATCATTTGTAGGCTCAGTTACTCCATCGTCCACTAATGTTAGAGCCCAGACAGAGCAGACAGTAAGCAACAAAAAAGGTAGAGATGAATATGCAAAATATAAGGCTCTCTTCTTTCATTTGATTTCTGAGGTTAGAAGCAGTCATCGGCTCACAGCTGCTCCAAGAAGAGTTTTAGAACAATCAAGCCCAGCTGTGAAAAATCCTCTCCTGGTTGGGCTCCTGACAGACAGCAGCTTTTCTATGAAAAGTAACAGCTCCTTTCCCTCAGGTAAAACCTGAAATGGCTGTGCTCTCTGTGAAATCCAAATTGGTCAAAGATTTTGAACGAATATCATTTTGCTACTGAAACCACCAACATGGAGAGAAAGTAGAAATGCTCTTTTTAGCAGGCATTATAAGTCATAAAGACTGAAGATAAAGCTGTAGAATTCAACCTACTTGACATTATTTCCAGAGGGCTCGGGACACCTAAATTCAATGAGCTCCATGGCCCTAACCCTCTAATGTATTGTCCCTATGCCCAGTTCAACATCACAAAACTCCCCACTTTATTTTGCTAATAAATTGAAAAAAATTAATGTCTGGAGGAAAGTGTGAAGAAAGTCCAAGGCAGCCAGTAAAAAACACAACAGAATATTAAGTATGGATGTAACTTGGCCAACATAGCAGAGTACCATAGAGGAAGGGAGGGGATTGTGTGAGATGCAGAGCGTGGCTGGGATCGAGAACCTCAAGGGAGACTAGAGAAAGAAAGGGCCCTGTGGGTAGGGGGATAGTGAGAGGAATTAAACCCCAATCCTGGAAGCATGTTAGGGAGCATTTGAGCTGTGAGCATCAGAGTGAGCTTAGATGGAATGATTCCTGTTACATTAAGGCATCATAGGCAAGGTCAAAGACTCTCACTAGATGAGAAATATACAGATGTGACAAAGCAGAGATTTCCAGCTTCATATAATAACCTCTGAATTGATGGGTTTTTTTCCTAATTAAACCTTAATATAGCTGTATGTTAAGAGTTTCTCGCCCCATATATTCCAATATATACTTCTGGGAGAAGGAAATATGTTAACCCAGAAGTATTCCATGAAACTTATTGCCTGGTAAATTTGTGCAAAGAAAAATTAATACAGGGTTATTAAACAAGAGGTCTGGAAGAAGTTCTATTCTAAAGTCAATAGACTAAAATCAAATCATTATGGTATAGAGCATGAGACAATGCAGAGAGTGTCAATCGAGGTGTGTGGTAGGGAAGTAGAATTATCTCTGGCATCTTTTCCAAACTACACACATCTACCCACACATAGATTCTGATGGGATCTCAAGGGAAAACTCCTACCTTCCCAGCCCATAGAGGAAAACTGCTATTGATGGGCAGGAATCATCAGGTTTGTTGACTGAGAATAGGTTGGGAGTCATCAGCAAAATGAGAAAACCACTGGTCTAGAGTCAGATGGAACGAGAATTGAATTTGGGTTCCCACACATACTAAATACTTGTTTGGGTACTTATTATTTAACTTCTCCCTGCATCTGTTTCCTTGTCTTCAAAAAGGGTGTTGGGGGATAGTAAGAGCTACCTTACCAGTTTAATGTAAACATTAAATAAGATAATATATGTGATAATGATATTAAATAAATATTAGTGGACTCTGAATTATATCGTGCCATTCATAACTAGCTATGATAGTTTATCAAATAAATATGTCAGATTCTACCCACTGTTTTCATTTTACCTTATTTTCATTTATATCAATTTTCCCCAGTTTGTACTAAAAGGATTTCCTGGATTGTATATTTTTAATCAGTTTGTGGGAAAGGAAGTTCTCAAAGGAAAGACTCTGCTCTATATCCGATGAAATCACTGGCATAGTATTTAGAAAGTTAAGAAAAAATAACTTGTTTACAATTATTTGATTCAACATGGAAATTTCCTTAAGTTTGGATTTCTTTTTGTTGATATCATTGGCATAAATTCAAACTGCTGAATATGAAGATATGAATCTAGTGTTTATGGAACAAAGCTGTGAAATGCTATCAACTAACCTAAATTTTATTCTCATTGGTGTTATCAATTAATGTGAAGTTGGACAAATAATCTTCCCAGATTACAAGTTGGTCTATCCAAAATCTAAGGAATGCCACACACTTATTGAAATAAAGAAATAAATATGGCATAATTCCATTGTAGAATACGACCACATAACTAGGCTTCTGTAAGTCTAAACACTTAAAGATAAAGTCTTATTTACCTGTTTCTATTTATGTATCACTAATATTTATGTATTACTAATATGTATCTCAGTCAACATTGGTGTATATACTGGTAACTCCATAATATTTGCAGTTTGGTGGATCAGATGAGAAGATTATGCTAAGACAGACACGCTCCTTTCTCCACCTAATGGTTTATCCACTTAATTGAAGGATACTATGCTCGTTGGGAATCTGTAAGTGTTCTTGGTGAAACTGACAAAATAATTCATTTTCTTAGAATTTTGTGATGTAGTTAATATTCAGGTTGGAACCTTCAGCATTCCAGAAAAGAGTCAAGTGTAGAAAGAAACTCCAAAGAGTATTTAAGAAGTGATGGGGAGGAATTTTCCCCTTCCTCCCCATCACAAACCTCTAACCTCAATCCACCTAAAATTCTGAGAAATCAATAAAGTTAAATGAATATGTGTGAGTTTATCATTGTCTCTCTAAAAAGAATTAGGCTCAGGCTTTACAAGGTGCATTTCTGTAGCTTCCGTGCTGTCATAAACTGCTGTTTCATTTAGCTGAGGTTGAGAATATTAGGCAGAGTCAAGGTGAACTCTAGCAAACAGATCTGGAAACACTCCAGGGAGAAAGCTGAAACCATTTGTCACCGGAACAACAAATAAAGTGGATTGTTCTAGAGTTTGCTCCTTCACCTCCTTCCCCCACCTCCACTTTCACTTTGGTAGCCAGTATTAAATACTGGTTCTACACTGTTCATGAAATAATACCAAAGGGAACAGAAACTCAACATTCACCTCCTGTCATCCGAAATCTAATCAAGAAAATGTGACAAAGTTTCTAACACTTCCCCTAAAAGATGTTTTAAAATGTAGCTAAATAAGATATATGAGAGTTTCTAAAAATCAGATTAGCAATAAAAAAAATCATTTTTAGGCTCAGAAATTTTGCCTAAACAGCTTCCTTCTCTGGAGTTCTGATAAAGCAGAATAAATACTCATCAAAAATATTCAATTGCAAAGGGTCATTTATAAAGCAACCATTTTACAAATGAAGAAACTAAGATTCAGGAAGTGCAAATGATTTGTCCTGTCATGGACCTACTTAATAGAAGAGCAAGGTGCTTCCTACACTTACTATCTTACTTTTCTGTTCATTATTTATGCAGAATTCCTGAGTATGTATTATATCTACAGTGCTGTATAAGGGCTGTGCAGGATACAAACCCAAACAAGTCATGCTTCCTGCTTCCAAATATATTATAATTAGATACTTGACACAGAGCAAAATGATAACCACTATTTATCAAATATTCATCATGTGAGAGAAACTAGGTCAACGTCAGGGTCACAGATATTATCTATCTTTCTTTCTTTCTTTCTTTCTTTCTTTCTTTCTTTCTTTCTTTCTTTCTTTCTTTCTTTCTTTTCATTATCTTCTTGACCTGAGTATTATTTTCTTCAATTTACAGACGGGAAAACCAGGATACAAAATAGTCATGTAGTTGTCTCAAATCACACAATTCATCTGAAGTAGAGGTCATATTTAAGCCAAGATCTGCCTGATTCCAAGACTTTAGCTCTTAAGTACATCATAAGCTATGCTACCACTGAAACTTAACACTTATCCTCGGAGGCAATAGGAGATACTTGAGCTAAATGTAAAAGGCATTTTTTTTTTAACATCTTTATTGGAGTATAACTGCTTTACAATGGTGTGTTAGTTTCTGCTGTATAACAAAGTGAATCAGCTACACATATACATATATCCCCATATCTCCTCCCTCTTGCGTCTCCCTCCCACCCTCCCTATCCCACCCCTCTAGGTGTACACAAAGCACCAAGCTGATCTCAAAAGGCATTTTTTAAAACAAGTTTATTTAATCTGGAATAATATACCAAAGGAAACTACAGAATTTCATCCTCTCTAAGTGACTTGAAAATGAGAGGTTTCATTTAAAAGTGGGCCTATGTGATTGCCTAATAGGAAATGAAACCAAATGACAGCTCAGGCTTTCTTCCATCCTCTGACTCTAAAGGAAAACAATGACAACCAGAAAACAAAAACATCTACAAACAATAATGTCTTTCTCCTGTATTTTCCCTTGTGTTCACATGAGCTGAAAAGTGATAAATATATTGCAAAGAAAGTAGTTGTGCAGTGCTCTTGGGAAAAGAAGCATGGGCTATGAAGCTTTAAGATGTTTTCAAGGAGATTTTGCAGAGTCTGTCATAGTAAAGTCTGGTACTGAAGTTTGGGCAAAGGTGTGTGTCTGTGTGCCGTGATGAAGCCTATGTGTGGAGGAGGCAGACGTTGCCGATGGCTGAAAAAGATGCTAATGCTGGAAGGCCAGTGTGATGGCTGGCATCCTGAAAGAGAGACAGATGTTTCCTCAAAAGAAGAATTTTAGAACAAGTGGCTTGCGGTCTTATTCAGGCTTGGTTCTTTAACTGTGTCTCAGGGTCATATACACATCGGAACAACTGTGCTCCTCCCTCTGTATCCCAAGAAAGAGACAGAGCACCGGGAAAGAGCCAGCTAGTTAATCGCAAGGACTTGGATAATAGTACCTTTCATTCGAAATGCTTTTTTTAGTTTTCAAGATGTTTTCATGTTCTCTAACACTTGCTTTAGAAACTTTGCCTTTGTTCACATACTGTTACCCCCTGCAGTGCTCCCATAACACTCTGTACCTTCTTTTTCACAAAAACCAGCCCTCTAGTATTCACTTTTTAATACAATATCTCTTCTCTGCGAAGCTATATGCTCATTTTTGGCAAGGGGCATGACTGCCTATTAACTACAAAATCCCAAGGACCTAACACAATGCCAGACACATAGGAGGTGTTCAAAAACATTTTTTCTCTGCACTCCTGAGAATATCTTTAGATATTCTCAGATATTCCAGAGAGGCAGAGGCTGGATTGGCTCTTTCATTAGGCTGCTTGGGCAAGATCATTCATTCATTCATTTATTCAACAAATATTTTCGAGTTCATACTATGTGTCAGGCACTGTGCTGAGTGACTGGGTTTCTACAATGAAAAGAAGAAAAGAGACAAAAACTTTGTCCCCATGGAACTTGCATGTCAGCATAACTACATTTGAGCAAGAAATTTAAAAATCCAACTATCTGACTACAAAATCCTTTAGTTTGCAGATTGCATATATGGCAAAGGATCTCACAAATTTTCTATCTTGATCAGGTGGGGATATAGCTCCATAAAACCAGTAGAGTTTTAATTTGAGAAACATAACTTAAAGGTGTAGAAATCTATTGTAATGAACATATCAAAGCCAGTCACGGCCACCCTTCCGTGTGTAACATTAGAAGTGGCTTTAGCACGAATACACATGTCCTATTGTTTCCTGCCACCTATCAGGGTTCTAAGTAATGGGCTCTAGGTTCTGATGGGAATAGAAACTTGTGGAGTGTGGGAATATTTGTCAAGAAAAGGAAGTTGAAACTAACATGTACCAAGCTGTTTGCAGGGACTAAGTTATGATTGACATTTCACATACTACATTATCTCATTTAATCTGGACAATAAACAAACAATAAATTAAATCATATGGGCTCCTTTTTATTTCCTATCAAATGAGGAAATAGGGTCAAAAGTAGAGCTGTGACTTTACATATCAATAGAGAGATTATAGATTTTGCAATGGCCAGAGCTCCTAAATCACTTATTAACTTCCCAACTAACAGATTTACAGACTTGCCTAAAGAGTGAATAAATGAATGGTCTCACCAGATACTAAGAAAATTTGTTGTTCATGACTCTGTGCCAAAAAAGAAATTGGAAATCATCAGACCAGAGAGAATGGCCATCTACTTTCTATTCAGCCAGGCAAGATTTTGTAGAAAAGATGCAAACTGGCTACAGTTGATGCTATTTAAAGAAATCCTGACTTTTAAAATTCTCCACTCCCTTTCTTAATGGCATTTTTTTTCTGTCCTTAAGGTCACAGGCTTTTCTCTAGCTGAAAACACAGCTGTCTCACAGAAACACTGCATAAGAAAATTAATAACAATAAAACCCAGAGGAATCAGGGAAGTAGTGATAGGCTGCTTGATGCTTTTCCTTTATTCAACTGGGAACTTCCTTTGGGCCTCACTTGCTGAGTGCTAAGAGACCAGGGGAGAATGCTGGGCACATGGAGAGAGAAAGGAGAAGGGGGAGGAGCAAAGAGAAGAGGGAGCAGAGGGGGTTTTACAAAGGAGAAAAGTCTCCAGCTGGGACTGGTCCAAGGAAAAATCGAAGGTCAGCAGAGGGGCTTTAACACAATCCTCTCTCTCTCTCTCTCTCTGTTCTCTACCCTGTTCTGATCGCCTTCCGTTCCCATTCCCTTCCCAGCTGCTCTGCTTTCCATCCCCTCAACCACCTGAAACAACAAATGCTCCAAATCAGGAGTTAGCTTTGTGTGTGCAGCGGAGCCTCATTTTGTCCAAATTTAACTTCTATTCTGGCTTTAGAACCTAGACTTGCAACTAATTATTTTTAATCTTCAACCACAACAAACCTATTAGCATGTATTAAGGTTACAGTGGCTCAATAGTAAAAACCAAAATGGAATATACCCTGCAGGCAAGCTTTAGAATTGACACTTACCTCCTATTCTCCTCCAGAGAGTTAATAGGTGCTTCAAAGGCAGAATGTTGTGAAGGGTCAGATATCAGAATATGTGTATTCTTTTTATTCCATCCTTAGTCTAGATCAATGGTAAGCGAATTTCAATATGCATAAGAATTACTGAAAAGCAAAATACCTCAAAACCATTTATACCACACGTCATAGATTAGTTCAGGGCTTTTCAAGCAAAATTTTGTCTCTAGTTTTGACATTTGAACATGCTCAGCTGCAAAAGTCACTTCCACTGTATGTACTTTTTTCTGGGGAGAAGGTCTATAGAGCTTGAAATACTCTCTAAGGAATCCAAAACCACCTAAGTTGAGAATCACTGCTCTTCCCATATCAAATCTCACCTGTCTCACATCCTCTTCCCTCAGAAATATCCTGTTCCCTTACTAAGTTACTATGGCTTAACTGATATGTTAAACCGAGTTAAATTTTTCATGGTTCCTGCACCTACATAGCACCTGTACTTTACGAAAGACTCTAGCACCCAAACCCAGGGGATTAGATGATTTGGGGAAATTCCAAGAACTCTGGCAGAATCAGAAAGGGAAATGCTTGAGCAAAGGAGTCAAAAAGGGTTTTTAGAGCCTCTGAAACCACACCTTATAAGTAAGCACTTCCTCCTCCTTCAGGAACTTTCTTCTTGGCACTCTCTACCAACCCTACTTCAGCTCTCACACCACTGCTGGTGTGTGGCAATATCAATGTGACTCTAAATTGCCTGGGTCTGAAGATCTCTAGGGAAATAAAAGAGAAAAGGAAGCTGAAGAGAAAGGACCTGAGAATTTTGAAGCAGAGTGAGGTTTTTAGAGGAGAGACTCTTGCGGCTCCTACTACTCCAATCCTCCATCTGTTGAAAGAGAATAGAATAAAATCAGAAAACCTTGTGGCCAAGCTTCTGAGATCCATCTCATGTCTTCAGGTCAGACAAGTACACAGAAATTACAGATCCCAACGTGATTCAACACAGTTGGCATACTTTGCCTCTAAGAAATGTTGCCCTTACGAGGAGGCTGGCACACAGGGCCACCCCCCCAGCCACTTCTGGGTAGAGAGAAATGACACTGGGAGCCCCCATTCCAACTGCCACACCAGGAAATTACTAATGTCGACTTGGTCACTCTAAAGAATCCACAAATTCTCTGCCTTTGGGGAACATTTCAGGTCATCCCTACTTGAACAGCAGCTCTCTTTCCCTCCACAAAGCAAAAATCCATACCTTGGTCATCACAACAGCACAGATCAGAACATGCATGTGCAGAGCAATATGGAAAGCTGAATCCAGTATCTTGCAGAGCTTTGATTGTAGCTAAGCAACTACATGAAAAAGATGCCTAGAGATAATAAACACCTTTGCACTCCAAACACTGCATCTGAACTTTGGGCAATTGCAAATAGAAATACAGAAAATTCTATGTAATTAGATGTAAAACCCATGGCGAAAGTAATCTATCTGCACATAGAGTCTGGGATATGAGTATGAGGCACAGCAGAATAGCAAGGTAGGCCCTGGATAACGAACTAAGACAGAAATGTTTTCCTTGGTCATGTCTGGCAGAGGGTTTCACCAGTTCCTTGGGATGAAGGAACCAGAATTACTGCCAGAACAGGATTTTTAGTTTGTGATGTATTATTATTTTGCTCATATTAACTGTATAGTAAAGTTCATATAATTTTCATTTCATAGTATAGACTCACTAACCATACATTAATTCTTTTATTTCCTTAATAAAATTTAAGATAAAGAATTTCTTCAAATATTGTTATGTCAATACTTCTGGACTGGAATGAAACTTCACTGAATTTTGCATTCAAGATTCTCATATCCAGACAAAAATTCTAGGTAAGCAGCATATGTTCCTATTCCATCTTTTTGTTTTACAAACAGCAAATATAAGGGATGGCAGTATATATTTCCCCTTCCAGTGTCCCATAGATTTGCTCTAATCCTTGTAGGTTTTTAAAAAGATGCAGTCTCAGAGTCAGGAAGTAGAATTGTTCTTAGTACAAAGCTAAAAGGATTAGATATTCAATGACTTTCCACCTCAGCCTCAGAAACGTGGCCCCATATCATCTGAGCTCCCATAATGCCTGGCACCAGGGATCTGCTCAGGCTCACAGTTCCTGTCTCTGTTTCTGAAGTCTCATAATTTCCTTAAAAACATCTCTTGCCATGGTGACTTCTCCAAATTCTACCCAACAAACCTAGATCTGTTATTGTAAAAGAGCAATGGTGTCTTTTGGGGTTTTTTTGTTTTGTTTTGTTTTTTGAAAATGGTCCCACTAATGGCCTTGTTGTGATTTCTGTTCTACCAAATGCCACTGGGACTTTGCAAAGTAACTGGTTCTCAATTTGCTGAGTTGTAAAACAAGGGTTTGGTCCAGAAGATAATCTGTAAATTGTACATGTACAGGAAACATGAGTGAATGGTACCCTTTCCTGTGAAAAATTCATCAATTTAACAGCAAAGAGATACCACTACACACCTATTCAAATGGCTAAAATCCAACATACTGACAATATTAAGTGCAGACAAGTACATGAAGCCATAGGAACTCTCATTCATTGCTGGTGAGAATGCAAAATGGTACATCCACTTTGGAAGACAGTTGTTTATAAAACTAATAGTCTTACCAGCAGTTGTGCTCACAGGTGTTTACCCAACTGATTTGAAAATATCTGTTCACACAAAAACCTGCACAAAAATGTTTATAGCAGCTCTATTCATAACTGCCAAAAACTGGAAGCAAGCAAAATACCCTTCAGTAGACCAATGGGTAAACAAACCATGCTACATTCACACAATGAAATATCATTTAGTGGTTAAAAAAAATTACTGTGTACTTCCAATTATGTGACATTCTAGAAAAGGCAAAACTATGGAGATGGTAAACAGATCAGTGGTTGCCAGATGTTCAGGTGGGAGGTGAGTAGGTAGGGTTGAATAGGTGAAGTGCAGGAGATTTTTAGGGTGATGAAACTATTCTGCATGATACTGTAATAGTGGATACATGACACTACACATTTGTCAAAGCCCACAGAATATCGCAACACAAAGTGAAACCTTAATGTATGCAAATATTTAAAAAATCATTTTGGAGGTCAGAGGATCTCAGGATTGAATTCAGTACGTGACAAAGGAATACAAATATATTACAGATGTATGAAATAATCTCAATGATTGGGGTAGGGTAGGAAATTAGGGTGCTGACCCAAATAACTTTGGAAATCAATGGAGTCTGTCAGTCTAAAGGCAAAAGGGACTCTACATGTTCTCTAGTTGATAAAGTTGTTTCCCATGAGTTATGAGTTAACAATTCTAAAACCACTAATGGATATTGGAATTGAACCAGTAAGTAAATGGATAGCAGATGGTGGAAACCAGGTTTCTCACTATTGGAATGGGAGGTTACAGATAAGCAATGGGAAGAGTCTAGAATGATCCATGCAGTAACAAGTTAGAGTTGGAGACATCAGTATAAACTAATGTTTAGCTTAATATAGATACAGATGGTTGCATATAGAAGTGTTTATAGATATGTGTATAAATACTGGTAAGAATACACACATATATCTCCTTGCTTTGTCATCTGAAAGGACTTAGAAGCAATGACACCCTGGTAGCAATGAGCATATCTAGTGCCAATATCTTGGTTTCTAATACCATTCTCCAATAAAAGGAACTAGAACTCCTTGGAGAAGTAGCTGATTCTAGGACTTGGACATAAAATATACAAAATGAGCTTGGAGCGTCTTGCAGTGCCAGAAAATAAGAAAGTGCTCAAAACAAAACAAAACCCGGCACTGATGGGGGGAAGCCTACTGAAGAGTTCCCAATGGCAAAATTTGAAATAATTATAGAAAACAAAATGATGTAGCATTGGATTCTAACCCAAAGCATGAAGTAAGTATCCACGAGTTCACTCTGATGTAAATGATTGAATAAATAAATAAATGGAGAAGAAGAAACAAATTTCCTGTGCAGAAAAATTCCAAATAATTTATGTAGATACTCCACCTTAAAAAAGATGGCGCATAATCCCCACTACTTAAGTGTGGGCTGCACACAGTGACTTTCTTCCAAAGAGTACAATGGAAGGGGAGGAAAAAAAAGAGTAACTTTAGAGTGGAGAAATCTGACAAACACTACCTCAAGCCAGGTGATCAACAGTGATAAGTCATACTGATAGTATGTACTCTTGATATGATGTAGTGAGAATGACACTCTACCTCTGTGGTCATCCTCCCCAAAACACATTACCCAGTCTAACCATGAGAAAAAAACATCAGACAAATCCCAACTGAGGGACATTCAACTAAATATATGGCTAGTGCTCCACAAAACTGTCAGGTCCTCAAAACAAGGATGTCTGAGAAATTGTCACAGCCAAAAAGAGACATGACTACTAAGTGTAATGTTGTATCCTAGATGGGATTCTGGAAATGAAAAATGACATTAGATAAAAAACTAAAGAATTCACAGGATATCTGAATAAATTATGGAGTTTAGTTAATAATAAGGTACCAATATTGGTTCACTTATCGTGACAAATATTCCACACTAATGTAAGACATTAATAATAGGGGAAACTGAATGTGGGGTATTTGGGAAGGCTGTACCAACTTCACAATAATTCTGTACATCTGAAACTGTTCTAAAAAGAAAGCTTATTTTTTAAATTATCCATAATTGGATAATTTTAAATTTATCCAAATGTTGCTATGCTCCTGCATTGTACTGGGGTGCACTGCCTATAAAGCTGTGAGCAAAACAAACCTGCTTCACGCCCTCAGGAACTTATGGTTTAATATGAGGCAATGACATTCAGCAAATACTAAGTAGAGAGAGAGAGAGAGCGAGACTATGCTGTGAAGATTTTATAATGTCTAATGACTATAGTTCTGTAAAGATGTCCTGAGACTGATCCCAAAGGGAGAAGCATCATACTCTGGCCCCACAGTCACAGGATGACTTTGAGCCCAGCCATCAAGCACTTTCTGTTGATGACAAAGAAGACTCTATGGAAGGTGGGGGTAGGCAGGACATGAATGGATCCATTAGAATCAGAAGACCTGGAATCAACTTCCTCATCCTGTCCCTTACCAGTCATTTCAATTCCCTGAGCTACAATTTCTTCACCAACAAAATTTAGATAATAATACCTACCTTTCAGAGTTGGTATGAAGATTAAATGTGATTGTAAATGCAGCCAGGCACACTTAATGTCTACTTTCGGGGGCTCAGCTAAAGCCTCACACAAGTCTGCTCCCTTAGTCCAGACCATGTTCTGTCCCAACTTGCTGTCTTCCCTTCTCTCACATAGGTCACAAACCACAGGCTTGCTAGGAGTGGTTTCCCCTTTCTCCCCAAATATGCCTCTTTCTCCTTGAGAACGCTTGTTCCTCCACACCTGACTGCCTTATCTATAAAAGCCTGCTGTGCAGTGACACTATAACTCAACAGAGCTGCCCAAAATGGAAAAAATTATTTTTCTAGTTGCTTTGCTTTCACACAAGGAAACAATTTATCTTGCAGAGGGCGAAAGGAAGCTTCATCCAATTTATTTCTAAAAGCAGGGAATATGTTACAGAGAAAGAGAAAAAACTAGAAATACAATTACACTTAAAATCTAGGAGAAGTTATCTCATTAATTTATATGCCACTAATTCAGAATTTTTGATAATTAAAAGAATCCATGTGTTTCTATTGAATAAAAATAAAGGCTAGCAGCTACAGTGCAATATGTTTAGTAGTATATTCTATTTAAATTAACTGACTTGATAGAAGCAAACCCATGTTAAATTATATTAATGGTATAGGAGCACACTTTTTTAGTAATTTTTTTATGTATTAGATAATTTAGTCACAATCATTATAGATATGTGATGTTGTATTGTGTTAGTAATTCCAAGGATGCTGAAACTGAACCTCAAGAAACATACAATAGCTCTGTGTAAAATAATGCTGAAAAGGGTGTTGTTAGGGAGTGAAAGGAGAAAGCAATTGTTGGAACTTCAAATAAGAGGATATTCTTGGGTGAACAATCATCAGAAGTCCCAAATCCATTGCCTGGTTAATATTAATTTTTAATCTAATTCAGGGGATGATGTTCAGCACCTACTGAAGAAGTGGGTACATTTATATCTTCATCAGCCCTGAAGTAAACATAGGATTAAACTTTATCCCTGCCTCCCTTTTCCCCATCCTAAAATCTGACTGAGTTAGCAACTGTTTAGGTAGGTTCATTATAATACATCTAGAGAAGAAGATACCACCTGTATCAAACACTAAAAAGACTACAAAAAGATTCTGACAGAAACACATATTTTTATCTCATTCTAATGAATTCATAAATATATATTGTATACTGCCAAAAATATTTATTCTTTCAAATACGTCATTATTTCTTTACTAATTTTAGCTTGAATTCTATTTGAAATATTTTTCTTTTAGTACTTCCAAAAGTATTATGAAAAACATTCAAATAGGAAAAGTTGTACACATCTTCTACAGAAAAACTGAGAAACCACTCTCAATGTCTTTTGTTTACTATTTCTATTATTAATACCCTACACTTTGCCTTTTCACAACAATGCCCTTTTCATAACATCTGTCATCTGTCTGTTTTAAAGATGATGAAATAATTTCAGGGATACTAAATGCCTGAATTAAAGTCATACAGCAAATAAATGATGGACCCAGGACCAAATTACAGGTCTCCCAGCTTATAGCCAAGACTTTACAATACCTTCATAAGTTTATACAATTTTCAATACTGCTGCACTGAGAGTTTTTTATCAAAAGAACATTTTCCAATTTAACTGTTTGCAAAACATAAATATATTAATGAGGTTGAGAATGTTAAACTTTGTAATATCAGAGGAAAATGAAATTACCCAACAATCTGTTCTGTTCATGGATACTGACAACAAATCACATGAGAAAAATGAATGAAGCCCTCAACATTAATTAATCTGAGAGAGCCTCACCTTGTAGGATATAACTAGTAATGGAGAGTTTGGGGATAATCTTGGGAATTCTGAAGAACTGGAAGGATTCAGAACAGAAAAAGTAACCATGTTCAGAGACAAACAGACCACACCTTCCTTCCACACTTGTTTCAGTTGAGATTCTTTTTGTTGAAAGTAAGAGACACTAACTTAATCCTGCTTAAGCAAAACATGGACATTTTTATTACAAGGACATGGTGCTGCATCAGAATCCAAGATCATGTGTCTGGGGCTCATGATTCCCAAGGCTCTATTTTTAAGCGTTCTTTGCATGGAGGGAAGAGACTGGAGTATAGAAAATCAAGTCTAGAGAGGACTCAGTGGGTAGAAACATCTGAGCAGACTTGTTTCTGTGTGTACAGAGATGTTCTCTGATTCCCACACTTAACAGACTCAGGCACAGGTGGGGACTAGTAAGTTACTGCAGTTTAATAAATGAGGGCAAAGGAACGAACACATTCTGGACATTATGCTAATGTAGCTTTATTTCTACCCACAGAGGAGAAGCCTGAGGACATGAGTTACACACATGCTAGGAGTGTTACACAGAAGAAGGAGAGAGGGATTCTCCACAGACCGGTGGAGAAAACAGCATGAGATTTCTGCACCAAAGCTCTCCCCATCAGTGGCTTTGGCACAATGAAATAGCTTCAGTACTGAAAAAAGTGGGGGGCAGGAAGTAGGAGGGAGCCAAGGCAAGAATCCTTGGCGGTGGCATCTGCTCTTTGGCCCTGGGATATTGGCAGCAGACCCTACCCTAGGCAGCAAAACTGTGGCTGGATAAAAGTAAAGTGACTGGGCTTGAGCTTGTCTGCTATGGTGAAACACTCTCTAAGGATGACTCAAAAGTAATCAGTAACAGTTTCAAAGGAGTCGAGTGAATGAGGCAGAGCCAAAGAAATAATATACTTGTACTGTTATTCTGATCCTCTTATTTTTACCTTTTACTTAGTGTGGCTTGGGAAACATGGTGTATAATACGTCACCAGAAATATGTGACTCTTTCACTCTATATCTATAGAAATCTCTGATTATTACCTTGGAACCATACTATTTCATGGGACTTGATGGTAGAAAAGTTGTTTTGTACATTTGTCTGCCCTTGCCTGAACACTATCTGACACACTGTAGGAACTTAATAAACCATTGCCGTTTATGACAATCCTGATACCTCACATATATGGGCTCATTTCAGTGTCACTTTTATTCTCTGAAAAGGATTCTACCCATGATATTAGTCAAGATGTCAGGAAATAAAACATATGGAATATGGCAACAAAGTTTTTTTTAAAACCCAGAACATATCTATTACATTCATTTTAAAGGACATGCCTCATAATATGTAATACTTACATTCCTGAAAACTCTTTGCAGTGAATTGCATATAAAAGCAAATGGTGTAGATAGCCTCATCCACCAGGGGGCAGACAGCAGAATCAAGAAGAACTACAATCCTGCAGCCTGTGGAACAAAAACCACATTCACAGAAAAATAGACAAGATGAAAAGGCAGAGGGCTATGTACCAGATGAAGTAACAAGATAAAACCCTAGAAAAACAACTAAATGAAGTGGAGATAGGAAACCTTCCAGAGAAAGAATTCAGAATGATAGTGAAGATGATCCAGGACCTCGGAAAAAGAATGGGAGCAAAGATCGAGAAGATGCAAGAAATTTTTAAGAAAGACCTAGAAGAATAAAAGAACAAACACCTAGAAGAATTAAAGAACAAACAAACAGAGATGAACAATACAGTAATTGAAATGAAAAATACACTAGAAGGATTCAATAGCAGAATAACTGAGGCAGAAGAGCGGATAAGTGACCTGGAAGACAGAATGGTGGAATTCACAGCCACGGAACAGAATAAAGAAAAATGAATGAAAAGAAATGAAGACTGCCTAAGAGACTTCTGGGACAACATTAAATGCAAAAACATTCGCATGCAGGGTTCCCAGAAGGAGAAGAGAGAGAGAAAGGACCCAAGAAAATATTTAAAGAGATTATAGTCGAAAACTTCCCTAACATGGGAAAGGAAATAGCCAATCAACCCCAGGAAGCACAGAGAGTCCCATACAGGATAAACCCAAGGAGGAACATGCCAAGACACATAGTAATCAAATTGGCGAAAATTAAAGACAAAGAAAAATTATTGAAAGCAGCAAGGGAAAAATGACAAATAACAAACAAAGGAACTCCCATAAGGTTAACAGCTGATTTCTCAGCAGAAACTCTATAAGCCAGAAAGGAGTGGCATGATATATTTAAAGTGATGAAAGGGAAGAACTTACAACCAAGATTACTCTACCCAGCAAGGATCTCATTCAGATTCGATGGAGAAATCAAAAACTTTACAGACAAGCAAAAGCTAAGAGAATTCAGCACCACCAAACCAGCTCTACAACAAATGCTAAAGGAACTTCTCTAAGTGGGAAACACAAGAGAAGAAAAGGACCTACAAAAACAAACCCATAACAATTAAGAAAATGGTAATAGGAACATACATATCACCATATCAATAATTACCTTAAATGTGAATGGATTAAATGCTCCAACCAAAAGACACAGGTTTGATGAATGGATACAAAAACAACACCCATATATATGCTGTCTACGAGAGACCCACTTCAGATCTAGGGACACATACAGACTGAAAGTGAGGGGATGGAAAAAGATATTCCATGCAAATGGAAGTCAAAAGAAAGCTGGAGTAGCAATTCTCATATCAGAGAAAATAGACTTTAAATTAAAGACTATTACAAGAGACAAGGAAGGATGCTACATAATGATCAAGGGATCAATCCAAGAAGAAGATATAACAATTATAAATATATATGCACCCAACATAGGAGCACCTCAATACATAAGGTAACTGCTAACAGCTATAAAACAGGAAATCAACAGTAACACAATAATAGTGGGGGATTTTAACACCTCACTTACACCAATGGACAGATCATCCAAGCAGAAAATTAGTAAGGAAACTCAAGCTTTAAATGACACAATAGACCAGATAGATTTAATTGATATTTATAGGACATTCCATCCAAAAACAGCAGATTACACTTTCTTCTCAAGTGCACATGGAACATTCTCCAGGATAAATCACATCTTGGGTCACAAATCAAGCCTCAGTATATTGAAGAAAATTGAAATCATATCAAGCATCTTTTCAGACCACAATGCTATGAGATTAGAAATCAATTACTGGGGAAAAAAATGTAAAAAACACAAACACATGGAAGCTAAACAATACATTACAAAATAACCAAGAGATCACTGAAGAAATCAAAGAGGAAATGAAAAAGTACCTAGAGACAAATTACAACAAAAACATGACAATCCAAAACCTATGGGATGCAGCAAAAGCAGTTATAAGAGGGAAGTTTATAGCAATACAAGCCCACCACAAGAAACAAGAAAAATCTCAAATAAACAATCTAACCTTACACCTAAAGGAAATAGAGAAAGAAGAACAAACAAAACCCAAGGTTAGTAGAAGGAAAGAAGTCATAAAGATCAGAGCAGAAATAAATGAAATAGAAACAAAGAAAACAATAGCAAAGATCAATAAAACTAAAAGCTGGTTCTTTGAAAAGCTAAACAAAATTGATAAACCATTAGCCAGACTCATCAAGAAAAAGAGGGAGAAGTCTCAAATCAATAAAATTAAATATGAAAAAGGAGAAGTTACAACAGACACCGCAGAAATACAAAGCATCCTAAGAGACTACTACAAGCAACTCTGTGCCAATAAAATGGACAACCTGGAAGAGATGGACAAATTCTTAGAAAGGTATAACCTTCAAAGACTGAACCAGGAAGAAATAGAAAATATGAACAGACTAATCACAAGTAATGAAATTGAAACTGTGGTTAAAAATCTTCCAACAAACAAAACTCCAGGACCAGATGGCTACACAGGTGAATCCTATCAAACATTTAGAGAAGAGCTAACACCCATCCTTCTCAAACTCTTCCAAAAAATTGTAGAGGAAGGAACATTCCCAAACACATTCTATGAGGCCACCATCACCCTGATACCAAAACAGACAAAGATACTACAAAAAAAGAAAATTACAGACCAATATCACTAATGAATATAGATGCAAAAATCCTCAACAAAATACTAGCAAACAGAATCCAACAGCACATTAAAAGGATCATACACCATGATCAAGTGGAATTTATCCCAGGGATGCAAGGATTCTTCAATATATGCAAATCAATGAATGTGATACACCATATTAACAAATTGAAGAATAAAAACCATATGATCATCTCAATAGATGCAGAAAAAGCTTGTGACAAAATTCAATACCCATTTATGACAAAAACTCTAAAGAAAGTGGGCATAGAGGGAACCTACCTCAACATAATAAAGGCCATATATGACAAACCCACAGCCAACATCAGTCTCAATGGTGAAAAACTGAAAGCATTTCCTCTAAGATAAGGAGCAAGACAAGGATGTCCACTCTCACTACTGTTATTCAACATAGTTTTGGAAGTCCTAGCCATGGCAATCAGAGAAGAAAAAGAAATAAAAGAAATACAAATTGGAAAAGAAGAAGTAAAACTGTCACTGTTTGCAGATGACATGATACTATACTTAGAGAATCCTAAAGATGCCACCAGAAAACTACTAGAGTTAATGAATGAATTTAGTAAAGTTGCAGGATACAAAATTAATGCACAGAAATGTCTTGCATTCCTATACACTAAGGATGAAAAATCTGAAAGAGAAATTAAGGAAACACTCCCATTTACCATTGCAACAAAAACAATAAAATACCTAGGAATAAACCTACCTAGGGAGACAAAAGACCTGTATGCAGAAAACTATAAGACACTGATGAAAGAAATTAAAGATGATATAAACAGATGGAGAGACATACCATGTTCTTGGATTGGAAGAATCAATATTGTGAAAATGACTATACTACCCAAAGCAATCTCCAGATTCAGTGCAATCCCTATCAAATTACCAATGGCATTTTCTGCAGAACTAGAACAAAAAATCTTAAAATTTGTATGGAGACACAAAAGACCCCAAATAGCCAAAGCAATCTTGAGGGAAAAAAACAGAGCTGGAAGAATCAGACTCCCTGACTTCAGACTATATTACAAAGCTACAGTAATCAAGACAATATGGTACTGGCACAAAAACAGAAATATAGATCAGTGGAACAGAATAGAAAGCCCAGAGATAAACCCACGTACCTATCATCAACTAATCTATGACAAAGGAGGCAAGGATATACAATAGAGAAAAGACAGTCTCTTCAATAAGTGGTGCTGGGAAAACTGGACAACTACATGTAAAAGATTGAAATTAGAACACTCCCTAACACCATACACAAAAATAAACTCAAAATGGATTAAAGACCCAAATGTAAGACTGGACACTATAAAACTCTTAGAGGAAAACATAGGAAGAACACTTTTTGACATAAATCACAGAAAGATCCTTTTTGATCCACCTCGTAAAGGAAATAAAATCAAAAATAAACAAATGGGACCTAATGAAACTTAAAAGCTTTTGCAAAGCAAAGGAAACCATAAACAAGACGAAAAGACAACCCTCAGATTAGGAGAAAATATTTACAAATGAATCAATAGACAAAGGATTAATCTCCAAAATATATAAACAGCTCATGCAGCTCAATATTAAAAAAACAAACTACCCAATCAAAAAAATGAGCAGAAGACCTAAATAGACATTTCTCCAAAGGAGACATAAAGTTGGCCAAGAAGCACATGAAAAGCTGCTCAACATTACTAATTATTAGAGAAATGCAAATCAAAACTACAATGAGGTATCACCTCACATCAGTTAGAATGGGCATCATCAGAAAATCTACAAACAACAAATGCTGGAGAGGGTGTGGAGTAAAGGGAACCCTCTTGCACTGTTGGTGGGAATGTAAATTGATACAGCCACTATGGAGAACAGTATGGAGGTTCCTTAAAAAACTAAAAATAGAATTATCATATGACCCAGCAATCCCACTACTGGGCATATACCCAGAGAAAACCATAATTCAAAAAGACACATGCACTCTGATGTTCATTGCAGCACTATTTACAATAGCCAGGTCATGGAAGCAACCTAAATGCCCATCAACAGATGAATGGATAAAGAAGATGTGGTGCACATATACAATGGAATATTACTCAGCCATAAAAAGGAACAAAACTGTGTCATTTGTAGAGACATGGATGGATCTGTCATACAGAGTGAAGTAAGTAGGAAAGAGAAAAACAGATATCGTATATTAACGGATATATGTGGAACCTAGAAAAATGGTATAGATGAACCAGTTTGCAGGGCAGAAATAGAGACACAGATGTAGAGAACAAACGTATGGACACCAAGGGGGGAACGTGGTGGGGGGGATGTTATGAATTGGGAGATTGGGATTGACATGTATACACTAATATGTATAAAATGGGTAACTAATATGAACCTGCTGTATAAACAAATAAATAAAATTACATTTAAAAAAATTTTTAATGCAGTGGTTTGTTATCAATCATGTAAATTTTTCTGGTGATTAGGAACCAATGTTTTAAACAGTTTATATCATGATATGATAGTTTTACTGTGTAGTAGTTTTACTTTAGGAAATTGGTTGAGGGTTTTCGGTAAAGTATATTGCACTGTAATTTTTTCCCATTTAAAGAACTGGAAATATTGCAGTTATTTCCAATATTGCAGTTAAATATTCTTGGTTAGGTCTTTTGCACAGAATATCTGATTTTCAGATATGGATTACTGATGTTAAATAGAAGGTGATTGTATCTCTTCAATGTCATACTCCTATACACATCCAAATGTAACAATTTTGGGAAATTCAGTTCTTTTGTATTCAATGTCTGAATAACGAACGTGTCAATGTAACATATACTGATAATTGTTTCTTTTAAAATATACTTAGGATCTGATACCCTTTGTTTCCAAACATTTTGTTTTTTAGTTTTGTAATTTATCCTTATAAATGAATTGCTTTTTGAAATAAAGAAAAAAATGTAGTTATAAAAAAAAAAAAGCAAATGGTATTTTAAACACCGATCATTGAAAAAAACTCTAGAGTGAATTCATTTGTAAAGGAAATAATCACCTCACATTCATTTCTTTTGTAGATTTGTCTTGCCTCCATAGTAGGATTGCAGAAAGGGGATGGCACAGCAGAGTGAAAGGAACATGGGATTAAAATCAAATAGGCTAAAAATCAGTCTTTATCTGCCATTAACTAGCTTCATGACCGTAAACAAGTTTCTAAGATTTGTTGAGCCTCAGTTTTCTCATCTGTAAGTAAAGCTATTACTAATCTCACAACTTACTGTGAGGAACCATGTAAGGAATTTGTTCATAGTAGATGCTCATATAGTTGTATGTGACATGTTTTATATTTCTCTCTCTCTCTCTCTCCATATATATATATATATATATATACACACACACACACACACACATACATATATACACACATATATACATATATAAAAATCTATACATATATAATACATATCTATACATATATAATATATATAATACCCACATTTTTGTTTCCAAAGAAAATAGCATTTCTAGAATTTTTAAAGTATATATACAGCAATAAAAGTTTAAAAACTAAAAAAAAAAAAAAAAGTTTAAAAACTATGCAAGACAGGCAAACCATCACAACTCCTCAATATTCTGCATAATTAAATTTATAATTTTTAACCGTATCTAATTTTACTGAAATTAGCATCTTAGCCTACTTTTTATTACTACTTAGATAAAGTTGAAAAAATTTCAAACCTCAGTTCATACTAAATGAAAAAATTAATGATTGAGATGCACTTTTCCTTCATTGGATCCCTCCATCTCTATTAAAATCTCAATCAAGTGATCAGTCCATACCTGCCAAGGACACAAGACTGTACTGAGCATATCAGATCAGATATTAATTAAGCACCTTTTTTTCCACTGAAATGATACACCCAGCTTCCCCAAAATCTTATTTTTGGTAATTTTATCTATCCTCTAAATTTTAGGAAAAAGTTTGCTCAAAATAGCAGTGAATCCAAGAGTAAATTTCAGATGGCTTTTCTTCTTTTATAACATAGTCACCCAGATGCCATGTTTTATATGTTTTATAATACAGTCACTCAGATACCATGACCATTAGTTGCTGCTCAAGTTTCAATATTTGCATATTTGCAGTTGCAAAATGGGCCTCAAATATGCTCAAAAACCAATGTTTCAATTGCAAGGTTTTTCCCAAGAGGAAAATTAGAATAAATTTTATATGGTAAAATCACTGATTTGCATTCTATGACCTTAGCTAATTTCTACACTAATGTGGTAGAATTACAGGAATCATTTCTGGAACACATCCGTCATTAATTTTGCTAGAAGATAGCTGTTTACGGGCTTAAAGAGGCCAAAACATGAGTTGGAAGAATATGTTCCTCAATGTTGGGAACACTTTGTGTCAAACAAATCTGTCAATGTGTTTACCTCCACATAGGACATTAGTTCTTATTTTTAGATTCTCATTAAACCCAGTAAAGCAAGTGTCTGCGTAAACTGAAATTTCATTGATATGCTTGCTATGCATATGGATAGAAATTACATTGCTCCTTATTATTGGTAATGCTTGCCTTAAAAGCAGAATCTTAAGAGTATTTTAGTAACTGGATTGAAAAACTCTTTAGTTTCATTCTTACTTGAGTGGTCAAATCCTGTTATCACAAACGTAGTTTCAAAGAAAAAAAATCACTGTTAGCAAAATATTGGTTTCACACTAGTCAATGTGCTACCACTGACCTCAGGTGCTTCAAATCAAAGGATGGAATTTGAAATTTGGAAATGACCTTGGAGATTATCATATTTTCCAACCTACTTCTTTTATAGGTGAGTGAATTAAAGCCCATCACTGTCTCTCTTGTAGATCTCATAGTATCAGACACTGACATGCCCCAGTTTTGTGAGTAGTCTCTCACAGGTTGTGAACATTAAAAGGTTTTTTCCCTAATAAGTGGCACTAGCTGTGTTCTCACCCTGTAACTGAGCAGGACCCTAAGGGAACTTCCCATCCCAGACCCCCCCAATGTCCTCCACCTGCCTCTTGGCTGTAGAAAAATTTTACCCTCCTAGGCCTTCCCCGAGTTCCAAAGAGTAAATTTAATCAGAGAAGAGAGAAAATGCAAAAAGAAAGGAAAACAGTCAAGCAAGACAAAATAATAATAGTTTAACCATTAAAAAAAGTCAAGGACATTTAGTTCCTCCTTGAAGGCTATAGATAATATTCGGAGCCATATCCTTCAAGCTGTTTTGCAGACACTGAAAACCCCACCAGGTGAAAGAAGTTAACTGCATGCCCACAAGTACATGGACCCCAGAAGGTTGATGATGTTGATTCCCGATTAGCTCACCACCAACCGATCAGAAGACTATCCACGAGATGATCACACACCCTACAACCCCCCTCCCTCACCCTGTCTTTACAGCCTTACCCTGAAAGCCTTCAGGGAGTTCAGGCCTTTTAAGCACTAGCTACCTGGACTCCTTGTTTTGCGCCCTGAAATAAACGCTGCACTTTCCTTCCCCACAAGCCGGTGTCAGTAGCTTAGCTTTACTGCGTGAAGGCAAGTGGACCCAAATTTGGTTTGGTCACAGCCCCTCACTGTTTTCCAGCCTGGGGAGCAGGCTCCCTTCAGGTATCTCATTCTGGCTCCATAACTTTGTAGCCACTTTCAGTTATTAAAACAGTCACATTTTGGATCTTTAAAATCAAGTGCTGATCATTTGACTTTAATCTCAAATTTGATCCTAGGTCCTCTTTCTCTCTGCCCTGGCACAGACTAAACTCATGACTCTAGAAACTTGGAGGAGAATGAGGAGCACATTGGTTGACTTCCCCCCTTTTCACCCCTCCTCTTCCTGCTTCCTGTCCTCCTCAGATGTTGAGTTAGGGAGGAGGGAAAGGGACAAGAGACCAAGACTCTTTTTCTGATCTGCTCATCACGAGGTTTCCATCTTCTTCCTATTGGTGGATTCTCCTTTCCTGCCTTACATGGGCAGGCCAGAAATCCATTCAGTATGGCTGACATTCAAATACCCTTGGACCTCCCCTTTTATTTATTCACACTTGCTTCATTGGTGATCTCACCCAGTCTGGTAGCTTTTAATAACTTCTATACACTAAAAACTCCCAACATCCAACTGCCTGATCCTCATCTCTACTTGGATGCTCAGTAGGCATCTCGAACTGAACATGCCCACAAAGCCCGCTCCACCTGCCATCTCCCCATCTCAGCTCACAGCAACTCCATCTTTCTAGTTGCACAAGCCAAAATTTGGAGTCACTTTTATTCCTTTCTTCTTCTCTTTCCCCACATTCAATCTTTCCACAAATTCCATCATCTCTCCTTCAAAATTATATCCAGAATCCAAACTCCTCTTACCACCTTCCATGCTGCCATCCTCATCCCAGTCATCACTGGCTCTCACCCAGATTATTGCAATGGACTTTTAATGTATCTGCCTTGCTTTCAACAGTCTTTCTCAACAGCAACCAGAGCAATCTTGTTAAAACGTATATCAGATCATATCACATATGTGGAATCTTAAATATGACACAAATGAACATATCTATGAAACAGAAACAGACTCAAAGACATAGAGAACAGACTTGTGGTTGCCAAGGGGGGCTGGTGGAAGGATTGGGAGTTTGGGATTAGCAGATGCAAACTAGTATATATAGGATGGATAAACAACAAGGTCCTACTGTATAGCACAGGGAACTATATTCAATATCCTGTGATAAACAATAATGGAAAAGAACATGAAAAGAATATATATATATCTGTATATATAAATATATATTTATATATATACATATGTATAAATCTGTGACTCAAAGTGATCTGAGTCACTTTGCAGTACAGCAGAAATTAACACAGCATTGTAAATCAACTACACTTCATTAAAAATAATTTTTTTAAGTATATCAAATCATTTCACACCTCTGCTCAAAATCCTGCAAAGAGTCCCTATTTCATCCAGAATAAAAGCCAAAGGCCTTATGACAGCCTACCAGGCCTCCCATGATTCACTTCATCCCTTATTATGCTTTTGGACTCATATTCAGCCACATTCCTCCTTGCTCACTGCACACCTGCTTGTCTTCAACAAACACTCCAGGCACATATTTTTTCTTAATTGAATGGATGAATGAATAAAGAAGATGTGGTATCTGGAAAAGATGAAAACTCTAATTTGAAAAGATACATGCACCCCAATGTTCATTGCTGCACTATTTACAATAGCCAAGACATGGAAACAACCCAAGTGCCCATCAACAGATGAATGGATAAAGATGTGGTATACATATACAATGGAATATTACTCAGCCAAAAAAAATAAGATATTGCCATTTGCAGCAGCATGGATGGGCTTAGAGAATAGCATACTAACTGAAGTAAGTCAGACAAAGACAAGTATTATATTGTACCACTTATATGTGGAATCTAAAAAATAGTATAAATGAATATATATACAAAACAGAAACAGACTCACAGACATAAGAAACAAACTTGTGGTTGCAAAAGGGAAAGGAGGAAGGGAGGGATAGATCAGGAGTATGGGATGAATAGATATAAACTTCTATACATAAAATAGATAAGCAACAAGGATTTACTGTATAGCACAGGGAACTATATTCAAATATCTTATAATAACTGTAATGCAAAATCATCTGAAATATATGTATACATATATATATTTATACATATATATGTATATATATATATCACTGAATCACTTTGCTGTACCCTTGAAACTAACACAATATTGTAAATCAACTATACTTCAGTTAAAAGAAAAAAAGATGCGATATATGTATATGCAATGGAATACTACTCAACCCTATATAAGAATGCAATCTTGACATTTGTGATAACATGGATGGACTTTGAGGGTATTATGCTAACTGAAATAAGTCATACAGAGAAAGACAAATACCATATGATTTTACTCATATGTGGAATCTTAAAAATGTAATAATAATAAAAAGTTAAAACGAATGAACAAATAAAATAAAACAAAAACAAGCTCATAGATACCAAGAACAGATACATGGTTACCAGAGGGGAAGGGAGATGGGGGTGAGCAAGATAAGTAAAAAGGATCAATCTTATGGTGATGGATGGTAACTAGATTTTGGTGGTAGTGTACACAGATGCCAAATTATATTGTTATACACCTGAAACTTATATAATGTTCTCTATCAATTTTACCTCCATAAAAAACAATAACACAGAAGCATGCTTCTGAATTGCAAATTGTAAATGTTGAAGTTTTTAAATGACTTTTTTGTTATATTTATTGACTGTTTTCTTTTGAAGGCAGGGTGGGGGGGGTGTTGTCTGTTTTATTTATTAATGTATCACCACTGCCTAGAATAGTGCCTAATACTTAAGTAGACACTCATAAATAATTGTTAAATGGAAGCAAGGAAAGAAGGAAGATGTCAGAAGCAAGAGGACAATGTCTAAGGTGTCTCTCAAAATACCAAGTCATCTCTATTCTATGTGACTCCCCAGGTCCCCTAAACTGCTGACGCAGCGCCCCATTGTCCCCAGGGAATTTCGGTCATGGGACTCTGTCCCATCTGCCCTCTTCATGGACTTCCCAATCTTTCTCTTCAGCACATGCCAGGTGTTCACTTATGCAAAAAGCCTCTACATCTTGAGATGGAGTTGCTAAAATGTTTCACTCATCAGGCATTAACCTACTTGGCTTCCCCCTTGCTGTGTCTTGATGTATCTATGCATTCTCCCTCCTCACCCCCCACCCCCCAGCATACCCCACCTAATTGCGAGGGGAGTCTCTGACTTCCTTCCCCTCTCCCATAAGCAGCACCCAACCTCAGCCCCACCCCTTCCTCCATTTCCTCCAACCCAGAAGGCACTCATATACTCCATGCCCAGAATGCCTTCAGCTGAAGAGACTGCTGGCTTGTATTTCTCTTCAGGGCACTCATACATACAAGTAGCTATTATCTGCTACATTACCTGGTGCGAAATTCTAGAAAGCTACATTTGTTTTGCCCTCTCAACATCAGCCCTCACAAATAGAACAACAGGACTAGGATTGCTATTCATTTATTACATCTTCTTCATTTGAGAAAATAAAAAATGAAATGATGGGCATGTATGGGGATGGGGGTTATGGGAACTCACTGTACTTTCTGCTCAATTTCACTGTGAACCTAAAACTTCTCAAAAAATTAAGCTTATTAATTAAAAATAAAAGGATAGCGCTGCCTTACAAATAACAGTGCATTTACGTAAAAATCACTGCCCATTCATCTTCCTGTTGGCCCAGTAAAGTGAATGTGAACTCATTCAGACTTTAAGCAAATTCCCTCAATGTTTATTAATATTATTATTTATTAATTATTTTTATTTTATGTTTATTATTTATTAATATTACAATATAACAAAGTTGTTTGTCTCAGTAATCTTAAAGTGATTATCAATGCCTATTTTGGTCAGGGTGTAACCAGAAAAACACAATTCACTTAAAGTATTTACAACAGAAGATACATAATGTTGAAAGTTGGTTCCACAGATAATGAAAAAACCGAGAAGCCAAATGAAATGGTGAGAGGGAATCTAGATATTAGCAACATCAGGGAACCACTACTAATCCCTAGGCTGGAAAGATAAAGGGAGGAAGCAAAGTTACCAGAACCCAGGTGCCAGGGTCACTCAGCAGAGGCCGGCTTCATGGCAAGCCTGGCAGACAGGAGCTAGTGCCACGGAAAATATATAGCCCAGCCTGAGACACCCACCAGAAAGAGATGAACAAGGAGAAATACCCTTGTTACCGAATGCAAGTTCGTGTGCCTGACGCACAGTGCGGCCAAACAAACCGAAACATGAGTTTGGAGCAGAGAAAGGTTTATTGCAAGTCCATGCAAGGAGATGGCTAGCTCATGCCCGAAAGACCCCAAACTCCTTGAAGGGTTTCAGCAAAGCACTTTTTATTTTATTTTATTTATATTTATTTATTTATTTATGGCGCGTTGGGTCTTCGTTTCTGTGTGAGGGCTTTCTCTAGTTGCGGCAAGTGGGGGCCACTCTTCATCGCGGTGCACGGGCCTCTCACTATCGCGGCCTCTCTTGTTGCGGAGCACAGGCTCCAGACGCGCAGGCTCAGTAGTTGTGGCTCACGGGCCTAGTCGCTCCGCGGCATGTGGGATCTTCCCAGACCGGGGCACGAACCCATGTGCCCTGCATTGGCAGGCACATTCCCAACCACTGCGCCACCAGGGAAGCCCCCAGCAAAGCACTTTTAAAGGCAAGATGAGGGAGGGGCAAAGTTGGTTGCTGCAAACTTCTTGGTGTCGGAATCCTTTGTTCTTGCAGCTGTCCACGTATGTCAGGTCGTGATGTTCCTGTAAACCTCCCACAAGACAAATGTTATTCCCTGTTCCGCAACTTTTTATCTCTATATAAATGGACTCTTAAAGGGCAGAGCCTTGAGAATAGGTTATCTTGTATATTTCAGGCTATAGGCAACATTCTTTTACAAACGGGTACAGAGCCAGTATGACTAAGCACAGGCAACAGAGCACAAAAGTAAAAGTAAAATGAACAGATCTAATGTGGAGTTAGATTTGTTCTTCCCTATTACACCCCGACATCTCCATTTCTCTCACCCTCCCATTTCCTGCAGGGCTTCCCATCTACCACACTGAGCCAGAAGCCAGGTGACACACGAACCTGGGAAACAGCCTAGAGGGATCAGCCCACTCAAGCCGGGGCAGGGCAAGGATTAGATCTGAGGGCAGCAATCAGCACTGCACCAAAGCTAGAATAAATACATATAGTAGAATTGGAAAAACGTTCAATAATTTCTATCAGAGTAGATGTTATTTCAGAACATTTCAAAATGCGTGTTTTAACATAAGCAAGAGTAAATGGCTTATGCTCCCTTAGTTTCAAAAAAAAAAGAAAGGAAGGAAGGAAAGAAAGAAAGGAAAGAAAGGAAGGAAAGGAGGAAAGAAAGAAAAACTACCTAATGGTGAAACATTATTAGAATAGGGACTTCCCTGGTGGCGCAGTGGTTAAGAATCCGCCTGCCAATGCAGGGGACACGGGCTGGGGACACGGGTTCGAGCCCTGGTCTGGGCTCCACATGCTGTGGAGAAACTAAGCCCATGTGCCACAACTACTGTCTGCGCTGTAGACCCTGCTCGCCACGACTAGAGAAAGCCTGCACGCAGCCACAAAGACCCAACGCAGCCAAAAATAAATAAATAAATGTTTTTTAAAAAGCATTATTAGAATAAATAAATACTCAAGCAAAGCTTGAAAATGGGTTCCTGTTGGATTCCAGCACACAATAATCCTATTCTCTTGGTCTTTATGGCATAAGAGAAGGTTAGAAGTTTCCATGTTATTTCTGGCTACTCCAGTTTCAGCATAGGAAAAAAAAACAGTAATGGCTCAGATCTTATCTTGATATTAACCTCAAAGGTTTGTATTTTTAGAGAAGTGAAACCAGTAAATAATATTTGAAGATTAAGTTTCTTTTTCTTCTTCTTGATGTTGTAAAGTTATTTCAATGATTAAAAAAATATTTGTCTGAAAAAAGATTGTGCCATAAAGTTCAAGGGTCCATAATCTATAATTTGCCAGGGAGAATGTTATGAGAAGACTAACAATCAGGCCATTATTTCATGAAGACTATGATAACTTAGGAACAGCAGAGACTGCCCAGGGATTTGAGTTCCAACACATGGGTCTGAGTGTCACCTGGAGTACCTTCCTAGCTGTGTATTTTTAGACAAGGAACTTGACAACTCTGAGCCTCGGGTCATTGCAAGTAATAGTACACTCATGGCACCACTTAGGGTCATGGTGATGATTTAAAGAAATAAAGCTGCTGACCATTATTGCACAAATGTTTGCTACTGTTGTTTTCCTTTTTATTTCAGGGACCCAAGAATGAGCCTTCCTTTTACCGCATGAAAAAACACGGAACACAAACATTATGTAGTCAGAAGCAACCTAAAATAGCCACTATATAATTAACCCAGTCTCCAGAAGAGAAAACAATTACAGGATTAGAGAAGGAAAAACACAGACAATTTTCTATGCCTTCTCCACTGAAGCAGCTAAATGAAGATCTTCAAGCTCACTGATGGCCCCCATCTATTTTACTGAATCTTTACAGCCCTAAATAGTCCAGATGTGTAGGGCTCACCTGGGTCTGGTAAGCCATGAAACAAGTTAACCAATGATTTCCCACAAAACGGTGGACTAAGTAATCAGAAGAAGAAATGAAGATCACCTGGACATCTTTGTCTTAAAATAACTGACACAGAGTAGGAAAAATTTTCTTTTGTAAGTCCAAGTTTCTTGCATCAATTTTCTTATTTAAATACCTCCTGGCAAGCAGTTTGTCTAACCAAATCACCAAATTGGTTTCCACTTCATTACTTTGTCTTCCTCTGTAGTTCAGACCCTGAGAATGATCTATTGCAACCCACTCACTCTTCTTTTCAAACGATCTTTTTTTTTTCATAAAAGTACTTTTTCTTTTTTTTCATAAAATTACCTCCAGTTTAGTCCCTTGGAGAAATTTGGCAAAGAATTCATCATACAACAAATAGTTAAAGACCTGCAGTTGCCATGCACTCATCTAGGCTCTTGGGATACATTAAGGCATAAACAAAGGTCCATGCCTTTGTGGAGCTTATATTCTAGTTGGGTAGACAGACAATAAGAAATATAATAAAGAAGTAAGCTGTATAATGTGTTAGGTGATAACACATTAGGTGATAAATGTTATGAACGGTAGAGCAAAGTCAGCAGGATCAAAACTGCTGAGTTGGGTTTGGGGAGAGGGGCAGAAAGTTCCGTAAAGACACACAGCCTTTCCTCTGGAACAACGTTTCATACTGGCAAGTAATAGCTTTGTTCCCTTTCAGTTCAAGCAAGTAATGGAAATTTTACATAGCTGTTTTCACTCTTTTAATTTCCAGATCTGATTTTATGGAATGACATATTAGGATACCCTAGTTTCTACATCCATTATATTTCATTAGGGCTAATTTAGCTTCTCCATCTCCAAGTCCTCAACTTTCCATCTTCTCTTCACAAATAGAATAATTACCAGTTCACGTCCTTTGAGGTCAGAATAGTCCAATCAGTCAGTGTTTTACCAATTCAATTCTAAGACTTTCCCGGGACCTCATTTGAACTTCCATGGGTACAAGCCCATCTTAATAAAAGACATACTTTTATTATGTGGCAAAATTGTGGAGCAAGTGAAAACTGAAAGGGAGACCCTCCACAACTCATTTCTGAGGCTCTTCACCCATTTGTTACTGTACTTTCCTTCTCCCCCTCCCTTCCAAAATATAGTGCTCTGATGGCAGTCCCACCCTGCACTACAAATCTCCCCCACCACGCACCCAAGTTTACCCCCTGTGTGGCACTTCCCTGAGGACTTTCCACTTAACCTGTACACCAGTGGTTGGTAATAAGTTCATTCAGACTTACTTAATCCAAGTAAAGTAAAAATTTTTTAAAGTGGGGAGGGGTTTTTGGCCTCATCTTATTCAGCCTTGTATCTCCAGGCCTCAATGCATGTTAGTACTCAATGTATGTTTGATGAATGAATGAATGAATGATTAACACCAATACATGAAAATGTAGTCCTGTCAGAGGGAAGGAACAATGTGAATTTTAAGTGGTTGAAATGAGGACCACATCTCTCCTATAATCTTCTGCTTTATCCCCTACTCATACATACTTTTATTTCATAATGTTTCACTTGTTTGTTTGTCTGCCTGTCTCTTCCACTGTACTCTGAGCTCCTTGAGAGATTCTACATGTTTAGCTGTTTTATCTCCTGTCAGCAACATCCAGGATGGGAGAACATTTCTTTCCCCGCTACTTGTTTCCAGCCAGAGAGGAGCAGGAATGTCTGTCTTCCTTCTCAGAAGAGAAAAATACAAGGGGATCTTCTAATGTCTCTCACAGCCCTCCCTCACTCCTGTCCAGGCTGCTCCCTTCATCAGGAAATGCAGGGGAAGAAATCACACGTGCTCGACTCAGCCCCATCTACCTCCCCTTTTGGGTTGACCTGCCCTCAGAACATCCATATTCTCTGTCACGGCCATGGAATAAGCATATGGGGTAGGCTGGAGAGTGGGGGGCTGGTACTGTTCTTCCAGGCCTGGGTGAGTAAGCTGGCCTAATCCAGGAGTTAAGTCTTAGGTGGCCGACTGGGGATGCCATTTCTAAACCATGGTCTCTAGTCAGCCTTACCAACAAAGCCAGTTTTATATCTCTGTTAAATTCCCGCAGCTATGCCTGAATCCTCTGAATACCACAGCTGACACTGGGTCTGGCTTATCATATGCACTCAAAAATCAGAGAGTTTAATGAAATAATATTGTCGGGGTCTTTGTGATGCTTGTCTAGAAATGTGAAGGATGAGCTAGATAAACACAAGGCAATTCCAATGCTCAGGAAAATGGGGAGTCAGCTCTGATTCCAAAGTGCAGGACTCATTCATTTATTTGGTACTTAGAGGAATAGGAGCAGGCTAGGGTGAGGTAAAAAAATGTCTAACCTTGGCTCTGTGTTTCCTTATTATTATATCATTATATCATTAATGTCTTGAGCCTGAGCTGGGGCAGGTCCCAGCAATACCTGATGTCTTTATCCTGGGAATGCCCTTCTAAAAGTGTGTTCTGTGGGATTCTGCTTGAGCAAAATACTCTTTGGAAAAATTAAAAAGGAAGAAAATAGAGCATTGTGGTCAAGACTGTGGGTTCTGCTGCCAAACGCTTGGGTTCAAATCACAACAAAGCCACTTGCTCATAATGTCCTAGGCGGTTATTGAAGCATTCCAGGCCTCAGGACCATCATTCCAAAAAACAAGGACATGTCATACAATAGTTATATGGATTAAATGGGGTAACCTATGTAAAGCATTTAATGTGGTAAACAGTACAGAGGTGCTCAGTAAATGCTGGCTTCCTTGCATACGTTTGATAAATTTATTACCTCCCTCTGTTAGAGATTCACAATTAGCAGAAGTACACTCAGGGCTCTGAAATACCCTGCAATATGCCTTGACTTCCTAAGTGTATTTCACCATGAACTCTTTTTTTGTGGGTTTAAATTTTTCTCTTAACATCCATGCAAAAACTTTACGCAACACTGCCATAGGATTGTGAATATAGTTAAGGGCCACAAACACCCCTAGTGGCCCTCAAACCCTAAAAAGATTCAGACATATACCCCCATTTGGCTGGTGAGGCATCTCTGAGGTCAAACAGCGCTCAGCTTCCCTCACCATCTGCCTTTTCATGACCAGTGCTATGCACAGGCCTTAGTTAATTGAACATGCAAAGTGCCGCCCACAGGCAACGATCTCAGTTACCTATTTTGACTCATCATCCCACGAAATCAGAGATGAAAGCAACATCTAATGGCTGCGAATACATAAATAGCCATTTCCATTCACTTTCAATTACCCTGCAGAGGAATCTGGTCACAGATGAGCTCAGTAAATTCACAATATGTTAGCCTCAATAGCCATGCTGAGCAAAATCACCCAATTTGTTAGAACATTAATCCTCTAAAAGCGTGCCAACCCTAATCATTTTATGGCTTCAGATTGCTTAATGGTAAAGCTGAGACGACCCCCCCAGGGACACCCAGGTGTGACCTTCAGTTAGTCAAGTGCAGACAGTCTCCTGATAATGTGGATGCAAGTCTTGCTGCCTCAATACCTGCTTTTCAATAAGGTGGCAGGTGTTCCAAACTCTCATTTGCACTGTATGTCTTTCACCAACCCATCTTGGAGGAACGTCCAGTCCTTTGAAAGCAAGGATTACATATTATTTATTTCTTTTTTTTTTTTTTTTTTTTTTTTTTTTATAAATTTATTTATTTATTTATTTATGGCTGTGTTGGGTCGTTTCTGTGCGAGGGCTTTCTCCAGTTGCGGCAAGCGGGGGCCACTCCTCATCGCGGTGCGCGGGCCTCCCACCGCCGCGGCCTCTCCCGTTGCGGAGCACAGGCTCCAGACGCGCAGGCTCAGTAATTGTGGCTCACGGGCCCAGCCGCTCCGCGGCATGTGGGATCCTCCCAGACCAGGGCTCGAACCCGTGTCCCCTGCATCGGCAGGCAGACTCTCAACCACTGCGCCAAGGGGGAAGCCCCATATTATTTATTTCTGAATCACCAGTGGTGGGCATAGTATCAGGCACATAGAGGTCACACGAAATACATTTGTTAAATGAAAACTCAAATAAGTGACAGTCATTTACACTTAGAAAAGAGGAGGGGAAAGAAAGAAAGAAGAAAGGGAAGGGAAGGGAAGGGAAGGGAAGGGAAGGGAAGGAAAGGAAAGGAAAGGAAAGGAAAGGAAAGGAAAAGAAAAGAAAGAGGAGAGGAGAGGAGAGGAGAGGAGAGGAGAGGGGAGGGGAAGGGAGGGGAGGAGAGGGGAGGGAAGAGAAGGGAAGGAAAGGAAAGGAAAGGAAAGGAAAGGAAGGGAAGGGAAAGAAGGGAAAGGAATTAGGAAGGAAGGAAGGAAGGAGTGAGGGAAGAGAGAATGGCTTTTTTTTTTTTTTACACTTCTCTGTCTGAAGGTAGAGGTGAAGGCTCTCTTTGCTTGATTCTACCTGTGAATCTGAAATTCTGTACTGATAACTTCAGAGTAAAACTGGTAGAATAATGTAACAACTAAAAGTGGGCTGCACCATACTATGTGGGTTAAAATTTTTGGATGTCTCTTAGTAGCTGTGTGACTTTGGGGGAGTTATTTAGCCTCTCTTTGTCTTAGTTTCTAAACTCTCAGATAGAGATGACAACATGAGGAGTAAATATAGTTTATATAATATCTATATCTATCTATCTGCCTATCTATATATGTAGAATGTCTGGTATGTGGTAAACACTATGTAAGCCTGAAGGACTAGGAGTAGAGCAGTAATGAGTTTATGAACCCTTGTTCCCATGTCAATTGCTCTCTCTTAACACGCTCTTCCCTTTTCTGCATCTCTTAGAATTCACTTCTCACAAGGCGGAGGCAGCATCAGGGGCCAAGATCCTAGCAAGGAACAGCATGTATATATTTGTCTGGCCTTGCCCTTTAGTCCGATCTCTCTAGTAGAAGTGGCATCTAGTCAAGGACACTATCTACCACATGGTAGACTTGTGCCCTCTGGCCTTCCCTTTTCTCTATCCTGGGGGTCTCTCATTCACACCTTCCACCCCTGGAGACCATAATAAATTCTAGCCATGCAAAACTCCCACAGTCTCACCAGAAAAACTGTATTCACATCCTAGCTTGGATATTGAGTCAGTGTTACATGAATTCATACAACCAGTAGGATGACTGTTGCTGGCTGACCAGTGGTCATCTCAGGGACCCATGCTTCATAGTCGCCTTCCTTTTTCTCAATGAAAAAAGAAAATCAACTTTTTAAAAAGTCAACTTAATCGAGGTATAAATTATATGTAATAAAATGCGCCCATTTTAAGTGTTCAGTTTAACGAGATTTGATAAATGTATACACCTGTGTAACTACTACCATCATCGATACATTTCCCTCCCCCTCCCCAAATTTCCCTTTTACCACTTGGTAGTCAATTATCCCCCCACCAATCCCCAAGCAACCACTCATTTACCACTACTGATGAGTTTTGCCTTTGCTAGAATTTCATATAAATTCACTTTCATGTATCCTCTTTTATTCAACATGTTTTTCAAGAGTTATTCATGTTGTTACATATTTCAGTAGTTTGCTTCTTTTTATTGCTAAGTAGTATTCCAGTGTATGGATATATTATAATTTGTTTTATTCACCTGTTGATGGACATTTGAATTATTTGCAGTTTTTGGCTGTTACAAATAAAGATTTTATGAACATTCATGTACAATTTTTGGTGTGGCATACACTTTTATTTCTCTTGCGTAGATTCCTAGGCATGATTGCATGATTGCTAGTCTTATGGTAGTTGTGTGTTTAACTTTATAAGAGTCTGACAGATTGTTTTCCAAAGTGTTTTACCATTTTATGTTCCCATAAGTAATTTACAAGTGTTACAGTTACTCCACATTCTTGTCAATTCTTGATATTATCAACCTTTTTAATTTTTAGTAATTCTAGTAGATATGCAATTATATCTTATTGTGTTTTAATTTTCATTCCCTAATGATTAGTGATGTTTGGCATCATGCTTACTGGCCATTTGTATATCTTCTTTGGTAGAGTATCTGTTCAACTCTTTTACCTATTTTCTACTTGGGTTTCTTTTGTCGTCTTACTATTGAAATCTAAGAGTTCTTTATATGTTCAGGATATAAGTGTTTTGCCAGATATATATTTTGAAAATACTTTTTCCTCTGTTTACTTTTTCATTTTCTTAACGGTGTCTTATCAAGATCAGAAAATTTCGATTATGGTAAAGTTAAATTTTTCAATTTTTTCTTCACATTTCATGCTTTTTGTGTTCCTAAGAAATCTTTATGCCAACACAAGTTCACAAAGATTTTCTTATATTTTTCCTTTAACAATTTAATAGTTTTGGCATTTACATTTAGGTCTATGAATCATTTCAGGGTACTACATGAGAATGATGTAAAGTAAAGTACAATGTTCATTTTTTTCTAAGTGGACACCCGGTTGTTCCAGCATCATTTGTGAAAAAGATTTGCTGCAAAGTGAATTCAGTACACACACACACACACACACACACACACACACTATCTTCTGTTGATCAGTGTGTCTATCCTTACATCAGTACCATGTTATCTTGATTATCGTCATTTTTGTTAATCTTGAAAGCAGGTAGTTAAGTTCTCCACTCTTGTTCTTCTTCAAAATTGTTTTGACCTTCTAAGTCCTTTGTATTTCCATATAAATTGTAGAATCAACTTGATAATTTCTCCCCGCCCCCCAAAAAAAAGTCATGCTATGATTGAGGTAAAATTCTATGCAAGGAGAATTGATATCTTAACAATAAGGAGTCTTCCAATTCATGACTATGCTATATCTTACCACTTATTTAGGTGTTCCTTCATTTCTCTCAGCAAGGTTTTATAGTTTTCAACTCTCATAGTGTACAGTCTTAATATCTCTTGTTAAATTTATCCTTTATTATTATTATTAGTTTTAAAGAACCATTATGGGGTTTATTTATTTATTTATTTTTGACTGTGTTGGGTCTTCATTTCTGTGCGAGGGCCCTCTCCAGTTGTGGCAAGCGGGGGCCACTCTTCATCGCGGTGCGCGGGCCTCTCATTATCGCGGCCTCTTTTGCTGCGGAGCACAGGTTCCAGACGCGCAGGTTCAGTAGGTGTGGCTCACGGGCCCAGCCGCTCCGCAGCATGCGGGATCCTCCCAGACCAGGGCTCGAACCCGTGTCCCCTGCATTGGCAGGCAGACTCTCAACCACTGCGCCACCAGGGAAGCCCTATCCTTTATTATTTTATGTACTTTATTCTGTTCTAAATGGAATCACTTTTTTGTTGAACACTCCAGTGATTCATTGCTAGTGTATAAAAATGCAATTGTTTTTTTGTGTGCTACCTTTTATCTTATGACCTTGCTAAATCCACTTGTTAATTCTAGTAGCTTTCTTGTAGATTCTTTAGGGCTTTTATACATATATGATCATGTCATATGTGAATAAAGGCAGCTTTACTTCTTCCATTCTAATTTGTATGCTTTTTTTTTTTTGGGGGTCTGGCTTGATTGCACAGAGTAGGACCATGTACAAGGACAAATGCAGTGTTGAATAGAATTGATAAAAACAGACCTCCTTGTTATGCTCCCAATTTTACATTGAGTCTTTCACCATTAAGTATGATGTTAGCTGTGATTTTTTTGTTGTTGATTTTTGTAGATGTTCTTTATCAGATTGGAAAGTTTCCTTCTAGTCCTAATTTGCTGAGATATTTTACCATGAATATGTGTTGAATTTTGTCCAATGTTTTTTCTGCATCTAATGATGCTTATATTGTTTTTCTTCTTTATTCTGTTGACATGGTGATTGATATTGATTCTTTTAATATAAACCAACTTTGCATTCCTCGGATAAATCTTATTTGTTAATTTTGTATTATTTCTTTCATGTATTGCTGGATTCCATTTGCTGATAATTTGTAGAGTAATTTTTTTTCAATATTCATGAAGGACATGGGTCAACAGTTTTCTTGTAATGCCTTAGTCTGGTTTTGTTTCAGGGTAAGGCAGCGTCATGAAACAAGTTAGGATGTATTTCCTCTTCCTCTGTTTTTCAAAAAAGTTTGTGTAGGATTTGTTATTTCTTCCATAAATGTCTGATGGAATTCACCAGTGAAGCAATCTAGCAAATCTAGCAAATCTGTAGGTTTGTTTTTTTGTAGGAAATCTTTTCATTTTGAATGCAATATCTTCTATAGATATAGGACTATATAGATATTCTATTTTTACCTATGTCGGTTTTGATAATTTGTGCTTTTCAAGAAATGTTTATTTCATCTTAGTTGTCAATTTTTTGGCATAAAGTTGTTCATAATATTTCCTTATTTTCCTTTTAATGCTGCAGGATCTATAGTGATAAATCTTTTTATTCTTGATATTTGTAAGTTGTAGCTTTTTTTTTCCTGATCAGTCTGGCTAAAGGCTTATTTATTTTATTGATTTTTTTTTCAAAGAATCAGCTTTTGGTTTTATTTATTTTCTCAGTTAGCCCACTTTCTATTTAATTACTTTTGTTCTTGTCTTTATTATTCCCTTCCTTCTGCTTATTTTGGGTTTCATTTCCTCTATTGTGTACAATATGCATCTTCTTAAGTGGAAGCCTAGATCATAATGCCCTTCTTTATCCTGATAATATTCCTTGTTCTGAGTCTACTTTATCTACTATTAATACAGCCATTCTTTCTTTTGATTAGTTTCTCCTTGGTATTCTTTTCCTTCTTTTACTTTTAACCTAGGTTTTGATATTTAAAAATAGGTTTCTTGCAGGTATCATAGAGTTGAGTATTGCTTTTTTTAATCCAATTTGACAATCTTGGTCTTTTATTTAGGGCCTTTAGTCCATTTACATTTCATGAATTATTGATATAGTTGAGTTTAAATCCATAATCTTGCCATGTGCTGTTTATGTTTGTCTGAATAAACATTTTTCTCATTTATTTCTGAAGCATATTTTTGCTTAATATAGAATTTTAGGTTAAATGGTGTTTTTTGTTTTTTGTTTTTTTTTACTTTTTTCAGTACTTTAAATCTGTTTTTCCATTATGTATTGGCTTGTACTGTTTCTGACAGGAAGTCTGACATCATTGTTATCTTTGTTCTCTTTTATATAATACGATATTCTCATGTCCTCTGGTCTTTTTTTTTTTTAATATTTATTTATTTGGCTGCATCAGGTCAATTGCAGCATGCAGGATCTTTGTTGTGGCATGCAGGATTTTTCATTGTGGCACACAGGCTCTAGAGCTCGCAGGCTCAGTAGTTGCGGCACACAGGCTTAGTTGCCCCACAGCATGTGGGATCTTAGTTCCCCAACCAGGAATCAAACCCATGTCCCCTGCATTGGAAGGTGGATTCTTAACCACTGAGCCACCAGGGAAGTCCCCCTCTGGCTGTTTTAAGATCTTCTCTTTATCAATGATATTCAGCAATTTGATTAAGATATGACTTGATGGGTTTTTTTTGTTTGTTTATGTGATTGTTCATTTTGGTTGGGGTTTGTTGAATTTCTTGAGTGTAAAATGTTATGGTTTATATCAAATTTGGAATTTTTCTACTTTTTCTACCCCCTTCCTTTCTTCTTGGATTCCAATTATATGTATATAGAGTACTTGAAATTCTTGCAAAGATCACTGAGGCACCATTCATTTATTTTAGTCTTTTTTCTTTCTCTGCTTCCATTTGGATAGTTTCTATTCCTACATCTTCAACTTAACTGATCTGTTCTTCTACACAATCTAATCTTCTGTTATGTTCATCCTGTAACATGTTTATGTTAGATATTGATTTTTTTATTCCTAGAAGTTCCATTTGCTTTTTTTGAAATATATTTCTCTCCTCACTAACTTCATGTTTCTCTTTAAATCCTTGAGCATATTTGTCATAGCAATTTTAAAGCTGTTATATGTTAATTCCGTCTTCTTTGTCATTTCTAGGTTTACTGATTTACTTTTTCCTGGTTATGGGTCACATTTTCCAGCTTCTTTACACATCTAGTAATTTTTATTGGATGCTGGGAATTGTGATTGTTATACTTTGAATGCCTAGATTTTGTTGTTTTCCATTAAAGTGTGTTTAAGTTTGTTTTGACAGGCAATTAAATTATTTGTGATCAGCTTGATCTTTTTGAGGTTTGTTTTCAAGTTTTTAGGAATGTCTAGAGTAGCCTTTACTCTAGGGTTAGTCTAGATCTAGTACTAAAGTGTGAACCTCCTAGGGTCCCCATTTATCATTCATTGAGGTCTCACTACTTTGGCTAGTAGGAACTCAAATAGCTTCTAGTCAAGTATGATCTCTGGAAATTGCTTATTTTACACCTCCCTAATTGTTCGTTGGTTGGCTTTGAGGAGTTTTCATCCTCTGCTTGCATAGCTTACAATTCATCAACAGACTCAAGTGGACCTCTATGCAGGTTTCTGGTTCCTGCACTGCCAGTTGTCCAAAGTCTGAAGACAGTTATTTAATGTATTTTTGTCTAATTTTCTAGTGTTTGGTGGGAGAGCAAGCCCGATCTGTTACATCATCATATCTGGAAGTGGAAGTCAAATGCTGTGTTTTGATTGCTGTTATACTTTAGGCAAAAATGGTTTTCTGATTTAAGTAAAGTTCACATTAATCTACAAAAGACTTAACCTTCCCCTTCAAAGATCACAGTAATCTCTTTTCATCATCGACAAGATTTGAGGAAGAGAAAAGAACAAATGGTCAAAGAAATCCTAAAATGGTTATGTTGTCAGGATTTCCATTTGAAAAGGGTATGTACCCACTTCACTTAGCAACAAACCTCTGCCTCACCACCTTTCTTCATTTACATTCTTGGTTCTGGATTCCCCATGTAGTACACCGTGCTCCTCACTTTTTTCAAAGTGTCTCTCAACAGAATTTTCTGCCTAATTATCCATCTGTTCAGAGTCCAGCTTCCCATACAGGGACCATACGCATGGGCCACACTTCAGTGGTGGTGGGAGACTAACTCAGGGTTTATTGCCTTTGACCAAGGTAATATCTGTTATTATCAGCAGACCCCTTCTGCAGAAACAGTTCTGCCTTTGTTGTTTAACCCAAAAGAGTACATTTAATCAATCCAGGAAGAACAAAGACCTCTTGGCCAGTCATTGGAAGTGAACATTTTAATTAGATCAGGTATTTAAATGTCTCCAGGTGGGCAGTTAATAAAACAAGAGAACTTTCAATGACATTTAACCAAAATATATTTCTCTCCTTCCAGGATGCAGAAGAGCAATCGAAGGAAACATTCAAAATGATTCCTACTTAATTGATCTCCAATGGATGATACAGTTATACCCGGCAAGTATTTACAGGCCAGGTGTTTGTTGTTGTTTTGTTTTTGCTCTTTTAAGTAATTTGTTAAATGGCATTTTTATTTATTTATTAATTCAGAAACATTTACATCACTCTTACTATGTGTCATGCTTTGTCCTAGCCATTCCCTAGTGGTGGCTGGAGATGGTGGCTCTTCCCAAGATTCTTAGAGTCTCCTAAAGGAGCAAGACGTGTAACTGGATCATTATAATATAGTGAACTCATTTTATGGAGATACGCTCAGAGAGCTGCAGGAGCACAGAAAAAGGAGTAATTCTCCATGCCTGGGAAGAGCAACCCAGAGGGGGTATCATTTCAGTAGTAGATTATGGTCAATATATCTGAACCTTTCAGAATTGAGGCAGTTTTGAACTGGGTACATTGTAAGAAATACAAGGGAAAGTAACACAAAAGGAGACAAAATTGTATAGTAACTGCCCATGTACTAGTTTCCATAATTATCAATATATAGCCAATCTTGTTTCACCTATACCCCCTTTTCTCACTGGACTATTAAAAACAAAATGATGGGGCTTCCCTGGTGGCGCAGTGGTTGAGAATCTACCTGCCAATGCAGGGGATGTGGGTTCGAGCCCTGGTCTGGGAGGATCCCACATGCCGCGGAGCAACTGGGCCCGTGAGCCACAACTACTGAGCCTGAGCGTCTGGAGCCTCTGCTCCGCAACAAGAGAGGCCGCGGTAGTGAGAGGCCCGCGCACCGCGATGAGGAGTGGCCCCCACTTGCCGCAACTAGAGAAAGCCCTCGCACAGAGACGAAGACCCAACACAGCCATAAATAAATAAATTAATTAAAAAAAAACAAAAACAAAAAAACAAAATGACATTACCATTTTTAACATAGCAGCAATATCATTATTACACCCCCAAAATGACAGTAGATACTCAGTATCATCAGTGTACAAATTTCCCTGAGTAAGAGTCCAAATTCCACCCTGAGCCTTTGGGTTGAGAGGGCTCCAGAAGTTTACTCCATACTGACCTGCCCAAACCCTCCTAGTTAGCGTCCTCAGTTCCCTTCCCCTGCAGCTCCTGAGCCCGAGCTGAACAGGCCAGGATTGCAGCAGCAGCGTTAACCACCAGCAGGTGGATCGGGAAATTATCTTTCTTGCCATAGCATTTATCAACTATAGCTGAGCCTGATTTTCCTTTGTGCTTCTGCTTTATTTCCCTGATAAGTTTCTGACCATTTGACTACTGCACTCATGACTATCTGTGGTGGTTTTAAAATCTGTCTACAAATTCTTTGACACCCCTTCTATTGAGAAATGATGCCTATGCCCCAGTTGAATTGGGATGAGTTTTAACTTCTTTGATCAACAGAGTATAGCAAAAGTGATACAATGTGACTAACAAGGCTGGGTCATAAATGGCCAGGGAGCTCCTGTCTTTTTTGCTGCACCAGTTCACCATACTGTGAGGAAGCACAACCCACATGGAGATGTCACATGTGGGCCTTCCAGTTGAGAATCCCGATTGAACCAAGTCTTTTCACCACCCCACCGGACACCATACCTGTGGTTGAAGAAGTTTCTAGCTGATTTCAGTCCATTATTATTTGAGTCATTCTAGATGTCTGAATCTTCCCAACTGAGACTTGAGGTATTATAAAGCAGAGACATGCCATCGCCACTTAATTTTTATTAGAGAGTGACCCATCTGAAATCCTTACCCACAGAATAATGGATTCAGCATAATAAAATGGCTAATGTTTTTTGCCACTAAATTTCATGGTAATTTGTTACATACAACATTAATAACCACCCTAGTTCCTGCATGTCTGTTTCCTTGGAGCACTAAATCCCCCCAAACTTCTGCCTCAGTTCAATCCACTGAATTACCATGATTTGGGAGACCAGCTAAAGAAATGGACTAAGAGATCTTACCATTCACTCTGCAGAATTTAATGTAATCCCCATTTCTAGTAAAGTGACTCACTCTGACCCCAGGCTGTATCTGTCATCATTAAGTCCAGAGTGTCTTGGTTCCATTTTTCTGGAGAATAAATATCCAGATGCCTGGCTTTATGGTTGTGGGAGAAGGGTTTAAATAGTCTGAATTTCAGTCAGTCTTCCTACATTAAGCCCATCTTCACCCTGCCTCCAATCCTTCCGTCTTTCCTGGGTCCTGCAGAGTCAAGCTTCACTGTTGGCATCTTCTTTGGAGGCACTTACATTTCCGCTGTTTTCACTTGGCTAAGTTGGACTCCACCAGCATTCTCTCTTCTACAGTATTTGTTGGCATAACACGTCTGCTGTGGTTTCCCACCCTCTTTTCTCTGTCCTTGTGTATTTGTATCTTCTTTTTTTCATCCTCAGGCTTCTGATCTCCTAGAAGCAGATCAGGGAAAGTGGCTGGAGGGCTGGCCATGTTTTCTGGATGTGGATTCTCACTCAGTCCCTGCTTTCTGGCCTGTCTCTCACCCTAGTCAAACACGATGCCCAATACTGCTGAGTTCTAAGCTCAAGCTTTCTTCTGTGTGTTGCAGACTCTCAAACAATCTTATTCTCAGTCCTGTGCCTTGTTCCCAACTTCCACAGTACCTGACACCTCCAAGTTCTGAGCCTCGTATGGTCTCTGTGGAGTGGACAAGCTCACCACTTGTAAGTTTCCCCCTTTTCAGATGCTACTATGTCAGTCATCGCTTTTCTGTCCACTTTCTGTCTCTCAAAAATGTATCATTCCCCCCTGAAGTACCATTTTCTTCCTGGGTCTATAGCTTTTAAATTTCTTTAGGTCTTAGAAGGAAGAGGATATAAACCTCTGCGGTCAATATACTAAGTTTAATAAATTGAAAATTGTCAATATTTACTTAGAAAGTCACCAGTGAATAATAAAGGTTTGCTAAGACAAAAATCAGAAATCATATAGTAGTTGCTATTTTATATCATACTCACTGTCTAATGTACTTCTTTCTTTTTATTGGGTTGCAGAATATTGAGAGACTTCTATTTCATAGAGAAAAATAGTTGCAAACAATAATGTTTTTACCAGATTGCCCAGAAGTCTTCTGATACTCAATATAACTGATCCAAAAGCTTGAAAGAGGAGCTGCAAGATATGTTTTATCTACAAACAATAAATGCTGGAGAAGGTGTGGAGAAAAGGGAACCCTCCTACACTGTTGGTGGGAATATAAATTGGTATAGCCACTATGGAGAACAGTATGAAGGTTCCTTTAAAAACTAAAAGTAGAACTACCATATGACCCAGCAATCCCACTCCTGGGCATATATCTGGAGAAAACCATAATTTGAAAAGATACATGCACCCCAATGTTCATTGCAGCACTATTTACAATAGCCAGGACATGGAAACAACCTAAATATCCATCGACAGAGGAATGGATAAAGAAGATGTGGTACATATATACAGTGGAATATTACTCAGCCATAAAAGAAAACAAAATAATGCCATTTGCAGCAACATGGATGGACCTAGAGATTGTCACACTGAGTGAAGTAAGTCAGACACAGAAAGACAAATATCATATGATATTGCTTATATGTGGAATCTTAAAAAAAAAAAGGGTACAAATGAACTTATTTACAAAACAGAAGTAGAGTCACGGATGTAGAAAACAAACTTATGGTTACCAGGGGATAAGGGAAGGTGGGATAAACTAGGAGATTGGGATTGACATATACACACTACTATATATAAAACAGATAACTAATAAGAACCTGCTATATAGCACAGGGAACTCTACTCAATACTCTGTAATGACCTATATGGGAAAAGAATCTAAAAAAAAAAAAAAATGGATATATGTATAGTGTAACTGATTCACTTTGCTATACACCTGAAACTAACACAACATTGTAAATTAACTATACTCCAATAAAAATTTTTTTTAAAAAGATATCTTTTTTTTAAGTTGATGCACTAACAATACCTCACATTTTTCACATTTTGTCATCAGTAAGTATTCAGTTTGGAGTGAGTTGGTGGGACAATTTTTTGAACAGCACATAATTGGGAACATAATGAGATATCCAATAATGTCTTTAAAAATCTCAGAAAGATTTCTGTTCAAGGTTGTAAATGAAGCACACTCTTCCCTCCCCTTGTTCTTGAAAACCAATCGGAGTGACAATAAGCAAAGAAGAGGAGAAATTCCTACAAGGGCTGGAATTGGGAAGGGGGATATCAATGCAATTTACCAAAAGGCATTGGTAAATTTCCATAAGACAGAATCTAGGTGATGTGATTCCCATGGAGGAGGAAGAGTAGATGGCACTCCAGCTCTGAGCATGTCCCAGTGTGACTGAGGCAGAGGGCTGGTCAACTTTAGTAGTGATACACACCAGAGTCAGGAGTTGATAATTATCATACCTGAGTTTTGTTGAGCACTTACTACATGCCAAACAATGTATTTTTAAGCACCTTACTAGGTATTGTCCCATTTAATCCTGACAACAACCTCATTAAATCTATACTATATCCAGATGAAGAAACTGCGGCACAGAAAAGTTAATATCATGCCCAAGGTCCCTCCGCTAATAAGTGGTAAAGCTACATGTGGGACTAGGGCAGTTAACTCCAGAATCTTGTAACTGCTTTGCCAGGCTGAGGCTGTTTCCAAACGGCTCTATTCATTTTGTTTTGCATGTAGAATTCAAACTTTAAGGTTCACTTTTATTGATGATATTTCATCTGTATTTGCTTAAGCTAGAAAATACTGAGAGACTGCATTGTAAAATTGAGCTTATTCAATTTATTAAAAGTCAGACAGAAAGCACCAAAAACTCACAAATGCTGAAGCTGTCATATAATTGGATCACAAGTTACCCATTCACATATCTTTTAAAACCGGCTGTTTCTCCATGAAAATGCCATGCATCCTTTGGAAGCATTTAAGTGTTGCCTAAGATTTAATTGAGCACAGCATACAGTAGCTCGTTATAATGTACTTTTCTATACAACTTTGTGAGGAGGCACATACAGCAAGCTGAATTCAAAAAAACACTGGGGTAGGATGACAAATCTATAGAATGCATTTTTTAAAGTACAAGTACAAAAGCTGTCAGAAAAATTTTATTCCAAAGTTTGCACAAAAGCTACTTAAACTAGGTATCACAAGTCAACACCTAATTTGTGGCCCATATAGTAGACTTTGCAGAGGTGTCCTAGGGCCAGCACACACAGGAAGAGGCTCCTGGCAACCGTATTTATACTGCATGATTCTGTGCCCTTGGCCATGGTTGATTGGCTCTACAGTTGATACCTGGGTCAAGTTAGCCAGCTGGATCCTCTCTCCTAAGCATTTGGAATTGGTACTGAAAATTGAGTCAGTGTCTGTAGATACACAGACGCAGAGGGTGTGTAGTGGCGATATTTTTGGCTACAAGGCCTGAGGAGCACAGGAAGCATGTCTTGAGAGAAAAGAATGAAGAAACACACAGAGATGAGAAACAGCCCTGTTGACCTCTGGTACCTGGCTTAGGTTCCTTTGTGAGACCTGGCTGCCTTCCAGACCTTGGTCTAGGACAAAGTCCTGAGTCCTTCAAATAAAATACTCCATTTTGGCTTGAGCTAGTTAGGGTTGGTTTATATTACTTTAAATCATAATCCTAACTTATAGGATTAAAATTTAGTATCATGGGTTAAAATTTAGTATCAGCCCATGGGTGTGCTTTTTACTTTTTATGAGTTTTTGAAGTATGCAAAATGTCTTAAATGAATTTTTCCTGTGTTTGCAACTCCTGCTACTTCTGTGGCACGCACAGCATGGAAACCTCTCATCTAAAGCTGCTGAACAATCTGCAGCCAGAATGAAGAGTTTGGCCAGCTGGAAGTGAAAACATCACACCATTGGCAAGATGTAAAAACTAAGCTGCCTCTCGATCAGATTAGTAAGAAGACTAGTCTTGCTGAAGATGCGTTCTTGTATCTGTTGGGTTATCTCTTGTTGCTTGGGGCCCAGTGGAACACAAACAGGAGCCCTGGAGATTCAAAGGTGCTCCCTGCTGCCTGAGGCTGTAGCCTCTGCACTTATTGTTGCTGCTCTTCCTGCCTCTGCCGTGGGAAAGCAGTTATTTGTTTGCACTGGTCTCTCCTTACTTGTTGTTCTTGTTGCTGGTGCAGCTCATTCTGTTCCAGGCCTCCCACTCCTCAGACACCAGGCCCAGCTTGAAACAGGGCAGGACTCTATGGGGCCTTCCCAGGACAGACCCCACTCCATGTCCTCCACCTGCCTTTTTTCTGTAGAAAAACTTTAGCCAAAGAATAAGTTCAATTAAAGAAGTGAGAAAATACAGAAGCAAAGGAAAGCAATCAAACAAGACCAAATAATAATCGTTTAGCCATTAAACAAAGCCAAGGACCTTTAGTTCCTTCTCAAGGGCTATAGATAATATTCTGAGCCATATCCTGTGAGCTGTTTTGCAGCTACTGAAACCCTCACCAGGTGGAAGAAGTTAACCACATGACAACCAGACTGTAGCCATGACATAAGCTGCCACAATTCCGAGAACTGGCCTCAAAGAAATGGGAACAAACCGACCCTGGAACTGAAGATTAACTGTACTTAAAACAATCAAGATGATGATGATCAAACAACCGCATGACCAATTTCAAGAAGACTGTCGGCGCTGACTGTGCTGTTTCTGCATGTAGCCCCCTCCCTCTGTCTAGACACCTCTGAGACTCCCCTTTAAAAGCTCTTGCCCACTGATTGTCAGGGGGGGGAATCAGCCTTTGGTTGCCAGCCTCCAAAATAAAGCAAACTTTCCTTTCCACCAACCTTGCCTCTCGGGTACTGGCTTTTGAGGGACTAGCGGCTGGATCCTACTTTCAGTAACAAACTGACACAGAGCACCAGAGAGGAGTCAAAGCCCTCCCCCCCTAGACCATGGTCCTCGCTTATCTCAGGTCATGACAATGGGAATATCCATTCCCTTCGGGGGAAATCCTTTCCTCAATACAAGGTGTCATGTGGTTTGCGGCCTCAAGAAAATAATCTGGTACATAGTGGATCTTCCTAAATCTGAGATTTTCCAGTCATATTCATGATTATCTTTTCTCCATGCTCCATTTATTGAGTTGGATCTGTTGGCTGGCTGGTTGGGATATTAAAAGTGCAAAAAGCACTTTCTTTGCTCTTTGATGGCCAGGAAAGTCAGACAACTCACTAGCATAGCAAAATTAGAACAAAACAAAGCAAGCAAAAATAACAAAACAGAAAATACTAGGGAGAAAGAAAAGAGGGAGAAAATCGAAAGACCGAAGAAGAGTCAGAGAGTAGCAAATGCTGGCAACCAAAGAAAACAGATATCGGGCTTCCCTGGTGGTGCAGTGGTTAAGAATCCGCCTGCCAATGCAGGGGACATGGGTTCGAGCCCTGGTCTGGGAAGATCCCACATGCCTCGGAGCAACTAAGCCCGTGCGCCACAACTACTGAGCCTGCACTCTAGAGCCCGCGAGCCACAACTACTGAGCCCACGTGCCACAACTACTGAGCCCACGTGCCACAACTACTGGAGCCCACGTGCCTAGAGCCCGTGCTCCACAACAAGAGAAACCACCGCAATGAGAAGCCCGCGCACCACAACGAAGAGTTGCCCCTCCTCCCTGCAACTAGAGAAAGCCTGCACACAGCAGTGAAGACCAAACGCAGCCAAAAATAAATAAATAAAATAAATAAATTTATTAAAAAAAGAAAGAAAGAAAGAAAACAGATGTCTTTGGACCTTACTGAGAACTTGTGGTTTAGAGGGATGTTCAGTGAAAGGGCAGCTAACTTATTAACCTTGGCAGTTCTGTAAGTAGAGCACAGCAGAACTCAGGCAGTGCCAAATGTAAGGTACCCCAGTGGGCTCAGCTCAGTTCAGCTGCCAGGGGAGCATTTGCTACTTGATCATTAATAACAACAACATTTATGGCAGTTTATGGAATTTATAGGAATTTTCATAATCGTGATCTTATTTGATCCTCATGGCCCTGGGAATTGACAAGTACAGCAGTATTATTGCAACACTTTAGAAGTGAGGAAACTAAAATGAAAAAAAGAAAAGGTTATTTTCTCAAGGTCTCCTGACTCCCCACCTCATGTTTATTTCTATACATCACAACAGACTTTGATTCAATAATTAATTGAACAGAAACTCAGCTCTGGAAGTTATGCCATGGCAGAGATATCACTCCCCTTTATTCGGAAGAGACAAATAATTGAAAAGCAAGTGGCTATCAAGGACTTTTTCAAGTGAGCAAGTTCAAGTGTCTTAACCTATTCAGTCCTACATTTGTCTTTATAAGGAACAGTAAGAGCCCATTTACTGAGCACTTAATGGGATCAGCATCTTAGATGCTTTATTTAAACTTGACAACAGCTATGTGATTGACCTTCATTTTAATGACAAAACTGAGTCTCAGAGAGGTTAAGTAACTCACCCAGTGTTGCACAGCCAGATAATGACAGAGTCTGAGTTTGAACCAGGATCTAACTCTAAAGCCTTGCTTGGTTCTTAACCACCACAACTTGTGGCCTGCGTAAGCAACACTGTGCTAAGTCTCAGGTGAGGTGTCTTGTCTTTGAGTTAAGGAAAAGGTAAACCAACACCTAAGAATGCCAGAAGTGTTATATATATATTAGCCAGGGGGCAGGGGAGGAGGGTGCAGGGGAGGATCAAAATCTATTTTAAATTTTTTGACTTAATTAAACTTTAGTGGTCAGGAGAAATTACTTTCCTGAATTACATTTTTCCTTGCAGTTCAGGACACATGAGTCGTTATTCCACTTTTACTTTATATATCGTTGCCCAAGTTTATCTTTATTATTATTGTTTTGATTGCACTATTATCTTTATTTACATAAAGCAGAAGGATTTTTTCTAAAAATAAAAAATCTCTTGAGCAGTAGTTCATTTTTAAAAATACATACCCACCTAATTTTTTGTATATGAATAAATGTGATTCTCTTCATGCTACAGTCTTACAGCACAGTCCTATTCTTTGGGGCTTCCTCTTCTTTTGAACAATTCCACATTTCTTGTCACTTCTCCCTGTAGTTATGTTTTTAATGATATTTCCTTTTTGCCTTTTCATTATTTTTACTGGTGTGATCATGCTGCTTTCAATCCAGTTTTTCTCCTGATATTTTGCAAGTTCTACCTCCCTTTCATTTCATTAATGGCTGCCTTCCCTTTCCTGTGCTCACAATCACGCTCATGTTTTCCTATTTTATTTGAAGAAAAATTGCCATCAGTTTCTCCCCTACCCCAGGAGTTCTATTATTTCATTTTCTCCTGATCCTAATAAGATTAAACTTTTAAAATATGCTCATTCCCCCTTCTCTTGCTGTTCTCTACTCCCTGCCTTGCTCACCATGAAACTTTGGTAATGGAATTATTTAGTCCTTTTTCCTATCTCCGATTGTTAGACTTTGCTGAGATAGTTAAAATCATTGGTTTCTCTTTTTGAGAGTTCATATTTATCACTTCCTAATATTAAAACATCCCAGGCTAATATTATCTATTTAGATTTAAAGTAAATATATCTTGCAAGCTTCATTGCTCACCACTGTTTCCTCTCCTTGACATCTCCATACTGAATTTTTTTTTCGTTCCTTTGTTTGGTGTCTTTTCTAGAATAGTTTCCTCATATGGAGAACACAGATGATAGAGTCTCTGATTACTAGCACAACCACAATTAAATTTCTTTCATCTTGACAGGAGAATGATCCTTGGTTAACGTTGGATTCCTAGGTTGCAGGCTTTTTTTTTTTTGTAAGTAGTTTGTGGGATGTTAGTTCTCTGTTGCTTCTAGTGTTACAACAGATGAGAAGTCTGATTCCTTGTCCTTTGCAGAAAACCTGTTTTTTTTCCTGTCTGGAAGTGTGTAAGATTTTCTCTTTAGCCTTAGAATTCAGAAATTTTACCAAGACATGTCTTTAAAAAAAAAAAATCAATACTACTAGAAATTCATTGATTCTTTCCAATATGCAGACTCAAGTCTTTCATAGTTCTGGGAAGTTTTCTACTATAACTTAATAAATGTTCTACTCCTGTCTCTTGTAAGTTTTTTCTTCTAGAAGTCCTTTTAAAATTATTACTATTTAGCATGTCAGAACTCCTAAATCTATCTTACCAAAAAGTGATCTTTTCTCATCATTTCTACTGTTCATTTTGGGTATATTTCTTGTCATTATTCTTCTATGCCACTAATCCAATCTTAGCAAATGTTTGTTTGGGAAATCATCTTTTTAGGTGGAGGAAGTCTCTTTCCCCTCACATGCTGGCTGTTCTTCAAGTGTATTTTTATTGTTTTTCTGTTCAAATATTTGTCTCTCCCCATCTGCAGCTCTAGTTCATTGTGCTGTTATTTGTTCTGGCTGGCCTTCCCCATCTAAATGCTGGGCCCTGTTCACTGGGAGCAAGTCCTTTGTTAGCTCCCAGGAGCTCAGTTGGGTTACTGGGGGCTCCTAAGCAGTGGCTGGATCACTGAATCCTCTCATAATCCTCTGCTTTAAGATTCTCATCCTGGAAGGAAGTGTCTGGGAAGGAATAGTTAGGGAGTTTGGGATCAACATGTACACACTGCTATATTTAAAATGGATAACCAACAAGGACCTACTGTATAGCACAGGGAACTCTGCTCAATATTATGTAACCACCTAATTGGGAAAAAAAAGTTTGAAAAAGAATAGATACATGTATATGTATAACTGAGTCACTTTGCCAAAGCAACCTTGAGAAAGAAAAACAGAGCAGGAGGAATCAGGCTCTCTGACTTCAGACTATACTACAAAGCTACAGTAATCAAGACAGTATGGTACTGGCACAAAAACAGAAATATAGATCAATAGTACAGGGTAGAAAGCCCAGAGATAAACCCATGCATATATGGTCAGCTAATTTATGACAAAGAAGGCAAGAACATACAATGGAGAAAAGACAGCCTCTTCAATAAGTGTTGCTGGGAAAACTGGACAACTACATGTAAAAGAATGAAATTAGAGCACTCCTTAACACCATATACAAAAATAAACTCAAAATGGATTAAAGACCTAAATGTAAGACTGGACACTATAAAATTCTTAGAGGAAAACACTCTTTGACATAAATCACAGCAAGATCTTTTTTGACCCACCTCCTAGAGTAATGAAAATAAAAACAAAAGTAAACAAATGGGACCTAATTAAACTTAAAAGCTTTTGCACAGCAAAGGAAACCATAAACAAGACAAAAAGAAAACCTTCAGAATGGGAAAAAATATTTGCAAATGAAGCAACGGACAAAGGATTAATCCTCAAAATATACAAATAGCCATGGAGCTCAATATCAAGAAAACAAACAACCCAATTAAAAAATGGGGGGAATAGGGAGGGTGGGAGGAAGGGAGATGCAAGAGGGAAGAGATATGGGGACATATGTGTATGTGTAACTGATTCACTTTGTTATAAAGCAGAAACTAACACACCATTGTAAAGCAATTACACTCCAATAAAGATGTAAAAAAAAAAAAAATGGGGGGAAGACCTAAATAGACATTTCACCGAAGAAGACATACAGATGGCCAAGAGGCACATGAAAAGAGGCTCAGAATCACTAATTATTAGAGAAATGCAAATCAAAACTACAATGAGGTATCACCTCACACCGGTCAGAATGGCCATCATCAAAAAATCTACAAACAATAAATGCTGGAGAGGGTGTGGAGAAAAGGGAACCCTTTTGCACTGTTGGTGGGAATGTAAATTGATACAGCCACTGTGGAGAACAGTATAGAGTTTCCTTAAAAAACTAAAAATAGAACTACCATATGACCCAGCAATCCCACTACTGGGCATATATCCTGAGAAAACCATAATTCAAAAGGACACATGTACCCCAGTGTTCACTATTTACAATAGCCAGGACATGGAAACAACCTAAATGTCCAACGACAGATGAATGGATAAAGAAGATGTCGTAAATATATACAATGGAATATTACTCAGCCATAAAAGGAGCAAAATTGGGTCATTTGTAGAGATGTGGATGGACCTAGAGTCTGTCATACAGAGTGAAGTAAGCCAGAAAGAGAAAAACAAATGTCGTTTATTAACGCACATATGTGGAATCTAGAAAAATGGACTAGATGAACCTATTTGCAGGGCAGGAATAGAGACATAGACGTAGAGAACGGACATGTGGACACAGGGTGGGAAGGGGAGGGTGGGAAGAATTGGGAGATTAGGATTGACATATATACACTACCATGCATCAAATAGATAGCTAGTGGGAACATGCTGTGAAGCACAGGAAGCTCAGATCAGCGCTCTGCGATGACCTAGATGGGTGGGATTGGGGGGGGTGGGTGGGAGGGAGGTCCCAGAGGGAGGGGGTATAGGTATACATATAGCTGATTCACTTCATTGTACAGCAGAAACTAACACAACATTGTAAAGCAATTATACTCCAATAAAAAAAAAATTTGAAAAAGAATAGATACATATATATGTACAACTGAGTCACTTTGCTGCACACCTGAAACTAACACAACATTGTTAAATAACTATACTCCAATATAAAAAGTTAAAAAAAAAAAAGATTCTCATCCCTGAGGTGTGGGGTGTGGGAGGGGAAATAAAAGAAGTTTGAGATGAAGAAAGATTTAAGAGACATAATCAATGCAACATATAGACCTTATATAGATCTTAATTTTAATCCTATACATATCCTATTCTGATTTATGAGGAAAATTTGAACACTGATCATTATCAAATGAGATAATAGAATTAAATGTTAGGTTTTTAGAAAGAATCTTTTTCATGTAGAGATACATATTAAAATATTTATGGGTGCGATTATATGATGATTAGGATTTGCTTGAAGCGAATCAGGGGAGAGTGGGACAGCTCCTTTTCCTTTCTATCTAGTCTCGGACTTTTCCTCTCCATGTGGCCTTTCCATGTGGTCTCTTTAGCAGGAGATCTGGCCTTCTTGGATGAATGACCCCGAAAGCACAAAATTAGAAGTTGCCAGACCTTCTTAAAGGCTGAGGCTTAGAACTGACACAACATCACTTCCTTTGCATTATGTTGGTTAAAGGGAGACATAGGGTCATCCCAGAATCACTGGAGGAGGGGGCTACACCAGGGTGTGAATACTGGAAGGTGTGATTCATGGGGCTAAATTAATTCATCTACCACACCTACGTATTAATTAAAACTTTAAAATTATAACGTTGAGACGTCTTCTCCTCTCCAGCTGAGGACTGCTGTGGACCAGCCATTTCAGTGGGGAGAGAGGTCCTGAGCCTTCTCTACCTCATTTAGCGTTTGTTCTCTTCTGCCAGCCAGCCAACATCTCTGACCCAGCCAGCATCAAAGCAGGGAGATGCAAGAACAGTAAACAGAGTGGGAGTTTTTATTTTAATGATGTGTTTCTAAGATGGCTTCGCTCTTTGAATTTGGCAAATGTTTACAACTGATTTCTTCTCTTGCGACGGGACGGTGGCTGGGGCAGAGTTGGTGTTTCACGAGTTCTTTTGAGATCTCCCTCCAGGCCACGGGGAACTTTGTATTGTACTTTCCACAGCAGACAAGATACTTTCCTGTGACTCACTGGGCCCCTTAAAGCTCAGGTTTGTCTTCTGACTCTTCAATGAAGACCCTTGGCTGGGATCCCCTCTTTGCCCATCTCCAACTCACCCAAAGCAGTCCTCTTGGACAAAACTCGGACCAACTCCAAGTTGACTAGATCATATTTCCCACAGCTGGAAGCACTACTCACATACCCTTGACTCAGTAATCTCTGAGAATGGAAACCAGTCTGGATGCAGGAACTTGTCCTTTGTTGGCACCATCAGAGAAGCTAGCTAAGCCAGCCATCTTTCCCAGATTTTAGATTTTCCAGGGAGAAGTCCATTTTATCGCCCCGGTGTCAGGGAACATATCAAGCTCTTCAAGTAAATTCACTGAAGATCCTCTCTTTTCATGGAGTTCACACCCCAAACCTACCTCCTTGGGTGGAGAGAAGGGCTTACAGATCTGCTCTCTCCAAACGAATCTTCTCCTAGGTACTGCTCTCAACCATTTAGACCCTCAGTGTTGGAGGGGCTTAAGAATTGTGTCCTGCATAGAAAACAGACTTGTGGTTGCCAAGGGAGCAGGGAGTGGGGGAGGGATGGATTGGGAGTCTGGAATTAGCAGATGCAGACTATTATATATAGAATGGATAAACAACAAGGTCCTGCTGTATAACACAGGGAACTATGTTCAATATCCTGTGATAAACCATAATGGAAAAGAATATGAAAAAGAATGTATATATATATATATATATATGTATAACTGGATCACTTTGCTGTACAGCAGAAATTAACACAACATTGTAAATCAACTATACTTCAATTAAAAAACAAAAAAATAATCGTGTCCTGGGTTTTCAGTTACCTCCTTTTCCCAAGTTCCCAAAGATGGCTCATCTCACTTTGGTATCTACTATCTATTGTATCTTGGCATCTCAATCATGACTTTTAATCTCATACCCTAATACAAATGATCTGTATGTGCAAGCTGAATTCATAGCCCGATTCCTAATTCAAATGTTTGCTTTGCACTTCCATTCAAATGTTCCCAAAAGGTTTTCTTCCTTCAGCAGTACCTTGAGACGAGTGGATTGAGAACAGTTATTTAGAGAACATGGAGAATGCGTAGTGCTTTATATTTCAAAAATAATTTATATCACAACATCCTCAAATTTCTTTACCTGAAGGAGAGACTAAATACTGACAAGTTCCCTTTTCTTCTTCTACTCTGTACAGCTACACAGATATTCATGGTCTAGGAACCAGGCCACTTCACTGACATAGATGATCAGGAATCCAGGGCCCATCTTGGTAACCATAGGAGCAGGCAGCCAATGACATCAGAAGCCTACATCGTGGCTTCTGTTTGCTTAGTGCTGCTATGCTGAAGGAAATCACAAGGTGAGGCAAGGAAAACATTATATAAAAAGCCTTTCACTCCTTTTGAGAGGTACTTGGGAATGATTTCTAAAAGAAGTATCTGAATCCCTGCAGCCATTTTTAAACCTTCAGCTTGCATTAATAAAATTTACAGTAGAAAAGAACTTGACAATTTGAAAATGATGTAAAGTAATAAGAATGCAGATTCAAATATATCTATTTTTTATCTTATATAAAATATATAAATACATTCTTTTTAAACCAATTGTTAGTTTTGGCTTTTAGTTTGACTATAAAGGCACTCAGCTGTGGGATGGTTATGCCATAACCCCAGACTAAGTCAGACTTGTATAAAGTCATTTTAACATAAACAAAAGTTGGATGCAGCAATTATGCTGGCCTATGGTGTTTGTTGATTTCTACCTGAACTCCACTTTTCCTAATGCTCCATTTTCCTTCCAGCTACACTCTAGGCTTCTCATATTACCTCCTCATGCCTGTTTTACCCCATCATTATTGCCAGGTCCACTCATTCATTTTCAGGGAATCTCTAAAACTGTACTTGGAAATAACTTGCCACATGCCAGGTTTATTATTCACAAGGGTAATGCATGTAATATATTTGGCCTAGAGCCTCAAAAAAAATTAGTGATTTCATCCCACTAAGAAAATTCAGAAGCCCTATCCTGGTTAGAAGTAGCTAGCAGTTTGGTTGGTTGTTATATGCACAAGGGAGAAACGATTTTTCTAGCTGCATTGACAATTAAGACTATTAAAAAGAGGGGTTTTCAATAGAAGCTGAATGACCCAGTCCATATGAGTTCCTGATACCCTGGCAGACCTGTCCCATTACTAAGGAATAAGGGAGGCCTAATAACCCTCTCAAACAAAAATCCATGTCGCATGAAATGTGCAAAAATGAGCAAAACGCTACAAAGAAATGTCATTTAGTAGCTGTTCAATACATTCATAGCTTGACTCAAACCATATCATTCCAGCCCCGTGGGTACGCCCAGTCTCAGGTCACTGTTGACGGCTACACAAGCTGCGTGTCATACAACCCAGGACTTTGGCATTACTTTTGACATAGACCAGCTCAACAATGCAGTGGCCATGTCAACCCTCTCTGGGAGACATAACTTAGCTGGGGATGGAGGGCCTCTGACTTAGGACTGTTGATTCCCTGACCCATTATGTCACCCCTAAGTGTCTTGGGTGCAGGAGCTCCCTCACAGGTAGGAGGAGGAAGGCCCAAACAAATGTCCCTAGTGCATCAGCAGGACTGGCTTAAGAGAAAGACATGTGCACAGAACGTCAAGACAGAAATCTTTAAAGCAACTCTTTTTAAAATAGCACTTCTGAATTCAAAAACAATTTGTCCCAAGACAAACATTTTAAAACTCATCTTTTGTGAGCTAATCGGTTGAGTGAATTGAAAAGGTGTATTTTGGAATTGTGCAAAACCAGTTCTTCTGCAATTTGCTTCTGCAAATGGGTTATCCCACTTATAACAATATATATCCTATATATGACAAAACTTTGTCACAAAGAGTAGCTGTGAGAATGCTTGCTCCTACCAGAGTGACTCCACCACAGCTGCACAGCCAACGAAGCTTGTGTAGTATTATTTAGCAGTAAAGCCCACCCCCTGGTGGACATGAGTAGAAATTTAAAATCAGTAAAACCTTTCAAATATATTTCATTCCTCTTTAACGTTTAAATCATAGAATTGAAAATGAAAAGGGGATAGCTGCTTCACTGGTGGGCCATAAAAGCTGTAATACGGTAGAAAGATTTGTGTGTGTGTGTGTTTTAATATACATTTATTTATTTAATTTATTTATTTTTGGCTGTGTTGAGTCTTTGTTGCTGCGTGCGGGCTTTCTCTAGTTGTGGCGAGCGGGGGCTACTCCTCATTGCGGTGCACGGGTTTCTCATCGCGGTGGCTTCTCTTGTTGCGGAGCACAGGCTCTAGGCGCGTGGGCTCAGTAGTTGTGGCTCACGGGCTTAGTTGCTCGGCGGCATGTGGGATCTTCCCAGACCAGGGCTTGAACCTGTGTCCCCTGCGTTGGCTGGCGGATTCTTAACCACTGAGCCACCAGGGAAGCTCTGGTAGAAAGATTTATGTTAAAGTCAAGGCTTTTGAGGCCACAGTGAGGGCTGAGATGTAGAGCCATTTTAGGGTTTGGAGTGGGGCAGGGTCTCTCAGTCTTGGCGCTGTTGACATTTGGGCCTGACAGTGTTTTGTTGTGCAGGGCTGTCCTGTGCATGTAAGACGGTTAGCAGCATCCCTCACCTCTAACAGGCTGATGTTTGCAGCACTAGACCACACGCGCACACACATTGCCAAATATCCCTGGAGGCGCTATAAATAACTCCCAGCTGAGAACCACTGGAGTAGAGGGATGACAGGATATGATATCATTTAATAAAATCACTCTCTGAGTGGCATGGACATATATACACTACCAAACGTAAAATAGATAGCTAGTGGGAAGCAGCCACATAGCACAGGGAGATCAGCTCGGTACTTTGTGACCACCTAGAGGGGTGGGATAGGGAGGGTGGGAGGGCGGGAGATGCAAGAGGGAAGAGATATGGGAACATATGTATATGTATAACTGATTCACTTTGTTATAAAGCAGAAACTAACACACCATTGTAAAGCAATTATACTCCAATAAAGATGTTTAAAAAAAAAAAAAGATGTGGCACATATATACAATGGAATATTACTCAGCCATAAAAAGAAATGAAATTGAGCTATTTGTAGTGAGGTGGATGGAGTAAGAGTCTGTCATACAGAGTGAAGTAAGTCAGAAAGAGAAAAACAAATACAGTATGCTAACACATATATATGGAATCTAAGAAAAAAAAAAAGGTCATGAAGAACCTAGTGGCAAGACGGGAATAAAGACACAGACCTACTAGAGAATGGACTTGAGGATACGGGGAGGGGGAAGGGTAAGCTGTGACAAAGTGAGAGAGTGGCATGGACATATAAACGCTACCAAATGTAAAATAGATAGCTAGTGGGAAACAGCCACATAGCACAGGGAGATCAGCTCGGTGCTTTGTGACCACCTGGAGGGGTGGGATAGGGAGGGTGGGAGGGAGGGAGATGCAAGAGGGAAGAGATATGGGAACATATGTATATGTATAACTGATTCACTTTGTTATAAAGCAGAAACTAACACACCATTGCAAAGCAATTATACTCCAATAAAGATGTTAAAAAAAAAAAAAATCACTCTCTGCTTCTCTGTTGAGAATAGCCAGCAGGCAACAGAGAGACCAGTTAGGAGTGGAGATGGTGAAAAGTGGTCAAATCCTGGACATATTCTGAAGTTAGAGCTGACAGAAATTTTGGAAGGACAGATATGGAGTGAGAGGGATAAAGAGTCAATGCTGACACCAAAGATTTTGGCCTGAACAACTAGAATTGAGTCGCCAAGATGGGAAAACAGCATGAGGAGCTGGCTCTGGAGTTGTTTGGACTTGAGGGTCTAGATCAGGAGCACACAATTGTGGATGTTGGGTTTGAGAAGCATTTTAGACACTCAAATGGAGATGATAGACTGTCTGGAAATTAGGAGAGAGGTCCAGACTTCTGCCGTAAGTTTGGGAGTCATTAGCTTACAGATAATATTATAGATAATATTTAATGAGCTTAAGAAATGAAAAAAATATGTATATATATTATATATTTATAAAAAGTAGATATATAGAAAGATACAAGGACTGGGCCCTGAGCAACTCTAACCATTCGATGTAAGGGTATAAGAAATAACCAGCAAAAGAAACTAAGAAGCAGCAAGAAAAGTTAAACAGGCAAGTGTAATGTTCTGGAAGTCATGTGTCTTTGTATGTATTTTTTTTTTTTTTTGGCTGCGTTGGGTCTTTGTTGCTGCATGTGGGCTTTCTCTAGTTGTGGCGAGCGGGGGCTACCGTTTGTTGCGGTGCGCAGGCTTCTCATTGTGGTGGCTTCTCTTGTTGCAGAGCACGGGCTCTAGGCGCACGGGCTTCAGTAGTTGAGGCTCATGGGCTCTAGAGTGCAGGCTCAGTAGTTGTGGCGCAAGGACTTCGTTGCTCCGCAACATGTGGGATCTTCCCGGATCAGGGATCAAACCCATGTCCCCTGCATTGGCAGGCAGATTCTTAACCACTGCGCCACCAGGGAATTCCTAGGGGGTTTTTTTCTTTAAAAAAATGGTTTTATCTTAGTAATTCCCTTCTTAATGTTATCATTCGTGAATATCTGTAATTTATCATACTTTCTGAAATAACTTAATTACCTGGCTGTTTCTTCTAGATTGTGAGCTCCTGAGAATGAAGATCTATCTTTGCATATTTGTAGCAACTGGCACAGGGACTGGCACGTAGTACATAATAGATGCTTATAGTTTAATAGGAAATTCACTCCTCTGAAATGAAAACACCTGTACAATAAGGTGACAGTCATTGAGATTCTCAATTAGTTCAAAATCAGCAATAACTCAGACATAATTAAAATAACTAAGATATTTAGATTATGTCGCATTATCAACGACTCAGCCACCAACATCTGCTGTACTGAATCCTGCAATGAAAGGGACCCCATCCTTGCCTTGACTTCTACCAAAGTGTCTCAGCTTTTATTTGTTTTACATATTGGTACTCCTGATAAGATTTTATTTGATAAAAGAAAATTAGTTCCATGGTTAAAAACTATGAAGACATTAATCAACCCTAATAGTCTGTTGTCATCAGACTCATCAAAAGACATGCTTGAGGGCTTCCCTGGTGGTGCAGTGGTTGAGAATCTGCCTGCCGATGCAGGGGACACGGGTTCGAGCCCTGGTCTGGGAAGATCCCACATGCCGCGGAGCAACTAGGCCCGTGAGCCACAATTACTGAGCCTGCGCGTCTGGAGCCTGTGCTCCACAACAAGAGAGGCCGCGATAGTGAGAGGCCCGCGCACCGCGATGAGGAGTGGCCCCCACTTGCCGCAACTAGAGAAAGCCCTCGCACAGAAACGAAGACCCAACACAGCCAAGGATAAATAAATAAATAAATAAGTAAATAAAGGAGTTCCTTTAAAAAAAAAAAAGTACCCCTTTATAAAAAAAAAAAAAAAATGCTTGAAAACTGAAAAGGCACAGTGAGCCTTCATGTTATCTTTAAAAATATTTAGTTGATTAAGTAAACAATTGCCTAGTCATATTGTATGTCTACCACGTGCCAGAGATTATGTAAAGTGCTTTGTATATTAATACTTTATCTTATTTAACTGTCAATAACAACCCTATAAATTGTGACACAGATGAGGAAACTGAGACTCGGGGATATTCATAAATATACCCCCAAAACTTCCAGTTAATAAATGGCAGAGCTGGCTTTGAAACTAGATTTGACTCCAAAAATAGTGGTCTTAAATACTAGGCTCTACTGCCTTACATGTATGGCTATGAAAGTAAGGCTATGAAATTACTACAAATGTTTTTTTATAATGTAGGAGTTGCTTTTGTTATGGAGGTGAGGGGAGAAGGGAAGGATGAAAACAGGAATCAAAATTATTGCAACATGATTATAGCCCTTACTCACAGATAATGTTAGAAGAAAATGTACAAAACAGAAACACGAATGTCCCCAGGTGGTAGAATTGTGGGTGGGTTTTTTCCCCTTATTTCTACTCTTTATTGGTATTATCCTTAATTTTTTCAAAGAAGGTGTATTGTTTAAGGTGAGCCATAAGTCAGCGGGGTCGGTGGTGGTATTTTTTATTATGAAAAAAAACCTTAACTTACACTAAAGTTGAACTGAAGGGTATAATAAACTGCCATATACCAATTCCAGAACTCAATTCCGATAATTAACAACTATAGTCAATCCTGTTTTGTTTATATTCCCATCCACATCCCTCCCTATATTATTCTGAGTCAAATACCAAACATCATGTCATTTCACTGTAAGTATTTGAGTAGGTGTCTTAAACATAGCTGCAATAAAGCCATTATCACACCTAAAAGTTTAACAGTAATTCCTTGCTATTATTAAATAACCAGTCAATATTCAAATTTCCCGTTGCATCATAAATGCTAAAATTTTTTTTTTTCAATTTTTAAGTTTTTTTGATTCAAGATCCAAATCAGGTCCACCTATTTTGATTGGTTGATATCTTCTAAGTACCTCTCACCTTGTATGTTTCCTTCCAACTCCCCTCCATCACTTTTCTCTCCTTGCAAATTACTGAAGAAACAATTGCGCCAACTGCATCCCTTCAGTGTCATTCAGCATAATATGCTGTTCTCTTTCCTGTAAATTGGTAGATACTTGATCAGATTTAGGTATGATTCTTTTTGGCAAAACTACTCTATGGGTCATAGTCTGCTCCTCCCTCAGAAAGCACGTGATGCTAAGAGTGAGTCTCGTTGTTTACTTTTAGCAGCTGAACAATAGCATGGCCAATGCTTATTATCTCCATTAATTCATTGGAAGTTGCAAAGTGATGATACTGTAATTCCATCATTCCTTTTTCACTCATTAAATGGAACTTCTTTTTTTTTTAAGAAAAAGTATCCCTCATTTACTACTTGCCTATCCAGAGGTACAGTGTGTATGGGAACTGCAGGAAATATTGAATTCTTTTCTGTTTATTTACCAGTTTTCAAAATATTGAGTCAGCTTGCTAGTATCCTCCAATGGTGATCAGTTACTGCTTTGGGTTTTGTATGGTGTCTCTTTATTTTGTATCATTTTGAACTCATGTATTTAAACATATTCAGTGTTTCCACCCACTACAGATATTATTTTCTATATTGATGTTCAAATTGTGCTATCTGCCAGCTGGCTCCTGAGTCTTTTGAGAGTGTACTAAATCATCCTTGATAGCTTCCTTGCTATCTGACCTGACAAGATATGCAGGCTCATTTTATACTTTTTCCTACTGAATATATCTATTTCTTCTTAAAGTAACTTGAGTTTACGCTGATAATTCTAATTAAAAACAGGGCTCTACAGATTTTCCTAAACTTATATCTCCTTTCTCTTTAGCCAAGAATCCTAGTCCTAAACATTGAATGGAATGATAGAATTAGAAAATCACATAATTATTCACTTGCCTTATTCACAATGTTTTATCCCACACAATAATTTCAGAATGCTGACACTGTCACCAATATGACTGTCAACAGTGTAAGATGATTTTGCAGTTCTTTTTTACTTTAGGACATATCCCACTAGGGAGGTACAAATTATTGCATTTTATAACAATTAGCATAGTTATCTGTGTGGTTGTGGCACCAACTGGTTATATATTTAGGTACATTTGGTGTTTCTTTCTTTTTTTTTTTTTTGATTATAACATTGTAAAAATATTTAAGTGACTCCAAAGTCAAATCAACAAAACATGGTATATTCCAAGAATTCTAGCTTCCAACATTGTCCCTTCCAACGTATTCCTCCTCCCACCCCCTTATTGGTAACCATTTTTTTAAAATTATGGTTAAACCTTCGATTTTTAAAAAATATAATCATATATTTGTGTGTATGTGTGCGGGTAGAGCCCTACCCTTCTTAAATAGTAACATGCTACAACACACTTTCCTCTAGTTTGCTTCTCTCAATTAACAATGTATCCTAGAGAAGTAGCTGAGTTAGTTTTACAGCTACATAGTATCCATTATATGGACATATCATAGTTTTTTAACCAAGCCCTTGAAGCTATTTTTTTTTTAATTTTTTTTTTCTAAGTGTGTGTTCGGGATAGAATTTTAGAAATTGGATTGCTAGGGCAAAGCACAAATGCATGTGTAATTTTGCTGGTTATTAAAATTTACCTCCATAGGGACTGTTTTGCAATAACCAATAGGAATATAGGAAAGTGTTTCCCCACAACTTTGTCAACAAAGTATGTTGTCAGATTTGGAATACTGCAAACCTACAGGTGAGAAATTGTAACTCCATATACTTTTGATTTTCATTTTTCTTATTATGGGTGAAGTTGAACATCTTTTCACATGGTTAAGAACCATGTACACTTTTCCTATGAACTGTCTATTCATTTCTCTTGCCTAGTTTGCTAGAGGGTTGTCGGTCTCTTTCTTCTCTATTTTGGAAACAAGTCAATCATTTTAGTCAAGATACAGTTTCCAACCCTCTAATCATATAACTTTTCAGACTATGTGTTTCTTGAAAAGTGGTGACTAGCACTACACGTTCCAAATGCAATCATATCACATTAAACATGAGAGAAAGAACACTGGGCTTGAATCATCTACCATCTCCTTGTCAATTAAAAAACCAAATTCTGTACCTTATATGTCAAGGCATAAGCTTGTTGCATCCAATTGACTTTTCTCACTATCCTCAACTTCTTAGCTATGTCTGATATGACTATACACATCCCTCCTTAAAACTTCATTTGTGTGGCAAACTGGCTAGGTACAAATCACTTAAACCAAGCTACCTTAAATTCTTTTTAGAAAATGTCAGGACATGAATAAAAGTCAATACTTTAGTCATTTGCCCTTTCTTGCTCCATTTCTTTGGCTATGAGATAAAAGCAGTTGGAGAAAATGATTTCTACAGTCTTCTTAAAGTGTCAAATTATCTGGTCTTACATGACTTCCTTTTCAAAAATCTACTGGAGACTACCCAAACTGCTTTTAAAATACATCTCCAAAAACTTTTCCAAGTTTATTCTTCCCCAAATGTCTTCCACTCATTGTCTCTTAAACCTCATTCTTTTCTTTTTCTTCTTTTTTTTAAATTTCTATACTTCTTGGGCCAGAAGCATCAGCATTACCTGGGAGTTCTAAATGCAAATTTTGGGGCCCCATCCCAGAGCCATGGACTCAAGAAACTGGGGCTGAGGCACAGCAACACATGCTTAGCAAGCCCCACACTCCCATTCCTGACTGATGCACACTCAAGTTTGAGAAAACAATGATATAGACTAACCTTTCCCACAATCCTGCGAATGCCCTTGCTAAAAGCTATTAGCTTCTATTGCATTTTAATTAAGTTCCAGGTATTTTTTCATGTATATTGTCTCCCCAGCTAGGCTAGAAATTAAAGGCATGTCTTCAACTCTTATCCTATCAAACGATCTAGCATGGTTCTAGTCATGTTCCAACGTTTGCAAAAACCTCAACTACATATAGCTTGATTCACCTATTGTTGCTTTGAAATAGCACAATAAAAATTTATATAATTTCTTTTCAGGAAAATAACTATTTCATGAGAGCAGTCTTAACAGATAGGAAAATTAAACTTGTTTGGTCTGAGTCAACTCCTTCAAATCTATTGTTTTAGAAAAATCTAGGTGAATCTTACTGTAGGCTCAATAACGGTCCCCTGAGATGTCCAAGTCCTAATCCCTGGAACATATAAATATATAAATACTATGTTACCTTACATGACAAAAGGGAGTATGCAGATGTAATTAAGGACCTGAGATAGGGAGACTATCCTGATCATCCAGGTGTGCCCGACAATGTCCTTATAAGGGGGAACAGAGAGAGACACTATGACCAAAGAGAGATCATATGACAACAGACACAGAGACACTTGAAGATGCTGTACTTTTGGCTTTGAAGATGGAGGAGGGGGCAAAGAGCCACAGAATGCAAGGAATGCAGCTCCAGAAGCTAGAAAAGGCAAGAAAACACTTACTTCCCAAGAGCCTCCAAAAGGAACCAGACCTGCCAACACCCTGACTTTAGCCCAGTGAAACTGATTTTGGACTTGTGGCCTCCAGAACTGTAAGAGAATTGATCTGTGCTATTTTATGCCACTAAATTTGTGCTAAGTTGTTACAGCAGCAATAGGAAACCAATACAAAGCTTTTTGACAAGTTTTTATTGTGAAATATTGGATTTAGAAAAAAAGTACAAAATGTCAACAGTCAGATGTGTACAGGTACAGTATTTCAATAGTCTATACATGTGAACAGCTTAACAGGTTCACTGCAGAATGCATATTTAGACCAATACAATCTAAAAAGGACTGCAATATTCACAGGCTATTAATACATAAATAACTGGAGCCAAAATGACCCTCACTGGTAAATGCTAATCGATAGCTGAAAACAGGCTAGAAAGCACAATACGTCACACCATAGTATCTCCTTACAGGTCCACATTGAGAGGATATCAGGTCATTATGTCAATACACTACAGATTCAGGACTGGGACTCAATTACTAGTTTATACAACTGCAAAATAATTAAGTTATAAAACCAGGTCATGGAATAAAGAGAGGGCATTTAATTAGGACTAAATACTGTGAAGCCCCTAAAAGGTTTTAGCCTTGGAATTTACAAAGCTTAAGTATTTAGACTCATTTGAATTTTTAATCTCTTACCTAAAAAACGGGGAAGGGGCATCTTTCTTTTGTAGCAGCTCCAACAAGGTATAAGAACTATTACACAGTTTAAAACCATAATGACCACTGTGGATTGACAAATGGCTATGAAACCAGAATACAAACATTATAAATTTTGAAGAAAGGTAATGACGGTATTATGAATTTAGCAAATCCTGAAAACATTAAAATCTGTGTTAAGGAGACAATTACCTATCATTGTTGAGAATACTAAGTTTAGGAAGATTATTGCATGAAGATTTCATAAAAATAAACTGGTTTAATTCTTCCAAGTCTGACTGATTCAGTATTTTACTATCACTTGAAAATTACCCTAGATTATATGTTTTCAAATTGGACAAAGTATTATTTGATATCTGTTTATAATGAATCACTATAGGAATAATCTACTGAAACATGAATCATGTTAAAAACAATTATTACAATCATCCTGTGTTCTGCGGAAAGAGGATCTTTGATAGGACATTCATAATCAATGCTTCAAGACTGATAAATTTAATAACAGTTTACTTGAAACAAATTTACTTTGCCCATAAATTCCTAAGCGAAGGAGCCTTCTACTCTATACAGTATATCTAGCAATGCTTGACGCTTTAAAATTGAACTGAAACTCTGAACTGGCATTTACTAAGTAGGAGATCAATTCTATTACAGGCTGAAAACCACTAGATTAGAACACAATTAGTCAATAACTTCTCCTAACCTATCCCACCCTACCTTTACCTTTTATAGACAATTTTAAAGACTCTGATATAATTTTCTTATAAATAGTGCCTGAATCTTGCAGTAGATTCCAATTTATTTAAAGATAACCACAGATTGATTTTAAAGATATTTAATTTTTTTCCAGATTTGCTTTAAACTTACAAATTAAGTATGGTGTACATAAATATTAACTTAGATAACCACATATTATAGGGAAAGCAGATATATGGACCACTGCAGAAAAATTAATTTTAAAAAATTTTAATAAAAGAAAAATAAAACATGTAACACAAAATATGAACATGAAGCCATATGACATAAAAAATAAAATTATTCTATCAGAAGTGATTTAAAATTAAATCTTTTGGGAAGTATTTTGACATAATTCAATGAATTCAATGACCAACAGCTTCCCATATCACACAGAAACAAACCACAAAATCATCTAAAGTCTAGATGCATTATCAGTTCTTAATGCAACCTCAAACATTTTACTAGCAACTTTGATTTCCTTTCGAAATAGGCTTCTGTACATATGCATTTATATACAAACATTTATTAAACATGATTTTAAAACAAACTGTATGTACAAAAGATCAGCATTCCTATAAATAAAAACATTAGGTGGCAAAAAGGCACTTGTAAGTAAAAATCTACAGTCGTTTTTACAAAACAAACACATTTACCTCGGATACTGTACAATAAACATTAATTCCTATACCAATAATGAAAATACTAGTTTACTAACTAATGGTAACGATGTAACTTTAAAAAACATATTTACATATACTCTGAAGTCCATTTAATAAAAGCACCATGATTCTCTCCTAAAGTCATGTTCATGAAAAGTAAAAACACAATTACTAAAAAACCAGTGTTCACAATTTTTCTTGTTTAAAAGTTTCTGTATTTCTAAATTGAAAACTGTTTATATGAAATTAGCATAGTGTAAAACAAAAAAAAACAAAACAAAAAGCCCTGCTGCTCTGACTTCTGAAAACCATACCTACTCTATTATTGCATGTTGTATTTTATAAAGAGCACTACTCATGCACTCCCTTACAACTGTTTAATACTATTGCTGGCAAAAAAGTTCCTGGGTATCAAATAATTTAAAAGTTGCTTCAAACCAGTTGAAGTTTTATTTGAATGTTATACAACTTAAAAAATGCTGTATATCAGTTACAAAAGTGAATAGGAAACATGCCAATTCGTTTGGTGTGCAAAAATATTTTTCCACTACACAGAATTTAAGGGCTTCACAGAATTTTTTTCCAATTTTACATTTTCAGCAGAAACACTAATGAATAACCACTTCTCAAGGGGATGTTAATATGCTTCCACTTTTGTCAAACTTTTTACCCTTTGACAATGCTGCAACCTGTTTGAGTAGTTCTCTGTTTTTGGCCTGCGGAAGACAAAAACATTTACAATTAAAAATGTTTCAAACATTAAGTTCTGCTGAAGAATACTACTTCAAATATTTTATTGAAACACTAACAGAATAAATGAAAGAGTTGATATATTTAGGTTCATCTCTTTAATGTTGGATATGTAGAAGGAAAATCCTAGATTCGTTTATCAGCCCCCTTTGTAATGTCAATATTAAAGTAATTGTTGTCCAAAGATATAATTGGTTACACAAAAGGCAACTTAAAGTGAATCCCTTTAAAAGAGGGTCAAAATTTTAAATAGGGGAAAAATATTTTTGTTTTATCTTAAAAACATGAAACAGAAACTATGAATATAAGTACCATTGTATAATTAATAAGATCAAATAACAAGTGATAATTTGAGAGGGCTATTTTCAGACAAACTCTACAAAGTCTTTCATTTTGATGTTTACCTATTTATAGAGCAAGCATAACAGGTCCTTTTTGCAAAAATATTCAGACTTTATCACTTTACCAAAGGCACTACTCTCTTAACTTAATGATATTCAAAAGAAAACTTTTTGAAGCACCCATCACAACCACCCTTTCTGGTCTTTTTGTTGTTGTTGTTGTTCCTTTAATTGGCATACAGTTATTTGGTATTGGCTTTGATGTAACTTGAGCAGTTACACATCATCACTGTTTTCAGTTTCATGAAAGGCTGAAATTTCTTTTCAAAGATTCGAGATTTCATTTTGCCATCAATCTGAACTGAATTTGCAAGTCATTCAAATGTTCCATCCACCACTGACAAACACACTGTCCTCAAGCCAATGTGCTATGGCAGTCACTAGTGTTTAGTGAGGAGGAAAGTATAAATGGGGGGGCCTTCAGTGAATATTTTCAAACTTTGACTACATCCATCTCCCTGTGTAATCTCTTAACTGTGGCAATGTAGATAATAAAGGACCCTCCATATATACAAATATGTTAATACACAAATGCTTTTGGAGTTTTTGAGCCAAAACAGGGAGAATGTTGACAACAGTTTGGAATCTGAGCACTGACAAAATTTCAGAAGATATCTTCTGGTTCATGTTTGAAAACCATTTTCCTGCACAGGTCTCAAGATTTTTTATTATCTACACTTTTTTAACCTCAGTGCTTTATCTTCTACTCTAATTTTAGCCTTTGTATGGCACTCTGCCTTTTCAGTATATACCATCTTAAAGCAGTTTCGTAGAATATAAACCTTTCCCAGGCTTTGTACTTCCACTCTCCAACCCTTCTCCAATCAAATTCTCCCTAATTAATAGGGAGACCTCCAAAATGCAAATATCCTAGCTATCTTACATTTGCAAGTCAAATCATTTTTTAATGTTCAACTGTATGATTAATAGCATTTCTCTATTCCACGATTATTAAATAATTAAGGTGGTAATTTCAAATTCAATTTCAAATTTGGAAAATCATCAAGAATTTAAAAGGATTTTTATTTTCCCTTTAAAACGAAATAGTTTGAGAAACTCAGATGACAAATCAGTGAGAATGCCTGGCAGTTAGTGGAAGTCAAGTGCACGCAACCATTATCAATTGGTGTATTACTCAGCTGACCAGTCCTAGTAAACACAGTAGTTGTACGTTGTTTTCTTTTCATTGTTTGCTACATATTATTCAATATATAACTATAATAGACTCACTGGTTAAAAAAAAGGAATCTTAAGAAACAGAAATTTTAAAATACAAATTAACGAAGGGCATAAAAAAAAGGAAAATGTCTGCAAACTTGCCTCAAAGAGATCTCTGTCAGATCTGTAAGTTATACAAAAGTGTTTACACTGACATAGCAAATCATTAAAGAGTTAATTTTCAAACTATCTTTTCTCATTCATCAAGAAAAAAACAAAAAAATCAATGAGTTTATAATTTTCATATTCTAAGTATGAAATACAAGAACTCAAACCTTAGGTATTGAAAGAAGTTTTTCCTTTTAATTCTTTAGCAGCTAATTTTCAATCTGCATGTATATATTCAGTGTCCTAATCACGTCACTAGTAAATTTTTTTGCTGATAAATTATGTAAGAAAAAAGCCTTTAAGAAAAATAAACAGTAAGTCAGTTGTTAAATGGGGACAAGTCCAAATCTGTCTTATCCTTATTTCGGTACATTTAAGATATACTTTATAGTAATATTTAATATATATGCATTAAACTATTTATCCTAATATTACTTCTTTATTATGCACCATGCAAAAATCAATTACTTAAGAACTCTTAAGCAAGTTAAGTTAAAAATGTTTAGAAATGCTGGCCTCAAGAAAAGAATATGTGGATTATGAATCACACAGATCCTGCTTTGAATCCTGGCTCTGACACTTATCTGCAATGTAACTTGGGAGTCTATTTTCTCATATGTAAAACAGAAACTTCACCATCTACCTCAACAGGAGTTGAAAGGGTTAATCAAATATACAAAACACTTAGCCTAACACAGTGGCTGGTATATGGTAGGCACTCAAATGTTAATTCCCTTTCCCCTTTTATCAACTTATCTCCTAAATGAAGGTATATTTTTTATTTGGCTTTCTTGATATTTTAGACAATTTGGTTTTTGTTTGATTGGTTGGGATTTGTTGTGGGGGTTTTTTGTTTTTTTTTTTTTTGGTATTTTGGACAATTTTTTTCTTGTGATGCTCAGTGCTTATTTTTCAAGTTTGGTAGTTTCAAATGTTTTGAGAGTTATTAGAACAAGATAAATTTTCTGCTTCAGCATTCAGTTTCTTATCACAAAAAGATAAGAAAAACAGTTCACTGTGTTTACTCACTTAGGTGGAGAACCTTACTAGTACATGGTTGCTAAAGGGAGTGGGGTTAAAAGAGGATACGTAACTGTGACAGAATGTCACCAGTAATAATACAAATGATAAAGGGAAGTGGTCTAACAATAAGGATGAAGTAGAAAACCTGAGTAACCTGAGGTGGGAGTCAGTGCAGAACAGGAGAAAGTATAGTTAAATCTGAGTCAGAAGATGTAGGTTTCTATGTCACTTCTGACTCTGTGACCACAATGTCATCTGGATACCACATAACTTAAAGTTACTGTAAGGAGCAAATAAGACAGCCTATGTAAAATTATGTTGAAAATGTATACTTCTATAGAGTTATTAGTTACTATTAAATTATATGAAACTTCAGCTACCAAGAAGAAGTAGGCTTAAGATACCAATCAGGCTAAGATGTCAAAGAGAGGTTCCCTTGTGCTTACAACTACAAAATGAAACAAACTGCTCTTTTGAACAGTGAGAAGTACTAAGTTTTATCATATTTAAGTACTGCTCACAGGTTTTCTGTCATGTCATTCTGGATTTATTCATGTTTTGGCTAAATCACATTAAACCAGAGATCATCATGCAGAAGATTTTGTTTCCAGTAATCATTCAGCACTAATAACTGAATGAGTAAAGTAACATAAAACTACTGCTTGCTGGTGGATGAGAAACAATAATGTACAAGAAGCCTAATATATAAAATGGGCAATCTCTCAGAACAGAGGGCAGATGGGCATTTCCATAAATCGTCACTCATTCAACAAATTATTTGAATTCCTACTATGTGTCAGGTTCTACGAAAGTTTCTCTTCAGAATTCTCTGTAATAGTAAGATCAGCATTACGACTATGCAATCTCTACCCTGAATTTCAACAGGTTCCTAAATCCACTTTACAATCTTACTCAACTTAAGCTATTTTCAAAGTATGAAGAACACAAAACCAAAAGATAGGAAATAGCAAATATCCCTTGGTATTACAATGTTAAAAAAAAAAAAAAAATGCAGGGCAATATTAATTCCTTCCTTCCCAAGCTACACTCTCCCATCAAGAGCCTAAAGTCTGTGTGCTGCCATCTTCTATGCTTTTAAGACTTAATTCTACAAATGTCAGAATGTATAAATCTATAGAACATATAATTAACTTAGTGTAGTCTGATTTCTAAATTTATGAAACCTAGGTGAAAAAAGGCTTAAATAAGGAAATAACCTAAATCTCTGTTTGATGCTCTCCATCTCTGCATTCCAGACCTCAGAAACCACCCTCCTCGTCACTGTGGTGACTCTTGGCATCACCATTCAGTTGTTTTGTATATGGACACCCTACTGAGTATCCTCTGCAGTACTCTGAGGCTGGCCTACATCCTTAGAGGCTCCCTGCTGTGGATACAGCAGAACCCTATCTGGCACTTTAAAAATCACAGTACAGGGCTTTCCTGGTGGCGCAGTGGTTGAGAATCTGCCTGCCAATGCAGGGGACACGGGTTCGAGCCCTGGTCTGGGAAGATCCCACATGCCGCGGAGCAATTAGGCCCGTGAGCCACAACTACTGAGCCTGCGCGTCTGGAGCCTGTGCTCCGCAATAAGAGCCCGCGCACCGCGATGAAGAGTGGCCCCCACTTGCCGCAACTAGAGAAAGCCCTCGCATAGAAACGAAGACCCAACACAGCCAAAAATAAATAAATAAATAATTTTTTTAAAAAAACCATGATGGTTTTAAAAAAAAAAAAAATCACAGTACAGAGGTTAAAGTGCACTCTTTGGCCTTGCATCTCTGCATGCAGCATGAATTTCTTCCACTCGAGGTCCCGTAAATCGGTTTTGTACCCCCACTTCTCCTCCCGTTATCTGGGAGGAAACAGGAAGAATAACTACACAATGTACTGAAGACCTTACTTTCACCTTAGTTTCATGAATCTGACTTTTAATTTTTTGCTTTTCACCTGATGATCAACTGAACATACTTCAGTGATATCCTCCTCTGAAAACCCCATCTGAACTTTAGGCAAAAGGTTTCAGAATTAATCTACTGAATCTCCTTATCAAGTGATTTCAGGCAATAACTTTTAATGGGAGCAGGATTAAAAGGTATTTTAAGTCAAAATCAAAGCTGAAAATGCTCTAGATATGCATAAAGTAGGGATACCAATACCAGTCTAAGAGAAAGAATACTATTAACCAAGTTTACCCCTCTTTGCCTAACAGTTTACATAAATAATCTCATTTACCTGGAGTTGTTCCACAGTTTCTTTGTGAGCTTTTTCCATACTGTTCATCTTTGTTCTCAAGTTTGACTCTTGGTACTGAAAGTCTGCCTTAAGTTCAGTTAACTGAAAGATTAAAGAAAAAAATAAATATATAGGTATATATATATATATATATGTATATACATGTATATATACATATATATATGCATATGCACAAACACATCATTGTTAAATATTTTTCACAATAAACTCACAATTCATTATAAAAGTGGAGAATGTTAACAGCAGTTTACTGAGTTTTGTAACTTATCTAGAATTTGTTTTGTGATATAATGAATTCTATCTAATTTACTACTTTAACACTAATACAATTTTAATGTTAAGATAATATTGAAACATCAGTATAACTTTTGAGAAGTTGCCTTTTGTGTTTCTTTTTAAAGGTGGTTTCACTGGACACAGAATTTGGCAACTGGTATGCCAACAGGAAAGCTTAACGATTAATACCCTGGAAAATGCTTCAGTTAAAACATACTTCACATTATATATAAACAAAGTAAACAGTAAAACTGGTTTCAGGTTAAAATAATCTTTCAATGAAAAAAGAAAAAAGTTTCACACTGGGCAAGTACATAAAGGAACAAGTCTTATCAACCAAAAGCTATATTGCTTTTATTTTAAAATTTATGTTCAGAATTCCATATCCAATACCACTTAAGATTTGAGGTAAAAATGGAGAACAAAGCACAGAAATACAACTAACATGGAATAAGAAAGGAAAGGGGGCTACTTTAAAATTTGGGCTAAATTAGACAACGTAAGAAAAAAGATGGTGATTTGAGGAAGGAAAGACAGCTATATGACAATTTTTTTCATAAATATAAATGACATACATAAAGATACAAAATCTCATGACTTCATACTAAAAAATAAGTTGGTATTATATAATTTCAACATACGAACCAGGCAGAAGACAGCTTCTGCTTATTTTTAATTGGTTTTCATTACATAAGCTTTAAAGGTTTGCAGGTTCTTTTCTGTAATTACCCGGTAGCCGGTAAACAAAGAAGTACACCAAAAAGAGAAAGGAAGTCACAGTGCCCTATATACTGATTTTCTGAATAAAAGCTCTCGCTTTTTGTCCAATTCAAAGAATAACTGAATCCTGCTTTCTACATTACAAAGGAATTCCCGTTCTGAAATGTCAGTTCACATCAGATAAGCTATGATATTTTCATCACTACACTGTGAGTTGCCTCCAGATTATGAATTTCTGGAAGATAAGAATCATGTCTTATTTCGTCTTTTTATCCTCATGATCTAGTACATGGCTGGCTCTAGAAGTCACTGAATAAAGTGAAATAAATTCTAGAAAATAACGTGGTTGTCTTACATTTACATTATTTTAAAAAGCTGTAAGTATGTAGCTATTTTAGGCTTACAATTATTTTCCTCATAGTACTGCTAATTTCCATCCCCATTAGTGTTTAAGAAAAAAGGAACAATAACAAAACCAGAAAACTTTCCACTAATTGCACTAACATAGAATAGTGATGCTTGAAAAAAAAAAAAAATCTAAAAAGGCCAAAATTCCACAGTTCATTACCACATAGTTTTGGAATCACTATTTTATAGTAAACTTCCCATTTTATTCAACTTTTATCTAGGTTAGTACAGATAGACCTGTCTTTGTGTAACAGAAATGTTTCTAATATTTTGTGTGTAAAACAAATTTCCATTAAAGCTAATTTAAAATATTCTGTTGTTAAGCAAAAAGAACCATAAAAAATAAAATACTCGTAACTATCCTATTTTTGTCTTATGTCAATCCTAATTTTCATATATCAAATTTGCTTAAGGTAAGGTACAAATGCATTAAGATAAATTTAAATCCATTAACCATCAAGGTGTGGGAAAATATAACATAAAAGTTACATTTTTTACATGAATGCCAGAAGTAAAAGCCAACTCAGACTCAAGCACTACTATGGAATCTCAGAGATAGCTACATACTACATATTCATAATCACATCTTGTTCATAATTTTAGAAGAACGTTTTTAATGTTTTCCTATTGCTATGGTATGTTTGAAGTAGGTCAAACCAGACAGTCTAGGATCATAAAACAAGTACAGAAGTAGGTTCTACCCTCAAAGAAGACCAAACCCCAGTAATAGCAGCTATGAGCACTTATACATGCCAGAAGCTGTAAGTAAACACTTTACATTCTCATTTAATCACAACCATCTTCCCATGAGATGGTGTTAATACTCTCATTTTTAAAATGAGAAAACTGAGGCCCAAACAGGTAAAATTCTGCTCAAGTGCACACAGAAAGTATTAGAACTTTTCACTAAACAGACAACATATTTGATGTTCCTCTTTATCTAACTGATAAAGTCCCAATAAGTACACTTAATTCCTATCTTAGATACCTATTGTTAATCATTACCACATAGGAAATTCCCACAGCATTAATTTTTCTCCACTTATTTGATCTTAATTGAAATAAATATATAATTGGTATATTAGACTATATTCAATTACTTTCTTATACCAAAAGAATTGACATAATATTCCATTTACATCTCATTTTCAAATTAAGACATTAGATCTAATTTTAGATTACAGGCTTACTGAAAACTAATGTTCAGAAATTATTAGAATTCTAATCAGCTCTCAATTGATTCTTAGAACTAAAATTCTGAAGTACCACTTTTACATATCATAATTAGATGGCCTAGGTTCCAATTTGGGCTTCTGTGTCTTGTACAATAAACATGACCAAGTTATTAAAGAAAGTCTAACAAAATTTGCAATTATCAAGCAAGAGTCAAGACGTAAACCTTACCAGGCTTCAGTGAACCATGTACTTACCTTTTTATCTTTTTCTAAAATGGTCTGGTCTCTCTGTTGTAAGAGACGTTTAAGTGACATCACTTCTTCTTTCAGTTGACTTATAAGGACAAAATTGTCTGTTCCCCCACTATCTGCTGACTGATTTATAGAGCTACTAAAAAGAAAAAAGTAAAACACAGTTAAATGAAGTAGAAGGAAAATTAGCAGGTGTTCAAATTGCATAAATTAGACAATTCCACAAACATCCTTAAGGCTAATGCAAAAAAATATGTACCTGACAGAAATGGATGCAACTGGCAAATTACCTTACTAATGGCACACATTACATACACCTGCAGAAATATAATTCAGTATTAGCTTTTAGGGGGTCAATACTTCTAGTGTAAAGCAATAGGCAGCCAATTTGTACAGTAACATCAGCAAACTTTTGGCTAATGAACTAAAACAAAGTCACTCTCAAAATACTTTAAATCTAAAAACATTTTCCAAGCAGGTCAATTTCAAATATCACAATTAGTTTTGTGTTTCACTGAAGAATAATTAAGATAATGTTCTCTATTCAGATTTTTTTTCAAAACCCAAATTTATGCCCCAAATAGAACATCGTTCAGTGCCACTTTCTTATTGCTAAAATTAAGTTAAAAATTTTAACTGATTATGTTTACTCTTCTGGGTGACTCAAAGAAGTCAATGTAGAAGATACATGTTCTATTCTTTTACCTAGTAATAACTGGCAATCAGCCATAACTGTTCAACTAAGTTGAATTTTCACAGCACTAAAGGAATTCATTTTTACCTATCTCCATTAGATGGCTTAGATTCCAATTTGGGCTTTTTCTTTGGAGTTTCATTCTGAATTGCTGCAGAGGATTTATGGCTGAAACCAAACATTGATAAAAATAATTAGAGTAAGAAGGGCAGAGGCATCAAATGAAAAGTTATTCTTCTTCCCCTGAAGTTTTACTGAATATCAATTTTTTTAAAGCCTAAGTAACAAAGTTAAAGGAATATCACATCTTAAAATATACATGTCAAAATACTTCAGAAAATATGTTTACATATTTACCTCTGTTTCCACAGTCCCTGCTCTTGTTCTGGACTCAGATTGCTGATTCTGAAAAATACACAGATGATATCTAATAACAACATTTATTTAACCCATCAACATTTTAACAGCATTCTTCCCAACGGAATCAAATGATATATTTGTATATTCTTTTGTTCTGAGAAAGGCATATTCAACTAAGTTTTCAGACTAAGCTAATATATATTGAATAAATCACATTCCAATAAGATAAATTCTAATCAAATGACTACTAGCCATCTTAAGTTGTTTAAGAAAGGTACAATGATAGGGACTGGATTTTCTTTTTAATCAGGACTTTCAATAATTCAATTTAATATCATACTAAGGGTTAGGGTATTATAAGCATGAAAACCACCACAACAGGGTTCTATAATGACAAAGTCTGAAAACCATCATTCTTAGGCTACCCTTACTATTTCAGACAGATGTTTTATCTTAAAGTTAAGGCCTTCCTAATAATCCTACGTGGAGATTCCTTTGGAGTAACTCAAGTTGCTCACAATAGTGTGTCAAGTTGAACCAGGAAGTATCTGAATTTTTCTTTCTTTCCTAGTTTTCCTAAGAATCTTTTCCAAAGTTTCTTCTTTCATTAGGCTGTACTCTGGAGCAGTCATGCTGAAAATACTGGGAAATCTCATAGTAACTACGGATTTTACTTTTACTTACAATTACTACTACAGTACTACTTCTTTTCCACTATGCCACAATACTAGTAACCACTTTATAACTCACTATGCATTGTCCATACTTTTTTCCTGTACTTTCACACTGGCCAATCCTTCATTAACCTCTAGCTTATTCATTCAACACATGCAGAGCATCTCCTATGTACTGCACACCACGTAAACTGCTGACCCTTGAACAACATGGGTGTGTGGGGGTGCTGATCCTCTGTGCAGTTGAAAATCTGCACTTTACAGTCAACCCTCCATATAGGAGGTTCTGCATCCACAGATTCAATCAACCACAGATCATGTAGAACTGTAGTAAATATTTAGTAAAAAAAAAAAAAAAAAAAAAATCTGAGTATATAAGTGGATCTATGCAGTTCAAACCTGTTGTTCAAGGGTCCACTGTATATACAATATAAGAGATGTTAAGAAGACCTGGGCTGTGTGACCTTTTGCAAGTTCTTAAAATCCCTGAGCCTCAGTCACCTCATCTGTAAAATGGGTATACCTTATAGGGAAAATAAGGATTAAATGAGTTACGTATGTAAAGACACTTAGTACAGTGCTAGCATACACAAAATAGAAATATGTACATGTTTGTGTGTGTATATAAAATTTACTATTCTTTTAGCTGTAGAAGCTTTTTAACCATGTTCTTAAGAATCAGCTATAAATAACAAGCTGGGGAAACAGCAGCTGTAATTCTCTCAACCTGAGTTATTCTCTACTTGTGGCAATGAACGGCAACCCTACTGAGGAATTCAGTTGCCATTTTGTTTCTTTTACAAATTTCATTAAAAGCATTAGCAGGGTATATAATCACACATGAATTAATAGAACTATTCAGACCTCAAAATGAGAAAAATCACATTAATAATGACTTAACAGAAACAGAATCCCAGCTTTCTGAGGTGGGGTATTCTTGCATCCATATTAACCTGAGTTTCTTCCTTCCCCCATCACTATATATCACAATATGTAAGCTCTTCATAATCATCCTTATCCAATGAACTTAAGACAGGGCTCCACAAACTGGCTGCCTACTCATCAAATACAAAATAGTATTTGCATATCTTAAATAATCCAAAGGAAAATAAAAAGTCAATCCATTCTCTTTCCCTTTACTTCTGAAACATTAATTTCAAAAGATTAAGTTACTGTCACAAAATTTGATCTTTATAAACATAATCTGAGTGTGTCCTTTCACAGCATGCTAAAACAAGTAAAGGGCAAGGGAAAGGGACATTTCAGCTGAGTCTTACGTCTGACAGTTACCATCATGGTAGTTATTTCCTCATATATTTTCCTAAAGCAAGAAGCAAAAACAAGGAAGGTTTACATTCCTTTGTTCCTTGGGATACACTGATATAGAGGCCACAAGATTTCTTCAAAGTAGCCAGATTAGAAGTCATTATGCAGTCTACCACTGTTACATCCAGAAAGCACCACAACACAGTGAGACAAATGGAAAAATTGCTAGAGAAGCAAACAATCTCAGTGCCTCAATAAACCCCCATAATCTAATATGTGCTTGCCTATAATTCAGAATCAAATGTTGTTAATTAGACAGAACTACATTACATTCCACAAATATCTTCATGTGTTCTTAACTGTGGCAGGCATCAGTTTTCTGTAAATGAAACTGTTTTAACTGTCTAGAACTTTAAAAAGGCTCAGAGAAATTTGTGAAAAAAAAATAAATTCTCCTGAAAATCAGTGTGTATCATGTCCCTTTCTTCTCTGTTTTAATTTTTGTATTTAATTTGCATTTCAATATTCTTGATTTGTCCATGAAGACTAAAACTACACTTTAAAAAAACTTTACACACATAAAGGGTTAAGATACTACTACTATGGAACTTTTCTCCCTAAGGCAATTTAAAAATCAAGCAGTTGTTAATATTTGAATAGAGTTCCTGTTTTTTAAAAAAGCAAAGAAACATTAGTCAAAAAGATTACTTCTCACACTTTGTGAACCTTCAAGGTTTAGAATGCTTCCATCATGGTCACAAATGACGGTGTTACAATCTGTTCTCCAAAAAACATTTCCTAGTCACCGGTTTAAATTTGTTTTAACTAAAACAAGTTAACAGTAACTGAGGTAAATAAAATTTTTACAAGTAAAATCCTAACAATTCTTTGAACAAAAAAAGAATATTGAGGCTTTTGATAACATGAATCAATGAAGCATCAATTAACTTTGATGTACTTGTATTTTGACTTCATTATATGATCATAACTTTATATTGTAATTCTCTAAAAGTCTTACCTTTATATTTATAGTAAACAACTAAACACACTCATTATGTGTAATTCTGTACACTGAATAAAGTGGGGAAACAGCCCTAGAAGCTGTCATGGTAACACTCAAGAAGCTTACTGTGTACAATGGAAACTAGACAAGCACATAGCTAGCATTTACAAAAAGTTAAACACCAAAATCTGGCATTAAAATGCCAGTGAGGACTTTGGAAAACACGATTTCAAAGTACTTACTTGTGATGGCTACTGCTGTGACGATGGTGATGGTGATGATGGTGGTGATGATGTTTTGAATGATGCTGGTCTTTCTCAGTAAGAGATGAAGAAGACGAATTTGAATGTGAAGATCCCAGGCTCTTCCTTTGTTCTTTTGTCTTCTGTAAAACTCTCTTGTACGATAAAGTACAGAGCCAGCATAATAACTTCCCATCAACCTTTTAAAAGAAAATACTTAGATTAGATTAAATGTACGTGTAACTGGCTATACGTGAAACCAGGTAAGATAAACTGCTCAACTGCTGGTGTGCATGTGCGCGCTCTCTCTCTCACACACACACACACACACACACACACACACACCCACACACACCCACACCCACCCCACACACAGTGACTGTTGCAAAATGGAAGTAAAAGTAGACTTTTCTGAAACTTGGGGAAATGCTTATTTAGAGGATCATAAAATTAGAAAGGATGATATATGGACTTCCATTAGTTTTGAGGCATTTTTAAATTTGGAGAGGAAAACTCATTTTCTTATTACTAGAAAATAAGCATAACTTGATGATATACTTCAAAGAAACCTTACCTAAGCACTATCATAAATTCTTAAATTACTGTGTAATTACTAAAATGACAAAGTATTTCCCATGACAGCAAAACTGTTAATTTATAGAAAAAAATGAGATTGAATGACATATAGAATCGACTCTCATTTGCAGATTTTGTATTGGCAAATTCACCACCTATCAGCTAAAATTTATCTGTCACCCCCTAAATCAATTTGTAGCACTTTTGTGATCATTCACCCACATGCACAGAACAGCAAAAAAATTTGTGTAGCTAGACCACAGATGTTCCCAGATGAGGTTAACAAGGTGATGCTCTGCTGCCTTTCTTCAGCCCTCATATTGTAAACAAGTATCCTTTTCACAGTCTACCTCCTATCACGTTTTTCACATTTGTGCTTTTTATTGGTGATTTCACTGCTAAAATGGTCCCCAAAAGTAGTGCTAAAGTGATGTACAGTGTTCCTAAGCATAAGGCGGCTATGATGTACTTTATGTGGAAAATACCTGTGTTAGATAAGATTCATTCAGGCATAGTTATAGTGCTGTTTGCTATGAGTTCAATTTAATCAATCAACAATATATATTAAGGTGTCTTTAAACAGAAACATACACAAAACAAAACAAGATTAGGTACCAATCCACTGATTACCACGTTGTGACCAGAGGCAGGGACCTATCCTGTATTGTCCGAAGGAGCAACAGTTCTATTCACTAACTCAGTGTTTGCAGCAATTTTATAAAACACAACTCTCACAGACAATGGGAGGCCAGTGTCTGCATGTCAACGGGGAGGAAAAGAGACTTCTTTCCAAAATTAAGACTAAAATTAAGTTCCTATCCTCTATTTGTTCAGACGAGAAGTGCTGGAGGAACATGTCTTACAACTAGGGTACATATATTGCTGTGCAGGAACATGGCAGAGCCCCTCAAAGAGACAGTCATCCTCCAAATCAACTGAAACTGATAGTCATCAGGAGGCCTGTGTGAATGCTCAGCAGAGAAATGTCACACACATATAGATACCTTTTAAGTCACTGTAGGTAGAGAAAAACAAACAATGGTATAAAATATGAGCCCCAAATCGAAAGGCACATGACTAACTTTGAATCATATGTGTTAAAGTGTCATCAGGTATATTTTCACACCAGCAACTTCAAGTAACCAGCAAAAAGGTAGGTAGCTGAAAAGATTTGAAAGCAGTTAGTAATTCTCCCACACCAAATACTGGATAACCAAATAGTACAGAATAGCTATCACAGAATGTTTTTTAAAGTATAGTAATCTCAACTGATCAACATGAATCTACATATCACGTCAGCAAGGAGAAAATGCACTGTTCCTGCACTTTCATCTAACCACCTGCTTTCAGGGACCCAAAGAATACATCAAGCTTCAGTAATATATTAATTATAATAATTTCCAACTTGTTTGTGTTTTATTTAATTTCCAACTTGTTTGTGTTTTATTTAATTTCCAGAAGATGTCATAAAATAAATAAAACATACCTTTCTTCTTCCTTCCTCCTTCCGATCAAAAGCACACTGTTGTTTGCACTGTTCACAAGTCTGAGGTGGTCCATATTTTTTTTCTGAATTTGTGCAACGCTGACACTTGGTACCAATAAATGCTGCAATTATGTTACAGTATTGACAAGGCTTAGGCTGAAAAACAGATATTTTCTTTAATTGAGACATTTTAAAATACTAAAATTTTGCTGCATAAAATATACCCAGTGAACAGGACATATTTTAGGAATTAATTAAGGAAACTAATAGGCAAAAAAGTTTTCTGTGAAGTATGTTGCCCTATCATAGTCAAAGACATTTATTATGTTTCTATTCATTTGCTAACATTTATTTCTAGACTCATTAAACTTTTAGTCAAATAGTTAAATAAGATCGTGAGAAATGTACTTATGACTTGCATAGTATGTTATATAATACAAAAGCTACATGTAAAGACGTTTCAATAAATGAAAACAAAGGTACACAAAAAAGTTTCATGTATCCAGTATTTGGGGGAGTGAACTTCTACTAACTTAATATCCTGTTAGCTTAATTACTATATCATTTATTCAAAATACATTTAACAACTTTTCATCATATATAGGTACAGATGATGCAAGAAATAGGTGAGTTTTCAACTAAAAAAAACTGGCACAAGCATATTCAACGTAACTAAAACAAACATACCTTGATTTTCTTTGATATTCAAAAGACAACTGAAGATTTTAGAAACCCTTAAGGCCAGAAATTTGACTAATCATGAGTGTAATATACCAATAATAACTGTAATATACATATAAGAAAAGAACTGTACTAGGATAACTTCTTGACTTTTGTGACTAAATGCCTGAACTGTGCCACTATACAAAAATTGTCAGAGGTTCTGAGGAAGAGGTAAAGTACAGTTATGCAAACTTTATAAGTAGGTTCTCTACAACCAGGAGTTTGTTTGCTATATTTGACTCTTTAAAGAATAAAATCCTAACTTCCCCACTTAAATTCAATATATATAAACATGCACATAATAAGACTGTTTTAAAATGTTATCTTCCCATCAGACTCTCTATAGAAAGTTTCTTTCCTGAAACATTTTGGTACTTGAAATATTTAAGAACATAGCAATACATATTTTTTAAAAGGTCCATCTTTGTGAAAACATTAATTGACCAGCAGCAATAAAATGAGATGAAAATATAAAATATACTTACGGTGCCAAATTGCTTCACATTTTGAGCACACTTCTTACAAATCGTGTTAGTTTTGCTGAAAAGGAAATTGTATATAGATGATGAAACTTATGCAGCACAATGCTGAACTAAAGCAAGTAGTCAAAGTGTACTATTAGTAAAAGTGTACCATGTACTTTAGTAGTACTTAAAACTTACTCTAACACAGAGTAAGAATTTTTTAAAACTGCAAACGTGAGGATCTTTTTAGGGCTGTATATTATCCAAATTTACTCCCCTTAATTAACTTAAGATAAATGTTTTCATACATTTTTATTGTGTATTTTAAATGGAAACAAAACAAAAAATCCGTTTTCTGTCTAGTTCCAAAATCCTCACACTTGCCACTATTTATGCACCGCACCAGTGCCTACCTAACCTTCCACTGGGTGCTCTCCACTATTATGATGCTCACACCTACTTGTGAAGAAATTATTTGCTCCTCTCTTAAGCTCTTGTGCATGCACTGAGGCTCTAACAGGAATCACTCCATTAAGAAATATGTGCTGTTCTTCCACTGGTAACAAGTCACTAGATTTTACCCTTGGAAGGTAGCTGGTTAACACTATAGACCTTTCCTCAGGTCCATGTCAGCACTAACGTTCTGCCATTTTTTAATAGCTTAACAATAACAGTTTATATTTGCACTTTTCGTTAGCAAGGCTGTACATTTTCCATGCAATAATTTATTTTTTATCTCCGCAGGTATAAAGTCTAGCTGTAAAACAGCCATTAATTTTTGGTCAGCATTCTCTCTCCTACCATGCAGAAAGGGCTTACAACTTAAAGCTTGAGAAACTAAACCATTTTATTAAAAAAAAAAAAACTGTAACATAAATATGGAATTACAACCCTCAAGTATTCCTTACAGACAATACTTTGTCTTTAACAATCAAAAACTGTTCAATATACAAACCTCTCTTGTTGAAATTCTGATCTGCAGTAAGTACATTTTACAATGGGATGCGCAATCCGACATTCCTGTAATAAGACAATATATTAGTCATTATCTATCTTAAGGCCCCCAAAATTTCACGTTTCTGGTGGAAAATTATTACCCAACCTAGTCAAATGCCTAAAACATCAATAAAATTTGTCCCCCAACGTAGAAAATTGAGTGATTTATCAAATAAGTAGCCAATTACAGCATAATTCCTTAGGGAAGGCTTAGGTGTCTTTGTCTTTATTAGATGGGGGGGGGGTACGCAACAGATAAATTAAAAAAAGCTGTCAGGGCCGATTCCAAGGATTGGTTAAATGTGAAACTACTTATTATTTTGCACCGTTGCTCACAGACAGCATCCCGGCTTTAATGGGATGGGAGGAGCTCCAAATCATAGAGCATTCTGTTCCCAAGCCAGACGCTTCGCTTTCCTGGACAGGGAAGAAGGATGCCGTCAGCTTTGCGGCTTCAGGTTCCTAGCAAGAAAGTGCAAACACCGTCCTCTGCCTCCCGGTGGAAGGAGAGGACAGACTAGACAGAAAACCGAGATAAAAACATCTCCATCCCGGGGTCTCTGCGGCATAGACAGGTGGCTGCCTCACGCAGCCCCACCCCTGAGACCCTTCAACGTTGCTGGGGCCCGGCCCCCTCCTGGGTCGCCTGGAAGAGGGCAGGGTTCCGTCCTCCTCTCAGGGGCTTTCCCAGCTGATGCCCAGGTCCTCGGATAACGGGGTCTCTGAGTGAGGAGGCGAGGGCTCCAAACCCCCAAGGCGCCGGCGAAGAGAGAGGGGCTGCAGAGCAGCGGGCACCCAGCTCCCTCGGGCTATGGCCGAGGAAACCCCGCCCGCCCACCACCCAGCGCCCACGGACCTTGCAAAGCTGCTGGCCCTGGGAGAGCTCCTCGAAGGGATAGCGCTGCGTGCACTTGGTGCAGGCGTACAGGGCCGAGGCCGCCATCCTGCTCCTCAGTCTCCTCCTCCACCGCCACCCGCTCCGAGGCGGGGCCCTACGGGGAACTCGAGCGCCGCCGCCACCGCCGCCCGGGCCGCGGGCTCCTCCTCCTCCTCCTCCCCCTCCCCCGCGCCCACCAGAGCCTCGACGCGAGAGACCAAGGTACTGCAGACGCAGCCGTCTCCCTCCGCCTCCACTTCCGCCCCAGCCCACCCAGTGACGCCGTCCCAGCAGCTCCCGCTTAGGCCCCGAGAGCGGCGGAGGGAGACGAAGCGGATAGTTCGCTGCGGTTTAGCTGCGCGGCGGCGGATCCGCTTCCTCCTCGGCCTCCCTTCCCCACCCCTGATTGGCTGGGGAGGCTACTGCGTCACTCGGTCGCTCCGCCCAACTTCTAACCCCCGCTACGCAGGGAGCTCCCACAAAGGGAGGAAGTCGCTGGCCAATAAAAGCCAGACGCTCTCAGCGCGCGAAAGCCGCTTTAAACTCACCCCGCCCAAAGGTCCCGGTCGCGGCTTTTCCTAGCAGCCAGTCCCAGGTTTGGGTGGGAGCTTCCGAATCCAATTGGGCAGTTGTTCGCGGAGGTTTACTCTCTGCCCCTACTGTTTTTTTTCCCCTTGACTTCTATTGGACCAAATCTTTAAGCTCCTCCTCATTCTATTTGTTATTGGCCGACAGGTAAGTACCTCACGTGGAGAGGCGTCCCCGAGTCAAACTCACGCTGTCTCCGGCGATTAACGCAAGGGAAGTGATGGAGTGTTTTGAGCTTCGCATTCGCTTTTATTTTATTACAGTCATCCCATTCAATCGCCACTGGAGACAACACAACCCCTCGCCCACGCTTCCCCTTCGAGAATGCCCGCCCTTGTGCAGAACCCCTTCAAGAGCCGCCCGGTAGCCAGCCAGCCCGGTCCCCGCGGCGCGCTACCTTGTGACGTCACCGAGGGAAGAGGCGGATTCTCCTACCACCGGAAGACGTCTGATTTTTTGATTGGCTAGTCAGGACGTCCGTTAGGACGTGTTGCGCTTTTGGTGTGCACTGCAAGCGTGGGCGGCCCTGTGGGGGTGTGTGGCCGCGGTTTCCAGACCCGGGACCAACACTCCAGCCCCTTCCATCAGGGGTTCGGCTTAGGGTCGCCCCTGGAGGGCGGCTCTCGAATCTTGAAGAACAGCACGCGAACCCGGACCCTCCCGGGGCTGCGGAGGTCGGCAGGAAGATGGCGGCAGCGTCGGTCTCTGAGACTTCGGCTTCTCAGTTCTCGGTAAGAAGCGGTTGACGTTCGAATAGGCCCCGGGTCGGTCCTGGCGCCCCTTTGGTTTTTCTCCCTCTTCAGAGCGCTTTCGGCCCAGAGTCTCACTCCATCTTGGGGAGCGGCGGGGGGCGCCTAGATCGTCCCTTGCTACCTCAGCGCCCACTGCTCCTGTGTCAAGGCTGCACCCTTCCATTGAGACAGGCCGGGCCCGTCACTCCCCACCTGCTGCTTTCGTCTTTCGGCCTAGCCGCCCAGATTGCCGAACGTTGCCTGGACTCGCAGGGATGACTACCTACACCTTGGCCTGCGAGAACAGGGCTCCTGGGTCTCGTGGGTGCAACGGCCCCTCTTGGAAATTCTCCGAGACCAGGTGGGCGCTCTAGTCGGCTTAATAGGCAGCTGTTGAATTGTACGCAGTCTCGAGTGCTTCTGCTGATTCCTCTGTCTGCAGTGCCTCCCCCTCCCATCCTCCCAGTAACTTCGATCTGTGCTCATTCTACCTCGAGCGCGCGCGCTTCCCGCCTTTCTCTATATTACGGTGACCTCAATGTGTAGTAAATGCTCTTTTAGAGAGGCGACAAGGGGAGCCAATCTTAAATATTGTATTGGCCTCTACAAGAGCCACCAGCCTATTCAGTCACTGGTATTTTGTGGAATTGGAGCGGAACCCGCCGCATTGGGTATTCCCAATAGGCCGTAAATGTGAATGTGAAGCAGCTCAAGTTGGAGCCATTAGCTCTTCATCTAGCAAATGCTGAGTGTCTGGTGTACTTTTAGGCTCTAGGATTACACAGATGAATAGGGGAGAACCCCTGCTCTGAAGGAGCAAAGCACTGAAGAGAAACTACACGTAATTAGGTTATTACACAGTGCATTTTGATAAATGCCACCCTGCTAGAATAATCTAGGCGAGAGTGATTAGCAGTGCTTGGATAGAGAAGATGGAGCTAGCTGGGTGGTGAAGGAATCGGAAATGCTTGTCCCAGGAACACAAAAGGAAGGAGAAAAACGCACCGCAGGCATTTTGGAATATGTGCCAAGACAAGAGGTGTTTTCAGAAAACTTGTAAAAATTTGAATTGAGCAGAGGTAGTGTGGCGGTAGAGTTCGGTTAGATGAATTGTAAAAATAGATTAAAATATGAAAACAGAGGGATAGTGAGAGGAGAATATCAGGGTAAGGTTGTCAAAGAAGTTAACGGGGAAAAGCCTAGGGGGACAGTAAAAGCAGAGTCACCTTGGTGAAAACACACTTTTCCTCAGTTTCAGTTTTTGGTGACTGTTGTTAAAATTTGTGTTAATGAGGCCAGAAGTGATCTTCAGGGTTTCAGCACAGTGGGGGTAGCAAGTTTGTAGAGAGGTCAGGGAAGATTAAGAGGAAGGAAGGAAGGAAACAATTGGAGTTATCCAGGAACTAGATCAGTGAAAGGGAAGATAAAAGACGAGCTATTAGACTATTAAGAAGTGTCAGTAAGTAGATGGATGAGATGATATAGGAGTTGTGATTAATTAAATTTAATCGGGAGAAAAAAATAATTAAACATAATTGGGAAAGGAGGGCTTTTCACCACTCTCAAAATAGCACTTGGAGACTGAGCAAGGAAAACTCCTATAAATGTTGACTTGAGCTGAACTCTGCCAAGGCCACCTAGCTGAGAGTGGTTACTGGAGTGTGGTCAACCCTTAGTCTTTAAGGTACCCTGGACAGAAATCCTATAGAGTGTTTAATAGGAAAGCATATATATTTTTATATGCTAAGCTCAGCTTTAAGTGGATTCGAAATACTCAGAGTACACTAAGAATACCTTGGACCCTTTACAAGTCAAAGTATAACTTTCTTAACTTTACCTGCTAAATCAAAATGTCTAATTTGGAAGTCACTATGTCTCAAAACAAAAATGACTAAATTTAACTTATCAGTGTATAAGAAATGGCCCTGCTTAGATACTTTAACTGTCCTGTCAGAAATAAGGCTGGCATTTCCAACAGAATTTAAAAAGCACTCCGGCTTAACAGATAGCTGATCATAAAATAAGGCAACGAAAGAAGACCTTTTAAAACTACAACATGAACTCAGAAGGCTACTCATAATGAGATTTCAGGGTTGTGAACATTAACTTTTTATTGTATTTAACATTGATAAACTCAGTATAGGTATAGTAAATGGAAATGCTTTTAGGAGGCAAGGATTTTTATCAGATAGATTCACAAATAACAGTCTTTGGGAAGCAGGTGCAATGTAAATCTCAAATGTGAACAACATGGAAGTAGGTGATACTTTTGAATTGTTCTTGTAAGCATTCTTTCTCTGCAACAACAGCAAGAAGAGTAACAACTAGCAGCTAACATTTATTGAAAGATTGCTGTGTATTAACCCACTAGTGGAGAACCTCAGGAAAATAAGTATGTATGATCAGGCATAATGATAATGAAAGTACAGGCAGCCTAGTGTTGAAACAGAATATCTTTCCTGTTTTTGTTTTAAATTTTCCCCGGTAACCGTGGTCAACACTCTTAGGTCACTTTGGACTTAATTAATAAGCTAATCTCCTAATTGGTCTCCCTGGCTTTTTTGCCAGGCCTATTGACAAACCTGCTCTGTATTTCTCTTAAAAGTGATTTATGAATGTATCATAGATTTCATAACATTAAATATATGAAGGATTTATTTTTGAGAATAATAAAATGAATACCTTCATGCCCCTTAGTGCATCTTCCTGCTTCTCTTTTACTCTCTTACACACACACACACACACACACATATTTTGAGATTATAATGATATATAATACTAGTATAGTACTATCTGGCAGGCATTTTAAATACTTTTTATATATTAACTCATTTAATCCTCATAATAATCTTACGAGGTTGGCATTAGTATTTCCATTTTTGAATGAGCAAAATGAGGGACAAAGAGGTTAAGTCAAGGTTACACAACTAGTAAATGGCAGAGCCTCTTTTATATTTCTGTATAGTATAGTATCTTGATGGGCTTTGGGGTTTTTAGGGTTTGTTCATTTGTTTGCCCGCTATTGTAAACAGTCCTGTTGTGATCATCTCTATGTGTTTCACATGTGCAAAATTTTCTCTAGCATGGCAGTTCTCAAAGAGTGGTCTGAAGACCTTTGGGGGTCTACAGTGTCCTTCCTTATCCAGCCACTTTGTGGGAGACCAGATTCTTCATGTACATCAACCAAAACAGAGCATGCAGAAGCAAATAAAATCTAGCAGCCTTCTTTAAGCCAAGAGTTAAAGAGATTTGCAAAAAATGTAAAACAGTGCCACTCTTTTCACTAAATTTTTTGGGTGATATAGTTATTTTTCATTCAAAAATTATATTTATGATAACATCATGGGTTTAATATTTTTAAATTAGTAAATATCTTTAAATTTTCTCTTTTAATTTTTCATGTGATAAGTATCAATTGATATAACCCACATAAGCAAAAGCTTTTTGGGGTCTTCAGTAATTTTTAAAAGTGTAAGGGCATCCTGAGACCAAAAAGTTTGAGGAGCAGCGATTTTTGAAACGCAGGTTTGGGCTGTGGGTTACAACTCAGTAATGGGTTGTAGTGTATGTTTAGAAACTTAGGACTGACTTTTTTTTTTTTTTGAGGAGAGAGAGAAAATAGTTCAGTGAAATGCTGGGTCATAGAGTGTGTGCATCTTTGGCTTTAATGCTGAATTGTTTCCCAAAGTGATTGTACCAGTTTACATTCCCATCAACAGTCCCCTTTAATCTATATCCTCTTTAACCGGTGGTGTTGTGTCAATTTTTTTTTTTTTTGCTGAGAGACGAGTGTGAAGTGGTGTCCTCTTCTTATTCTTATTTGTGTTCTCTGATCATTGGTGAAGATACACTTTTTTTTTTCATAATTTTACTAGTCTTTTGTGGGTTTTGTTCTTGTTCTGTGAAATGCCTCTTAGTACCTTTTGCCTGTTTTCAATTGGTTTGTCTTTTTCTTTTTTTTTTTTTTTTTTTTTACTGATTTATAGTCATTCTTTATGTATTCTGGATGTTAATCAACTATTAGGAGTCTTCTAACGCTCTTTGGCTTGTCTTTTTATGATATGTTTTGATTAGCAAGAGTTCTTTATTTTAATGTAAAATTTATTCTTTCTTTTATGATTATTGCTTTTCGGCTAAATTCTTCCTTATAGCCAAGGCCTTAATGATATTCTTCTATATTTTTCTCTACAGATTTTGAAGTTGGGGCCTATTGTCTTTTATTTGCTTGAAATTAATTTGTGTGCTTAAGAGGTAGGGATGTTTTATTTATGATGTGCATTTCAGCATTACTTGTTTAAACTCATCCTTTCCCCAGTGGTTTACAATTCCAGCTGTCAGTATATTAATTTCCATATGTGTATGGACGTGTTACTGGGCTCTTTGTTCCACTGTTGTATTTTTCTATACTCACTGTCTTAATGATTTCCTTTTTTTTTTTTGGTCTGAGAGGCCAACTATCTTCCTTGTTCCTCAGAAGAAATGGTAGCTATTCTTGGTCCTCTGCTGTTCTTCAGTAGAAATTCTAGAATCTGGTATTGGAATTTTGATTGAAATTGAATTGAATTTCTAGTTCATTTTGGGAATAACTGATGTTTTTTGTATATTGAGCTGTCTGAACATGTTATTCCAGTTTTTTGGAGTAACGTTTATTTGAACATTTTTCATTAAAGTTTTATAGTTTCAGATCTTGTATATTTATTAAATTTATTTCTAGTTACTTTATTTTTAATATGTTTTCATAAGTTGCATTTTCTAACTAGTACATAGAATTATTATTGATTATTGCATATTAATTTTACTCAGCAACTTTCCTAAACTCCAGTTCTAATAATTGAGGTTTCTTGGTATTTTCTCTTGAGACAGTCATAATCAGTGAAGTTTGGATTCTTCCTTTACAGTTTTAACATCTGTTATTTCTTTTCATTATCTTAATGTGCAGGCTAGGAAATAACAGCACAACATTGACTAGAAGTTGTCTTGTAGATAATCTCTGCCTTGTTCCCAAATTTAAAGGGGATGTTTTAAATTTTGCACCATTAAATATGTTGCCATTTATTTGGTAAATTTTTTAACTACCATAAGAAAAAAGTTATTTAATAATGACTAGATATTAAATTTTATTGACTACTCTTTTGCATTTGTTGCTCATATGGATTTTCACTTTAATGGGATGGATTGCCTCAAAAGATGTTCTAATGTTCAGACAGTTTTAGATTCCTGGAATAACCCCGCCTTGGTCATACTGCTTTATGTTTTCTATGTATTTGTGTATGGTCTGCTAAATGGTATTTAAATTTTTATGTACCTGATTTTTATTTCTTCCAGCTGTGTTGCACATAACATTTGAAAAGAAGGCAAGTAATAATACATTTTTTATCATCCTTCACACTTAACACAGTGTCATACACAGAGATGTTTAATAAATATTTGAGGGGACTTCCCTGGTGGTCCAGTGGTAAAGAATCTGCCTTCCAATGCAGGGGACACGGGTTTGATCCCTGGTTGGGGAACTAAGATCCCACATGCCGTGGGGCAGCTGAGGCCACGCGCCACAACTACTGAGCTCACGTGCCTCAAGGAAAGAGCCTGCGTGCCGCAAACTGTGGAGCCCACACACCCTGGAGCCCGTGCACCAAACTAGAGAGAGAAAAAGAGAAAACCCGCACGCCACAGCTAGAGAGAAGCCCAGGCACCACAGTGAAGAGCGCGCATACCTCAATCAATCAATCAATAGTCTTTTTAAAATATAAATAAATAAATAAATAATAAATAAATACTTGAGTTATAAGTGTTCCTAAGTAGGATGTTTGCCCTAACAACTAAAGCTACCAGGAAAGAAAGTGGTCAGGTTAAACGTTTTGCCTTTAATCCTGAAAGTTTTTCCTAGAATCATATCATTTTAGTCGGAAAAATATTTGGAAAGAGGACTGGATTAGGAGCTGGACTTGGGCTCCTTAGTAGCTGTGAAACCTGAAGCAAATGGTTTATGTTTTCTTAGCCTCTTTTTTCACCTACAAAATGGGGACAGTAATATTTGCTATGCTTGCTTCATAGGGTTCTTGTGATAATTAAAAGAGAATATGAGTGTGCTTAGAGAAAACAGTGTGCTAACAAATCTAAGATACCATGTTCATTGTTCTGAAAATAAATCCAAGTATATTTTCCTGAACTATAAAGTGGAGATACTTTCTTACTTGTCAGGAATGTTGTGAAGATCACCCCAGATAATGAAAGTGTAGGTTGTAAAGTGCAAGATGAGTTTGAGGTTTATGGGTTGTTTTTAGTATTAATATGAGAGAAGATAGCATAAACGGCATGCTTAAAGGATCCTTTGCCCTTCCATAGTTCTCAGGTACCATGATTGGATGCATATGGCATTGAAGACAGAAAAGAATTCTCTTGAAATCTTCCAGAATTCCAGATGACTTGTTATTTTTAGAAAGGGCTGTTTGCAAGGTTAGCTCTTCATTGGCATCTGTGAACTTGAGTGGTAAACAGTTTCCTACACAGATCTAGAACTTTAACCTAAATCAGGAAAGAGTGGCTTATTGTGCTTAAACTGTTTATGCAAACAGTGTTGAACACCTGTTTTCCTTCTGGGAGTCAGGAGTATAACCAGCCTCAAATAAAAACCTTGGCCACTGAGTCTGAAGAGCTTCCTTCGTAGACGCCACTTGACACAGCTGTCACTATTAGTTGCTCAAGGAATTAAGCACATCCTGTATGACTCTATCTGGAGAGGAATTTTCAAAGCTTGCGCCTGATCTCTTGTAGCTTTTCCCTTTTCTGATTTTGCTTTGTATCCTTTTGTGGTAAGAAATCATAGCCGTAAGTATAACTCTGTGCTGAGTTTTGTCAGTTCTTCAAGCAAATCATTGAACCCGGGGCTGGTCTTGGGGACCCCTGACTCTAATGGTGACAATATTTGGAACCTTCCCAACATTCAAGTTCCAAAATACCAGCCAAGAACTAACCTTGCAGGCAGACCTCGAGTCTGCTATGTTAACTCTTTCTACACAGCCTCCCTATGACATTTGTGCTATTATTTGGTACAAAAGAAGCCAAAAGCTTTTGTCTTCTAAGAGATTATAGTAACTTTATTGAATAGGATTATTCAGTTTTATAAGCATTATGCCGTTTTCCTGTTTTGTAAAATATTTATATAATTAATTCGTTCAACAGATTTATTAAACATATTTATTGAGTGTCTTTTTGGAACTTAAACCCATAATGGGGTGACTCTATTTTTCCAACATGCAATTTTTCTATGCCAACTGGGTGTCCTACAATTCAATTCTGACACTACCTGGAGATAGTGCAAACACCACAGGTTAAGACACTAGGTCCCACAAGACTGCCCCCATTTCAGTTGCCACCTGCAAGTCCCAGATGTCCCCAGGGAACCTGTACTTCTGCCCAGCCAACTGTAGATTAAGTTCTGACTCTTCCCCTGTCACGTTCAATAATTTGCTACAGTGACTCACAGAACTCAGGAAAACACTACACTTATAATTAAAACCTTTTTTAAACTTTTTCTTATAAAGAATACAACTCCAGAACCACCAAATGGAAGAGACACACAGGGTAAGATGTAAAGGGACTTCCATGACCAATCTGGACACTCCTGGGACCTCACTGAACAAAGAGTTTTTTAGGGAGGTTTCATTATGTGGGTAGGATTGACTAAATCATTAGCCGTTGGTGAGTGAACTCAATCTCTAGCCCCTCTTCCTTCTCTTGAGGGCAGGGGATGGGACTGAAATTTCTAACCCTCTAATCGCCTGGTAGGTTTTTCTGGCTATCTGCCCTCATCCTAAGCTATCCACGGCCCCCACTATTACCATAACAAAGACACTCCTATCACTTAAAAATTCTGAGAGTTTTTAAACCTCTTTCAGGGACAAAAACTAAATATATTTTTAATTTTTCCACAGGGCATAGAGATGATAAATATATCAGGTAGAAATAGTGTTTCTTAAAAGGGTAAGGAGATACAGTGACAAAAGGTGCTACTTTAGATAGGGTAGTCAGGGAAAACCTCACTGACAGACTTTTTAGTAGATAACTGAGTAGTGGGAGGAAGGGAGCTTTCCAGGCAGAGTAAATGTAGCAAATGAAAACTGTACTGTGCATTTTAGAAATCCCAAAGTTGGTCAGTATGGCTGGAAAATATGGGGGTGGGGTGGGCTGGGATAGGTGGTGTGGAGAGAGACTGGTAAGGGATGAGGTCAGGGTTAGCCTGGGGTCAGTTAATGTGGGGTCATGGTAAGAATTTTGGATTTTATTCTGGGATGGAAAGCCATTGGAAGGTTTTGATTAGGGGCATTACTTGAATTATTTTCTTAAAGAATCATAGCACCTACTATTTGGAGAACAGACTTGGGGGACCTTGACAAAAGTGGTTAGGAGGCTATTATGGTAGTCCAGACAAAAAGATCACAGTGGTGTCAAGCAGGGAATTAGTAGTGGAAGTGATGAGAAGTTGAAGACTTTCTGAATATATGGTAAAGACAGAGACCCAACCAGATATACTGAAAGATTGGATGTGAGATGTGTATGAAAAATGACTCGTGCAAGGGTTTCGGCCTGAGCAGCTGGGTAGGTGGTGGTGCCAATTATTGTGGTATGCAATACCATTTGAGGAGTTGGTTTGGGAAATAGATTCAAGAATTTGGTTATAGACATGTTAAGTTTGGGGTCCTCATATTGACATCCAAGTGGAGACAGCAAGTAGGAAGGTTGATTTGAATATAGAGTTTCAAGAGGGAGAGCTATATATTCCATATTTAAACTTGAAAGTTATCAGCAGATAGAGGCTTTTTGAAAGCCCTGAGAGTGGATGAGATCATCAGAGGTATCCATGTAGATGAAGACAAGAGGAGGAAGGACTAAGCTTTAGGGAAGCTCCAGCATTTAGAAAGAGGAAGGAGAGAGAGCCCAGGAGATTCTGAGGGAGACGCCTGGGTGTTAGAAGGAAAATCCGATTGTGGTGTTCCATCCACTGAAGGAAGTATTGGAATGAAGTGATCTGCTGTATCACATGCTTCTGGGAGGTCACTGAGTTCAGCACTGTAAAAGTCACTGGTGAACTTGAAGAGCTGTTTCTCTGAATTGGTGAGGATTGAAGTCTGGAGGGGATCAATAGGGAAGGTGATTAAGAAGTGGCAGCAATTACAAACAAGTATTTTGAGGGACTTTGTTATAAAAGCTGAGAAATGAGACAGGAGCTGAAGAGGAGTCCTAAAGTTCAGAAAAGTCTGTCTCTCCTTCCTTCCTCCCCTCCCTCCACTTTCTCTGTTCCCTTCCTCCCTCCCTCTTTCTCTCCCGTTCTTTCCTTCCCTCCCTTCCTTTCCTTACAAATGGCAGTGTGCAAGGTCTAGTAGGGAGGGAGAAATAGATGGCATCTGGAGGGATACCATGTCCTTTAGAAAGGATAACCAAGACTTTGAGTAGGTAAGTGGAGATAGGTCCATTATACAAAGCTCATTCCCTGTGTTACGTGTGTGAGAACAGATGCAAGTAGGTTTGTGGATTCTCTTTTAAAAGCTAGTTAATTTTTCGGTTAATCACATAGAATGTGATTATCCTGATTCTACTGGAGGTCAGGTTGGTGTGACAACTCACTATTTTCTTATTATCTTTAGTTGTTTACCTAGTACTTTATCATCTTAACCATTTTTAAATGTACAGTTCAGTGGTATTAAACATATTCACATTGTTATGAAACAGATCTCCAGAACTTTTTCATCTTGCAAAACGGAAACTCTGTATCTATTAAACAACTCCCCTTTGCAACCTTCCCCCAGCCCCTAGTAACCACCATATTTCTACTTTGTTGCTATGAATTTAACTACTTTACCTCATGTAAGTGGAATCATAAAATATTTGTCTTTTTGTGACAGGCTTATTTCACTAAGCATAATATCCTCAAGGTTCATCCATTATGTAGCACGTGATGGGATTTCCCTCCTTTTTAAGGCTGAATAATATCGTATGTAGGTACCACATTTTATCCTCTACAATTTTTAATAGACACTATGTGTACGTAATTGAGTTATCAGTTTCTTATTTCTTGGTTTAATTTTATTTCAAAATAGTTCTTGTAAATAATTTTTATAAAGCCATTTTGTTTTCTTTCCTTTTGCTTTGGGTTGATTTATGTATTCTTCCTATTCTTTGCTTCAGACTTCTGGCAGCAAATGAGGACATTGATCCAAAACATTCATAGTTAACAATGACTTTCATTGCTTAAACCCTGACATTCAAAATGAGGTGACTGACTTAGAAAATGGAATATATTTAGAATTACTATTCAAAAAAAAAGTCTCATTATAACTTGCGTTTTTATATTAAGACTTTTCTTAATTTGTCAACTGACCCAAGCAGTATTTTGATGATGTATATGTAACAAATTTTGTTGAAAGACAAATATTGAACTGTTCATTTTACAAGAGCTAGCAGGCAATGAATTTAGCAAAGATGGTTTGTTCTCATTTCTTGATTGGGTGTTTTGTTTTTGTTTTGTTTTGGGTTTTGGTAAATTATTTATGCATAATCTTTCTGTTAGTATTTGTACAGTGTTTGGTAATACTAATACAATTCATTTTGAAAATCATAAGTGAATTTGCTCATGGTTTGTGTTCATAGATATGTTAAATGCTTCCTAACCATTGTTCTTTGAACGGTAGTTGTTAAATGATAGGATTCTAGTAGGTTGTATGGAGACATGAGGTACTCTGTGAAGAACAATATTTAAAGTTAAGCTATGTGATTGATTATGCATGGTGTTTTGCAAGAGCTTTGGCAGTATTATATATTTTAAGAATTGAAGAACACCCTATTTTCTAGCCACCTCCAAAACTTGATGTCCGTTTGCCCAAAAGCTGAAAAAATGCCAACTATTAGTCCTTGTTGCATGTGAACACACGTTTCACAGTAGAGTAGCATGGATTTAAGTACTGCTTTTGAGACTTAACCTCCTACCCTTTCCAAGCTCTTTGCCCTCTCTTTTAGTTTTCACAGCCATAGTGTATGTTTTGTATTTGCTTTCTTAAATCAACTGGAAAATTGCATGGTTTTTAACATGGAAATATAGTCTTCAATTTTTAATAAGATATAGATACAATATGGTTTTTGATGGCCTTTTATTCCAGGAGGCAGTTTACTGTATTGTAAATATTCATTGTTCCTTTTTACTTTTCTGGACACAGATTATTCTGGTACTTTATGGTCATAGTTCCCCAAAGGTAAGAGTTGAGAACCTAGTTTACTGTGGCTATTTGAATAAGAAAAATGGATGTCTGAGAGTTTTGAGCAGCTAGCAGTCATATCTTCCACCTGAGCTTTTCCCACTCTAGGTCTTTCTACCAAAAGGAAGTCATCTACAAAAAGCAAAACAGTTAGCATCCCCTGCACTGAAAATTATCATGTGGAATGTAATCCCAAATTGAACGGTATGACAAATGCAGAATGGTATATGTGTGGAAATAAAGTTTTATATTTATGTGTTTGATGAGCTTTAATGTTTTCTAATGGCTTCTCCCTTTTTTCCCCCTAACTAAATGTAAAATTTTTGAGACAAGGAATATGCCTTATTTTCTTTCTATATACCCCAGAGTTTTGGACTTTTGATAGATACTCAGGAATTGTGTAGTTGATTGGGGAAAGATTAATTTAGTCATTTTCTAGCAGTTTCTGATACTGCAAAAAGATAATATTTACTTTTCTGAATATATATCTTACAGTACATATTTTTAAAATAAACTATATTAATAAATTAAACTAATTTATTTTATAATAAACTAAACTATACTCACAATATTCATTGTGAGTACCATATTTAAGTATCTCTGCAGCATTTGTATTCAAGTTGTGTGAACATTATTTTCTTTTTATAGTATTTGGCATATGGCTACATTTAGACATATGAAACGCTTTAAAAGTTTTATTATTTTCAAGTAATGATTGAATTCTGTTGTGTTTGGTCGATGGACTTTAGTTTCTGTCTCCATCAGTGGAACATATGTATATATACACATGCTATTTGTGGTTTAAAATTTTGAAAGGTAATTTCTGTATTTTTATTTTTCAGAACATCTTAGCAGAACCATCAAAGTCTAATGGAAGTATGGTTCACGATTCCTCATCTCCATATGTAATATATCCACCTGATAAGCCTTTCCTTAATAGTGATCTGCGACGTTCCCCAAATAAGCCTACATTTGCCTATCCAGAAAGCAACAGCAGAGGTAATAGAGCCTAACAAAATGGAGGTTTCTTTTGTGTGTTTACTCACTGCTTAAAAACTCTTAATTGTGTCTTCCATTTATTGCAAAATTAAAGGAGGAGAGTATACTTCCCCTTTCCTGTTTTTAACCTCCTCAAAATACAATGCCTTTCTTTTGTTCCTTGATTATTAGACATCATCATCCACCTGATCATCAAGACTATGTTACTTTGAGTCATCTAGGACTGCTCTGTCATTTCCAGCATCACTCAGGAACCAAGACTTGTATTTTGCTTCTGAAATATCCCCAAAACTTACAGGTTTTTCTGTCTCTTCATTCTCATTGGTTTGGTTCAGGCTCTCATCATCTATTGCATAGATAATTGTAATACACTTTTAACCAATTTCCCTGCCCTTGGTCTCCCTCTCATCCCCAGTTAACAGCATTGCTGCCATTTGCTGTCACTCATCATCTCTCCCACTGTAAAGAAAAGTTTCAGCACCTCTCCATGGCTTAAATAATGAAGTCTTAGATTTTTTCTAACTTAGGCTCTACCTGCTTTACCAGCTTCATCCCTAGCCACTCTTCCATTCTTCCTTACCCACACATCCTTTGCTTTGGCTGCTTTGGAATATAGTTGTTCCTGAAACTTGCCATCTGTATTAGTTTTCTTGCTGCCTTAGCAAATTACTACAAACTTAGCAGTCTTAAATAACCAAAATGTATTACCTGACAGTTTCTGTAGGACTAGCAGGGTACTCTATTTAGGCTGCTGAAATCACAGTGTTGACTGGACTGTGTTCCCTACTGGAAAGTCTAGGGAAGAACCTCTTGCTAGGTCATTCAGATTCTTGGCCAGATTCAGTTCCTTGTGGGTGTAGAACTGAGGTTCCATCGTCTTGCCGACCTTCAGTCAGCACCAGTCTTTGCTCCTAGAATCTGTCTGCGTTCTCATGCTTTTCTTATGGTCCCCTACAGGAATGGTGGGTCATGTCTCATGCTTCAAATTTCTCTGACTTCTCCCACTGCTTCTTTCTAATTTCAGCCAGAGAAAATTGTCAGCTTTTAAGGGTTCATGTATTTTAGTTAGATTGAGCCCAGTCACATAATCAGATATAATTTCCCTATCTGTAAGGTCCCTAGCTTTAATTACATCTCCCAAAGTCCTTTTTACCGTGTAACAGGTACTCAGGGATTCTAGGATTAGGACATAGGCATCTTTGAGTGTCTGTTTTGCCTACCACACCAGCCATGGTGAAAATTATACTCTTTTCTCTAAAGCCTGGATTGTATATTATTTCTTCATAGAAGTCTTCTTCTCTACCAGCTTCCTCAACACATACCTCTCTCTGCTGTCTTCAGATGTCTCTTCTGAACTCTCTTGGTCCTTTGGTCATACCTCATAGCCTTTACTTTTTTGTCTGGGGCGAGGGGTGGTGGTTTCTGTGTCTATCCATCCTATAGTGAAAGTAGGTATCATTGGATTGATACCAGAAACACTGTAAAAGTATAATGGATCATAATGATTATCTTGGGGCATTGCTACACAGTTCATAACACCATGTTCTGAAGGAATAAAAGAAGCTTATTTACTGTCTTCCCCATTATTTTTTCTCGTTTACTTTCTTCTTCCTCTCCTTTTTTCTGCCCTTTCTCTCTCATTTTCCTGAAAACCACTAATTACTCACAGGCAGAATTTAGCTTTATTGCTAACACTAGGTTAAACACTTGCTAACCTTTGCTCTGTGAATAAATCTGCCTCATTTAATTTTTCTTATTCATGGATTCTTTAGTAATTTGCTTTTCTTTGAACTTGAAAAAAAAGTTTCTTTAGATTGACGTAAAGATCAAAACTAGATGAAATATCATGATAGGATTAGTATCTAATTCTTAGACCTTATGTTCCTGCTAGAACTCTTGCATGTTTTTGTGTGTGCTTACTTTTTTAAAAGAAATTATTACTAAAATTTAACTGATTTTCGCTCCACTGTGGGCTTCAGTTATTTGTGTTTTGCTTTTTTAACCTATGTTTTTTGAAAGTTACACAACTTTTGTTACTTTTCTAAATTGCCAGTCTTTAGCTGCTGTATTCTGATGAGTAGCACTTTATCAATTGTTTTATTAACCACTAAATTAATTAGTATTTTCTTTATCATCATCTTTGAGATACAGTATCTTATGAATAAGATGTTTTTAGTTAGTAAATTGAGTATCACCTATTGAAATTCTTAAAAGACACTTAAAAGAAATTCTTAAAGGCCTCGGGTTAAATTTGTTTCAGCAAACACTTTTAATGCCCCATTACAGACTAGGATTTACATTGGTAACTATACTTAGATATTGTTACCTACCTAGTATTTTATTATACAGCCAGTACACAGTTTACAAACCAGTGTTATTCTGAGATTGATTTTTAAGATATTTGCAGTGCATTTCCCAATTGAAACAAAAGGGTTCCTAAACTAATTTACAAACAGCTGTTTAACCCATATGTGGCTAAAATATAACACTTCTTTTATCTAGAAAATCATTAGTAAATATAATTGCCACAGTACTGATTAAACACAACTTTAAAAAAAATGAAAGGAATGAAATGCAGTAACATTTCAGACATAGCAAATGTATTTCATTTCATCCTCTCAGGAAAACTGTATAAGGTAGGTATATTCAAAATTAACTGATGAAGAAACATCTCAAAGATGATTATTTTAACATATGCAGTATCAAAACCATTTTCTCTTCCCACTTTTTCCCTGATTTGTTCAGTGAACCCTCAAATATTTACTGAATGAATGAAGGCTTATTTTGAATAGATACTTGCTATGATAAACTTTTTCTTTTATACTTAGTAAATGTTTCTTTCTCAGTAATACTTTAGGGGGAAAAACTTGTTATTTTTTAGTTTAGTTATGGTTTAACATTTTCATTGATAAATTACCATTTCACTTCACTATCTGAAAATCACTTTGAAAATATAATTTGACTAATGCCATGGAAAGAAAGAAACTGTGCTTCCTGTAATTCTCATATTAATTTTGAACTTTAGTGAGAAAAGAAATGAACAAGAACTTTGAAATTATTACTGACATCAAAAAATGTACTAATGTTTTTAGGGAGTCCTTTAAAAAAATGGTAACATCACTCCAAAGATTTTCAGTATAACCCATAGCTCATTTCACTTGTTCAGTACATTTCAAATGATAGTAATGTGAAGAATGGCTTGGATGTTTGAAGCAAGGTAAGTAGCTACAAGGTAGTTCTACTAGGCCAATGCTTTCCAACCTTTCACATACCATAGTACATATGGACAATAAAATGATAATATATATACAGCACACTGAGATAAACTGGTGGGGTTGGTGGCAACTAATCTGGGGTCTTTTACTGTCCCAAGCTACTCTTGATCCCCCTAAGAGCTGAGAGAAAAAACATCTTGGCGTATCTATTACAAATTTGTGTTGGAACACTCAGTGTTATTGGGACCAGTGTTATAGTCAAGTTATAGCTATTGTGTTAGGTATTGGTAACAATTTACTGCCCATCTGTTCTTCTGAAGCATTGGTTCTCAATTTTTTTTGGTCCAGGAAACCCATTATATGTGTACATAAGTATTTCAATGAAGAATATTTTTCCAAATTTAAAAAACATACTATAAAGAGTAGCATTGTTTTATTTTACACTGTAAATCTCTTATTTCTGGCTTAATAGAAGACAGCTTAACTCTCATATCTACTTTTGCATTCCACTTGTGATGATAAATTGTTCTGATTGAAGTATGTGGGAAAGGAAATCTGGCCTTACACAGATACGCAGTTGGAAAACGAGTAAATTTTAATAGCCTTTCCAACAGTTTGTGGCTATTCTTCTTTGACACTACATCACAACTTGGCAAATACAGTTTCTTAAAATTAAGCTGCAGTGTGGATTATGGAAACATTACTGAGTTTTTCATACTCTGGGACCTCAGGACCACCTACGTGGTTGCATATTAACTAGAAGGATTTAAGATTCAGAAGCAGTTGTAATTACACCTGTGGTTTATTACAGTGGAATCTGGAGAAATCCAGATTCAGGCTTCCAAAGTCTTTTCTTGTGATCACATAAAACACACTTCTTCCTCCAGCAATAAACTGCATAACTAGGTTCAGAGACAAGGGCTTTTATTTGGAGTTGGTCACACAGACACTTTGTGCCTGCTCAGCCAGTCAAGATATTCAACATAAAACATATTGTTTACACAATCTAGGCAGACTTCTGCAGCAGGATTCAGTGCCCTAGTCATACAAAACAACCTTATCAGTTAGTAACATAGAGAACATTCCCAAAGCCAATTCCCAGAAGTTAGTCAAGGTTCAAGCCTGTAAACATTTTTTTTTTTTTTTTGAGTGCTATTCCACTGAAATTCATTGGTTTGTTTTGAACTTTGAATGGCTCTTTTACCCATGCATGACTTGTTAATTGTATTGACTTATACACACTTGTAAAATTTGACATTTCTTTATACAATATCAAAAAAATTACATTTGTTAATATCACTCAATCTCAATAGAAGAAAATCTTTATATTGGGAAACTATAAAACTCACAGAACAGAAAGCTTTTTTTTATTTAGAATTTTAACTTTCACTTGAATTTTATCATTGGCAGCAATTACTGTCAGCTCTTTGAAGGCCCATGTCATTTGAGAAATTCAGGACAAGCTCATTAGGAAAATGACTAAATACCTTAAGTCTGAATAGTTGTAGTCTAACAAAAAGTTCTTTCAAATAAAAAGGGTGTTCCTTTGAAGGAAATGGTTTTTGTTCATTTCACAAGTCAAACATTTGTGCATCAAGACCATTGTCCTTTGTTACGTACTTTACAGATGTGTCCTTCCCATTTTGTCACACAGGATTAAGTAGATGTGTACTCAAGGCTAGAGATTTAATGATTTTTACTGCTTCATCGAGGACAAGTGGCTTTGTTTTTTCTTACTGGGAGTGTGTGGCTGTGACGAATACGATGCCAAAATTATTGTTTAGTGCCAGTGCTTTGATTTGTGCTAAAATTAGCAGTTCTACCCAACATTGCTCTTGCATCATCTTTGCAAATGTCAACACAGTGAAAAGAGTAAATAAAATCTTAGTAGTGTAATGAAAATAGTGTTGATCTCACAGACCCCGGTGATGAGCCCCACCTCCCCATGGGGCCATGCCCCATGCTTTGAGAACCAACACAGTAAAGACTCTGAGTACATACAGAGTCATGTTTTGTTTATGTAAATATTTTTCACCAGCTGTGGGAAGAGTAGATAGTAGCTTCTCTTCCCAGAAACTAGACAATAGCTCCTTGAAAGCAAGGACTATCTTAATTATTTTTATGTTCTCTTCTTCATCTTGCAGAGTGCCTTACACATCATATGTGCTCTATGAATGTTGAACTGAAATTTAGGTCAGAAATTAGTCTAAACTGAAGCAATGCCAGTTGGGATAGAGAACAAGAGACTGATTAAGGAGAGATTTATGCATATTTTGGTGGACAGTGAAGAAGAAGTCCAAGATTTCTATTGTGGAGAACGGTAGTGTGATTAGGACAAATTACAGGAAAGCTAGAACATTTCAAGGAAAGATAATATAATTTTGGCTATATCAAATTTGAGATGCCTATGAGTTAGGTGGAGATGAAATAGTAAACAAATGAAGATAAAAGTGAAGTGTAAAAGAGAACTCTGCACTAATGAACTCAGGCATGAACAGGGATACGGTGGTAAATGAAGCTATATGTGTGTGTAGGGGTTTCTCTGGAAAGAAAGTAGAGGGGAAAGGGTTTTGGAAAATAGCACTGTTTAAATAGTGAGCTAAAATTAGTGGGAATAGTCAGAAGGGTAGAGAACTACCAAGACAGAAAAATACTAGGGAAATTGAAGATGTGTACTAGTGATTTGGGTCCCCCCATGTCCCCCCCCTAATCTGCAGCAAACTTGTGCTGATAAATTAGTGATAGAAATATTCCAGAAAACAGGTAGACCCCACTTTGTTGTTAATGAGATGATACTGAGGTCTGCTAGGCTTAATGTACCCCAAATTCTGAATGACTGACAAGCTGGATTGAGAAGAGGAGGAAGTCTTTCATTCTTTTCGTGCTCTAGATGTTACTAGAAAGTTTTCAAACTTTGCACATTAGAATCACCTGAGGATCTTCTTGGACTCATGCCTTTCATTCCAAATATTCTGTGGTGGTTTTTGCTTGTTTGTTTGGGGGTTTTGGGGTTTTTTGTTTTTGTTTGTATGGGGTATGTTCTGGGCATTAGGATTTTTTAAAGCTCACCAAGTAGTACAGAAAATACAGTGAAGGTGGGGAATCACTGATTGTCTTAGGGAAGGAATGAATTATAAATTACTAAGATGAGGTTTAATTTTGTTAGGTAAAGAGTTAGAAAGAGATTGCTGCCGTGTCTTCTAATTGATATTTTAAATTAATAATCATGGAGACTTTCCTAGATATGTTTATTGAAACATCTACATACCAACTATGTGCCACACATAGTATGTAGCAATAGCGTTTGAATTATGAATAATAGGTTGTCTCTTCCCTCTATGGAGTTCACATTTCAGAGATGACTGAAGTTTAAGGAAAACTCTGTATCTGTCTTTGACGCTAAGTTTTCCAGAGGCAATTTGCACTCTCCTACTCAACTAACCAAAATGTATTTAATTTTGAAATGTATGTTCAGGGATACTGTGGGTAAGGAAGATAAAAATTTTAAATCTAGTGTTTGCTGTGGAAGGTCTGTTTGTGAAAATAAAATATGTACAGTATTATTATATTTTAGTATGTCACTTTTTTTCCATCTTTCAGTGTTTAAATTTGCTTCTTGTTCTAGAAATATATTTCCCACTGTATACCTTCCCAATATATGAAGTTAAAAATCTCTCATTGTTCATTTCTACATAGAATATTTTTCACTCAAGGGAATTTCTAGGTAATGTGGTTATTTGAACATAAATGCAGTGGTGCATGACCTCATAGATGTGAGGGCAGTAGAAGGGAGAAAAAAGCAAGAGCTCACTCACATACTTTTCTAAGGAAAAACAAAAGACTTAAGATCCATCATTTCATCACCTAGAATGTTTTTTAACTCAATAAAGCAGGCATGTTTGTATGAAAACTAAATATAAAGCTGAGAAACTATGCCAAATATAACTCTTAAAGTGAAGATATAATGTACATGAACTTCCTTTCATACAAAATCTCATTCTTGACATAGAAAATGTATTCAGGGATGTGTGTGCATATGTACTTACGTGTGTATGTATTTTTAAATATACATTAGCCATTGGTAGAATAAAGTCATTTTGCATCTTTATGGTATTGGATTTATTTAATAAAAACTTAGAAAAAGAGCAGTTAATAAAAACTTAGCTATAAGTGATAGACATTCCCAGTCTGAACTAGCTTTGGCAAAGAATCTTTTTGGTTTACAGACATGCAAGGGAGGATTGAACAACCAAGAACAGAAAGGCAGATACACGGGTGCACTTCAAGAACATTAGAAACCAGGGACTCAAACATGACCAACACTTTCTCCCCATCTGTTTTTTAAATTCTTCTTCTAGCTAGCTTCATTCTCTCTAGCCACAGAACAGCTTTTCCAGATATCAGGAAACATGGCTACTAAAAGCTTGAGTTTTAAGTTGAACTAATTCTGGCTTCAGCTTTTGGGGCCAGAGTCCAAAAATCCCAAGAAGAAAGCCATTGTCTGGGCTTCAGTTGGGTATCCCTGTGGGTCAGTCAGCTGTGGCCATATTTGTGAGAGGGTACTAAAGGAACACATCAGTTGTATTTTTAGCCATGTTGAGGTAAGAGGAAATTACCAGGAAAAGACATGTATAAGCCAGACAAACAGTTCCCAAGATGTATGCTATACTTCATACAGTAAAATATAATAAAAATCAAGGAAACAAAATTAGAAATCATAAAATACAATGAAAAAAATAGGGTGACATTTATCAGGTGTGATGACATTGATTATGTTAAAAAGAAAAGAAAAACTCAAGAGTCAGTATATGCTTTTTAAGCCAAACAAAATGACACAGATTAAAAGTAAAAAGCTGGCAAAGACATGTTAGGAACATAACAAATAAAAAGGATGATGGCAATATTACTGTCAGAGTAATTGTCATAGACAAATATCAGCAGTTTCATATGATAATAAATAACAAATAAAACCCAGCTTTAAATTAAGAAAGGGAAATACCTAGGTGCCAGAAATAAAATGAATTTAAGGCCAAAAGCCTCAGGGGCACTATTAGGAGTCCTGGTATTAGATATAAGCCTTAGGTATTGGGGTACAGTAGGGGAGAAGTTGGAATTTTAAATCTAGGTAGCGACTGGAGACAGAAGCTTTAGGCCCAAGTGAAGTGGCTTCTGGAATAATGCTTCCTTTGCAAATCTAATTGGAGAAAAGGAACTGGAATCGCTCAGCCACCTGGCCTGGGAAAGAGGCCATGGTAGAAAAGTCACCTGAGGTAAATCAGCCTAGGCCTGTTCTGTGTGCTCTGTGAGGAGAATACGTGAAGACTTGAATAAATGGAGCTGTGCAGTGTTCCTCAGTGGAAACTCTTAATATTGTGAATATCACTTAAAGAATGATGTGTGAGAGCTGCATTTTTTCTTTTAATAGAAAGCTTCACTCATATATAAAGGATGGCCTCACCATGTCAACCAATAACAGATTATAGAGCTATAAAAATAGGAAGTGTGGTTTGAGCCAGTTCAGAACTAGACATTAGTGGAACAGAAAGTTCCTAGACAAGTATGTGTAAGGATGGAATTCTAGAAATGTATCTATAGATTGACATGGAGAAATACTCCTACTTGAATAAGTGTGATATCAACTAGCAAAGGGATAATTTCACTAACTTATAAAAGCATAGGAAAATCCAAAAGGATTTCAACAAAATGTTTATACTGAGATGATAGGATTGTGGGTATCTTGTTTTTCCTTTTTATTTCTGTTTTTTCCTAAATCCTGCTTAATGTGCATTTATTCAGATTTTTTGCAAAAGAAAACTGTTAAACATTACATACTTAAACTTACGGATTTGCAGTACTTGGAAGGAAATTCATATAATCTTAAATACTTTCCTTATCGAGCAAGAAAAGAATGAAAATAATTGTAGTTAACACTGCTGTATGATATATAGGAAAGTTGTCAAGACAGTAGATCCTAAGAGTTCTCATCACAAGTAGAAATTTCTTTTTATTTTTATTGTATGTTTATGAGATATAGAAGTTAACCTACAGTGTTAATTTCACAATACATATAAATCAACCCATCATGCTGGACACCTTAAACTTATACATTGATGTATGTCAAGGATTTGTCAGTGAAACTGGAAAAAAAAAAACTAAGCATTAATTCAAGTTTGTTAAAGAACCAGTAGAGCTAAGAAAAGTGGGAGAAAGAATTAATGTTTGGCTTTTGTTTTGTTTTGAAATAAAAATGCTGAAGATTCCAAGGAACTTCTGAGAAAGATTCTAAAGAAATGCTAAGATTTTAAGGAAAGAACATAAATCAGTTATTCACAGAGTTAGAAATAAGGAGAGTATGATAGATGACTGTAGGACTATTAAGTTCAGTTCTCTGTTAATAAATGTGAGTGTCTTAATAAAATATTTTTAAACATAGAAATGAGGGGGAGGGGGTTGACTAGAAAAAAATGTTTAAAACTGTCAAAGTCTCGGTAAGGTTCTAGCCCCAAGTAGTTTTAGGGAATAAGTTTTGAGAAATGTTTAAATAAACAATCTCTATGCTATATTAGCCATTTCAGAATGCAGTGAATGAAAGCATATACTTTTTGGGTCTTTTCGTTAATCCAGCATATCCCTGCAATATCATAGTGGTTGATGTATCAAACAACAATAGAGTGTTCCAGCCAATTGCAATAATAACTGTAAATGCAAAAATAAAATACTAGCAAAATTATTTACTGTTAGGTACAGTTTAATGAAGGAATGCAAGAAATGTTTGTTATTACAAAGTTTAATAAATACTCAGTGGTTCAAAACAGGCAAAAAACCTCAAATGGCATGTATTAATTTTCTCTTTTTCTATTACATTTTTTATCTGATTATTCCAGGTGTATCAAAGAATTATTGTTCCTTTAAATACTAGTCTTATGTCTGGGCTCTTTTCCTATTCTCATAGTCTTCTCAGTTGATTTTTCAGGTTTCTGAGTGTGTGTATTCGTGTTTCATATCTGTGTTCTTTCTAATTAGATTGTAGTCTCATTGCATACCAGCAAGAATAAGCTGGCTATATTATAAAATGTATCATTCTCCTATTTGGGGCCTGTCACATCTTAGGCACTGAAAAACTTGGTGAATTAATTATGTTAATACATGGGAATGCGTGCCTTGTTTTGAGTGAGAAAGCTCGATTTTTAAAAGATGGTAGTTCTTCCTACTTATTGTATAGTTTACATGAAGTTTTATTTAAATCATTAGGCGAAATGATTCTGAATATTCAATTGGTAAGAATAATTTTGAAATGTTTTAAAGATTTATATACTGTGGGAGACTGGCGGAATTGTTGTTTATATTATAAAGTTTTAGTAATGAAAATACTGGCATAATATTAATGAAACCAGAGTAAAATAAAGTCCTGACACTGTCTTGGGTATGTGTAAGTAATAATTATATCTGTATGTATAGATATATGTGTGAACTTGGTATATGATAAAGTTGCCATTTAAAGTTCTTCCTTCAATACAAAAATGTTTGTATTGACTTTTCTTTGACTTAAAGAATTAAATGTAAAAGTGTATGAAACTATAATAAAGGAAAATACAAAGTTTATCTAATCTTGAGGTTACAGAAGAACTTCTTAACAAAGAACTTGATGGGAAAGATTGTTAGATATAGCTATGAAAAATCAAAACATCTTCATATCAAAACTAGAATTAAAGACAATGAAATGGAACGGGGAGACTAATGAAAAATGGGCACAGAAATTCATAAAAGACGGCCAACAATATATAACAAAATATTTAAACTTTTAATAGAAATGCAAAATAAACTAACCAGAGTAGCATGGGTTTCTTAATCAGAATGGTAGAGATATTGTAATTAGTGATGGTCTGTATTGGCAAAGACATGTACTTCTGATGAAAGCATAAATTGATAAAACCCTTTTTGAAGGTACTTTGCTCTTTAAAGAGTCTTTAAAATATGAATATTCTGGGACTTCCCTGGTGGTCCAATGGTTAAGACTCTGCTCTCTCAATGCAGGGGGCCTGGGTTCAATCGCTGGTCAGGGAACTAGATCCCACATGCCGCAACTAAGAGCCCGCATGCCACAAGTAAAGATCCTGCATGCCGCAATGAAGATCCCGTGTGCCACAGCTAAGACCGGCTGTGGCCAAATAAATAAATATGTTTAAAATAAAAATAAATAAATAAATAAAATATGAATATTCTTTAATCCAGTAACTTAGTTTTTCAATTACTAATTGGTCACAAGGAAATAATCTTTTAAGTCTATCTGATTGCATGAGGGAATGCTCACAGTTCCATAATGCTAAGTGAAAAAACTTAGATCAATTTTTATCTCAATTTATGTTATACATATAGGAAAAGATTGAAAGAAATGACCAAAATTGATAGTCATTATCTCTTAGGATTATCAGTTCTTCTCTTTCTTGTATTTTCCTGTGCTTTCTACAGTGAATATGTATTACTTTTATAATCAAAAGCTTTTTGAGGGGCAGAGTGCTTAGGTTTTTTTTTGGAGATCAAAAAGAAATAGTCCTTTATGTGCTTGACTATTTTTAGCTCTATAATTGGATTCTGCATGTGATCCTATTAGTAAAACAGAAAAGATTTATAGTTAATAATGTGCCTTGGGACAGTTTATGAATTTTGTATGATTAGCTAAATATTTTTACCATTTTATAAAATCTTTGAAATGTTTTTACCATGGCAGTATGCTTTTTACTTGAGTACCTAGCACATTTCAGAGACTCAAAAGATGTCTTTAAATGGAGTTTTTTAAACAATTACCATGTGATGATAATTCCCAAAGAGTGATCCTCCATCAATTTTATTTTTTATTTAGATGAGTTTATTCTTTTTCAGTGAACTTTTTCCATATGTATTATAGTATCCATGTTTTTATTTGGCAGCTATATTTTCTGCTCTGAAGAATCTTCAAGATAAAATTCGACGTTTAGAACTTGAAAGGATTCAGGCAGAAGAAAGTGTGAAAACCTTGTCTAAAGAAACAATTGAATATAAGAAAGTACTGGATGAACAGATACAAGAAAGGGAGAATTCAAAGAATGAGGAATCAAAGCACAATCAAGGTTTGTTTAATTATGAAGGAAATGAAACACTATCAAAATAAGTATTATAAAATCACTCTAAAAGAAATTCCACATTAGTGTTTTCTAGTGCTTAGTGTCTTCGAGCACTACAAAATTACATTTATATTTGGGAGCATTTTGTGGAACAAGTGCTGATGTCCTGTATTATATTTACTGTCTGAATTCAAGGCAGATTAGACTAACATACAGAAAGAGAATGACTTAGGTCATCTGAAAAGGCTTCTAGAGCTACTGGAAAATGTTTATTATACATACTGTAGATTCATGTTAAGCAGCTTGTTAAAACTAATACTTGTGCAAGTGAGCTAATTTCTGCTTTTCTTATGTATTCTTTTTAGAGCTGACATCTCAGCTGTTAGCTGCAGAAAATAAATGTAATCTTTTAGAAAAACAATTGGCATACATGCGTAACATGATAAAGCATGCAGAAATGGAGAGGACATCTGTATTAGAGAAACAGGTATGTTACTTCATAGAGTCACTCTCAAGAAGAGTTAGTTATAGAGAAAATTAAGTTGATATAAAGACCTTTTTTCTCAGTGAGTACTAATGGTGCTGTTACAAATAATCAATTCTCCGTCCATCTTAAAAGGTAATAGTACCAGTAGTTCATTTTGAAAAACTGCTAGTGGAAGCTTTGAGAAAAATGTGGTTTGTTTTTTCAGCGAAGCTAAAAAGAGGAGTTTCCTTTTTGGATGACCCTCACACACACTGACATATCCTCTACACACAGCTTTGACAGCTTCTGCTTTGGAACAGTACAACAGCATAGGACTGAAATTACTTGGGATCAGTTATGGTGTCTGAAGATTTGACTGGTCTTCATTGTTTTTGCTGTATTTGGTAGAGTTCTACTTAAATTGGAAAAATACTGTACATTTAATTGTGTTTTCTTTCCAAGTCATGTTAACTTCTTTGTACATTATCAAAAGTATAAATAAGCATATTACATACCTCTCTGCCTCTTGAATTTTATTTAAAGACTCAACTCAGGTAGCACATTTCAAGGTTCTTTATACTTTGAAAAACTTTTTTACAGTTGTTATTTTAACAAAAATATTTTGCTCTGTCACACCAGAGGTATTTTAATTTCAGTAACCTATGCATTTACGAGAGGACATCTGCAACATCAGTCTCGAATATATTTTTTTAAAACATACCTCCTTTTCCTATTATGAATATAGAATTTGAATTCATCATGAATACCACAGTTTCTGGGCATCTTAACTTTATTATGCAAAAGTTGAATGTCTGTATGCTTAATATTTTGCTGGGTACTCTGCAGTGTGAAAGAAATTAAATGCTTTCCACCTTAGCTTTCGGTCATAGCTGGAGATATCAAAGAAATATTTGATTGCACAGCAATATTTAAGAGGATGTTTCAGCAATTTTCATTTGTATTATAGGTCTCTTTACTATGCCATTGAGTTTATTTGTGACCATATTTTTTTGTTTCCAGTTGGGTCCTCTTCAGTCCACCTATTTTTGTTATTTTAATGTACCATTACTTTGCTTTTTATTCCTTCATTTTATCTCTTTGAACACTATAAAAATTCCCAGTCTTTTTAAAATCATTTTTTTTCTTATGAGAACTGTATACGTATATGTATTTTTTTTATGATGAACTCTTATTCTTTGGAGTTATCTTGGGAATTCCATACTTCTAAGTTGTGTAGGCAGCCTTATGAAATGGTTGTGGATTTGCCTTTGCTGGGGCTTGATGGGTTTCCCTGGTTCTGGTCTGCATTTATGATAGTTAGTTGGCTTTGGGCTCCTGCATCGTGCAGATGGTATGTTGCCTGAGATTTATGTCACGTTCTTTGTGTATCTTATACACCAAGGCTATAGTCTTGCCTCATGTAATATTTGGCTTCAGTATTACTTGCTTTTGATTTATCTTTTTTGTACCTGAAGAGTTCCCTTTCTTCAAACTTGCTATGCAATTATTATTATTTCTGTGTTTTCTCTGACACTTTTATGTGATGAATGGGGTCGGGAAAGGGATGGTGAGTTAAATCTGCCACATGATTGGAAATGGCAAAACATTATGTACAGTTATACGCAGTTCTCTTCATTGGCATATTTCCGTTCTCGGGTTAGAAAGCATTTATAAGACAACAGTGAGATGTCTTGACTAATATTGATATAGCTGTTAGACATATATATATGTCTTTGAATTAAGCCCTGTTTTCATCAGTAAAGTTTGATTAGTCCATTTTATAAGAGTGGTTCCAATACTGGAAGTGAAGTGTGATTTGTGCCAATATTTAACTTAATGTATTATTTCAAGGGCAGCAACTATCCACTAAGGTGGGTAGGAGGAAATTAGTAGTTCACACAAATTCCTGAGAAATGTATTGGTTTGTATTACTTTGTCATATTCAAATTTCTGTTAGTATGACCTATTGCTATAGACTTGTATATGAAGATACACTGTTAACAAGTTCACATGCTTATTAATGTTTTGCTTTTTACCAGTAGACCTCAGTTTAGCATACTTCCACTTCTTATCCTAGTTTAATGGTTTATCCTGTGGCTGTCAGTCCTTAAATCTGATAGGTGGCAGTCTTTTCAAATCCTTGACCCTAAGCCTGAAAAAAAAAAAAGTGATGGATGTTTTGCATAGATTTCAGAGGAAGTATAAATGATACATACCAAAACCCTGATTATTGCCTTAATTAAGAGATTATTTAAGAGAAGCAGACTAATTACAACTATTTGTGTGTAGCCTATATGTCTAGTAAATACCTTCATTCAGAGAGTATTCACAAGTCTTAGTATAGAGAACCAAATGTTATAATAGTATATAGTAAGAACAGGATTTCACTTGTATTTGTTAATTTTCCTCTGGTTTCATCTTAATATTGTTTTCCTGGAATTCCTCTGTAGTACCTAAGTAGTTGTATGAAAGGCCAGATAACATCCCTAGTACTTATTTTACTTGTAACTGGAAGTTTGTACTTTTTAATTTTTATTTTATATTGGAATGTGGTTGATTGACAACGTTGTGTTAGTTTCAGGTGTACAGCAGAGTGATTCAGTTATACATATACATGTATCTATTCTTTTTCAAATTATTTTCCCATTTAGGTTATTATAGAATATTCAGCAGAGTTTCATATGCTATACAGTAGGTCCTTGTTGGTGATCTATTTTAAATATAGAAGTGTGTACATGTCAATCCCAAACTCCCAATTTATCCGTCCCCACTCCCCCACCTTTCCCCTTTGATGACCATAAGTTTGTTTTCTAAGTATGTGAGTCTGAAGAAACTTAGTATTTTTTGATTTTTCAAAGGACTGATTTGTAAAAGTCAGTTTTACAATTGTCTAGGTCATAGCCTACCTTTTCTCAAGTAAAGCTGGTTAGTCTCATTTTAGGTTATTGGTTTTTTTGCCTGGCTACGGTTCAAGGTTTTATATGGTGAAGGAATCTCAGATTCCTTTAAATTTTTTCAGGGAATTTAGATTACTTTTGATTAAGACCTGTAGATCAGATACTTAGGATAGAAGCATCATGAATAAAAAACTATTCATAGGAACACCTTTCTAAAAGTATTATTTTCACTTGTTCAACAAGTATTTATAGCCACTGTACTAGGCAAGTGGAGACCACAAAAATCAGAGACTACTGTGATTCTGTTTTATAGTCTTGTAATATAATAACATATATGTAAGTATAAAATAGTACACTAAAAATACAAGAACTTTGAATAATCAAAAAAAAAGAAAAGCCAGAGAAGTAGCATACAACATAGTACTCTCAGTGTTAGTTTTTCAGTTTTTTGTCAAATTATTATGCTGTATTTAATATTGTTTCCCAGGTTTCCCTAGAAAGAGAACGACAACATGATCAGACGCATGTTCAAAACCAACTTGAAAAATTGGATCTTCTTGAACAGGAGTATAACAAGCTTACCACAATGCAGGCCCTTGCAGAAGTCAGTGAAAATCTTTTTTACTCATCAATGCATAATATTGGTTCTTATGTAAAATTGGTTATTTTATAATACTGGATATTTTATAGGAAAAAAAGTGACCTTGTAACAAAGAAACATATAGGAATTTTTTTAAAGGAAGAAATGTAAATTTGGAGAGAAAGTTCACATTTTACCATCTTAGTGTACATAAGGAAGGAGTTCTTTTTGAAAATGTTGAAAGATGAAGTGTTTTTGAGTATCCTTAAGGCTTGTATCACTTCGTTTTTGTTCTCTGAACTAATTTTAGTTTTTTGTTTGTTTGTTTGTTTTAAATTTTTATTTATTTTTGGCTGCATTAGGTCTTTGTTGCTGTGCACGGGCTTTCTGTAGTTGTGGTGAGCGGGGGCTACTCTTCGTTGCCGTGCGCGGGCTTCTCGTTGCAGTGTCTTCTCTTGTTGCAGAGCATGTGCGCTAGGCACGCAGTCTTCAGTAGCTGCAGCACACAGACTCAGTAGTTGCAGCACACGGGCCCTAGAGCACACGGGCTTCAGTAGTTGTGGCATGTGGGCTCAGTAGTTGTGGCTTGCAGGCTCTAGAGCTCAGGCTCAGCAGTTGTGACGCATGGGCCTAGTTCCTCTGCAGCATGTGGGATCTTCCCAGACCAGGGATCAAACCCATGTCCCCTGCCTTGGTAGGCGTATTCCCAACCACTGCGCCACCAGGGAAGTCCTAATTTTAGTCTTAATTGATTCATTTGGGAAGTATTTAATACCACTGAGACTATAAAGTTTCACATTCAGCTTCCATGTAGCCCAGGGGTCCCCAGCTGATTAGGAACCGGGCCACACAGCAGGTGAGTGGTGGGTGAGCAAGCAAAGCTTCATCTGCTGCTCCCCATTGCTCACATTACCGCCTGAACCATCCCCCACCCACCTCATCTGCAGAAAAATTGTCTTCCATGAGAAACCGGTCCCTGGTGCCAAAAAGGTTGGGGACCGCTGATGTATCCTATATGGCTTCATACAGAGGCTGTGTTCTTTGGCCGTGAATTTTACCCATAATTCTGTGGAATTGTAAAGGAGAGTCATGGATAAAAAGTTTACAAATAGACACGGAAACTCCTTTCACTGTTATCACTTTTAATATTTTTATCACTAGAAAAAAATGCAAGAGTTAGAAGCAAAACTGCATCAAGAAGAACAGGAAAGGAAACGTATGCAAGCTAAGGCAGCCCAGGTAAGTTGAAATGTGAGCAGGTAGGCTCCTCACATTTCATGCTACTCTTTATATATAAATAGATGTAGATGCGCGCTGCTTTGATTATTTATAATTTGGAATGGTCCAATATATAAATTTGCAGACTTAGCTTAATATGGAAAACTATAAACGTATTTTTACAGGCAGAAAGTAAAAGCTGAGCAATTCTTTAGGGTTTTTTTAATGGTGGGCTTTCGATCAGCTTTATTTTTTTTTTTAAATCAATAGACTAAAAAATATCGGCGACTATACATAATACGTAATCATCTAAAACTTTTCACATTAGTCACTATTGGAAATGTTTGAAAGCCTCATTCAGTATCCTACTTGTAAGTGCTTCCCTTTTTTGGTGGCCTCGAGACACTAGGTCAGTAGCTGAGGTAGTGGGCTGCCCAACAGGTGGTGACCCATACTAATTTACAAAAGCCACCGTATAAGGAAAATGAGCTCTGCTCATTCCTAGCCTTGAATTTTTATCCCATGCAGTGGCCACCAGGTAGAATAGGTGAGGCAGTGTGAATTCACGAATCATTGAGTTTATATATACCAACTAGAACTGCATTTCTAGAAGATATAGCAACATTTCTATATCCAACATCTTACAGGCTAAATAAAATACTTCTGTATATAACTGAAGACTCTCCCCATGTGAGCTTATTAATTCAAATACCTCTCATTTATTGCCCCTCCCCTTCCAAAGTCTTTAAGTTTTGTAACATTTACATGTATCTTTTCTCATAATATTAACACAAGAAGCAGGTCCTGATTCCAAAACAATTAGGAGAGGAGGCTCTGCAATTCAGGTTGTGGCCAGATGCCAGCGGTGTCCTGGGCTCACTTCATAAATGTGCTCGCAGGACTGTAAACATCTGTTATCTCATCTTTGTTATCTTGTCTATTTTTTCCAGTGCTTCCCAGAATTCATTGACTTAACATATTCTCTTTCTATTAAACCCGATATATTTTCTTTCTCAAATATTTACCTTCTGATCAATTTGTATGTATTTTTTACCTCTCTGTGCTTTCTGAGTTATATAGTCATGTGGCTTTATTTTTGACCACCAACAAATTTTGAGATTACTTGGTTTCTCTCCCCTTTCCACGCTTTAGGGTAGGTAGGCCACTTTACTGTGCCTCTGTTTCCTCACTCATAACATGCAAACTTTAAAGTTATGCTTTATATACATTGTGGTGGTGAGTTCTATTATACATGAAATACAGAATTAACAAGTTCATTATTTTATGAATTTAAAAAATTATTTTGTGGTAGTTTTGTTTTGTGTTTAGCAGGCAAAAAGTTGGAACCAAATCAGTTATTACTGATAATATATCAGTAAAGGTTTGTGTTTTGTTTTGTTTTGTTTTTAATTAATTATTTATTTATTTATTTAAATTTATTTATTTATTTATTTATTTATTTTTTGGCTGTGTTGGGTCTTCGTTTCTGTGTGAGGGCTTTCTCCAGTTGCGGAGAGCGGGAGCCACTCTTCATCACGGTGCGCAGGCCTCTCACTGTTGCGGCCTCTCCCGTTGCAGAGCGCAGGCTCAGTAGTTGTGGCTCACGGGCTTAGTTGCGGCTCACGGGCTTAGTTGCTCCGTGGCATGTGGGATCTTCCCAGACCAGGGCTCGAACCCGTGTCCCCTGCATTGGCAGGCAGATTCTTAACCACTGCGCCAGCAGGGAAGCCCTCCGTAAAGGTTTTGAGTTCTGATAGTGAACACTGTTGTCGTGGTAGAACAGGGTCTGGGGTTGATACGTGGTTCCAAGTCTAACCATAATTTGTGTAGTCCTGGGCAAGATATGTAACCATTCAGAGCTTGGGATTTTACCACTGATACTGGTCTTTATTTACATCTTCTTAATGTTGGAGAGATCGAACGAGAGAAAATATAATGAAAGCACTTAAAAATGTTAAAACTCTGCCACACAAATATATGACAGCTACTGGGAAGAACTTAAGAAGTTAAAATAGTTCACATTTTTTTTGTTTTGTATACTGTTCAAACTCATTGGCTTCATAGGTCTTCCAGAGTAGTAATTTCATGTTCATGGAATTATATCCATTCAGTTTACTATGTATAAAGCATCGTTAGAAGTGTGGGAATGTAGACACTCCTGAGAGTAGGAATCCCTGTGTTCCTTTGTCACTGAATAAATTCTGTCCCCAAAGAATGCAGTCATTGTGGGAAGCATTAGTAATGATCTCAGGATTTCTTTTAACTAATCCACTGGTTCTGAGTGTTTGAGCTCCATCATAATTTCCTGAAGAACTTTAAAATACTTTTAAAATATAAATTTCCCCAGCCTAGAATGTTTAAAATCATGACGTCTGGAGAGGCACCTGACAATCTGAATTTTCTCATAAACTCCAGACAATTTTGATACATAGGCAGGTTTGAAAACCACTATTCTAGACAAATACACACAAACACAGACACACACACACACACACAGACATACCTGTGTATAGGTGTGTAATTATATGTTTTAAGGAACGTTGAAAAGAGCAGTCCTTGTTTGAAATCCTTAGTAACTGTGGAATTTCTACCATATTAAATTAATGTAGTTACTCAGCTTCTAGAGAAAAGGGCTTGATAACATTCTCTGATATACCTTCCAGTTCTTTTGGACATAGATTTCCAGTTCCTTTTTCTTACATTGTTAAGTGTATGAGTTTTTAAAAGAGGAAGAAATTGTACTTTGTTCTCCAGCTGCTTTGTGTCTAGCGCTGTTGTATATGCCGTGCATGAAAAGAAGAAAATGTTGAAACGTTGGTTTGGAGTTAGAAATACTGCCTTTAACTCATTAGATATAATTTAAGGACCAACCTCAAATAAGGAGCTAAAAGTTTCCAGGCTAAGTGAAAGGACAAATTATAGGACAGCACTTTAAGTAAATTGAGAGAGTGGTATTGATTTAAAATATTGGATAAATGTTGACGGATTGATTCCAGATACAGCTACACAGCTATGATGGGTTTTTCATTCTATACTATACGATACTACTGTAGGTTTTTTACAGGCCTTTATGTGGCAGATCTCAAATTTGAATCATAGCTTTTATTTCTACAGTATTAACTTTAGGCTCTCATATTTTTCCTAGTTGCAGACTGGTCTAGAAACAAATAGACTTATCTTTGAAGATAAGGCAACTTCATGTGTTCCCAATGCAAAAAGAATTAAAAAAAAGAAGTCAAAACCACCAGAAAAGGTATGAAAAAAGAACCATTAAGTCAAAGTGCTGGTTATTACTTGGCATAGTTTATGTGAAAACACTTACAAACCATGTGGTACTTCAACCTTGGATGAGTACATCTCTTTCATTCTCAGTTTCTTCATTGGGAAAATAGGGATAAGTAATATCTACTTCTAAATGTTCACCCTGACAGTGAGATAATATATATGAAAGTGTTAGAACTACATAGCACCGCACAGATGTTAGTTATTATTCAGTATCGCATTATCTTTTGCACTTAAAAGTTTATGTATATACATATGCACGTGTGCGTGCGCGCACACACACACACAGTTTCTCTACTGAGACTGTAACTGATGTTTTGTCAGGAACTATTTTTTCTTTCCTAGCCTTCCCTAGGCTAGGATATGTGTTGACGAGTATTATTAGGAGCTCCAGACCATAATGCCAATAGAGATAAAACAAGCAGTAGCCCAGCAGTAAGCTGAAGTTTCAGGTTAGTCCTATATAGCCAGCTTTTATCATCATGTGAGTAAAATTGCTCTTCTTTTTTCTTTTCCATGCAGAAAGGTTCTAGGAACTATTTTGCTGCACAACCACATTATAGATTATGCTTGGGTGATATGCCATTTGTAGCTGGAAAGGTGAGTTGGTCGAACTCTGGCTTTTTTTGTACAACTTAGATCTTTGAATTAAATCCACTCATCTGCCTGTATACCTATAAACGGCGGAAATATTTTTCAGCTTTTTTACCAATTGGATCATAGTGATGTGAGAATGAGATGAAGGAAAGTTTTATGGGACTGTGGGGGAGCAGGGAGGAGACTGGGGGGACACTTTAAAGCAGGTAGAGTATATGCAGAAGGGAAGTTATGAGCAAAAGCAGAGACTCTGGTTTGCAGAAGGTGTGGTTGCAGATAGGAAATAGTATGTTTGTAGCACTGGATTTTTAGTATCAGCCCTGTTGATTTGTATTTAGATATAGATATTTAAATGAAAAGAATTCGCATCCTCTTTGTCCTCACATGCTTATTATAGGATTCATTCTCCAAGAAGCAGTCATACATAGACTTGAATCTTAAGTTCCTTTAGTGCTTAAAAATGTGGAGATGATAATTTTATCAAATTATCAGCAAGTACTGGGTGATTTCTAAGAAGTGCTTAACATTGTGTTTATACCACTTTTTCATTGATGTTTGTGTTGCTGGTTGTTTCATGTATAGATGCCTTGAGTATCCAACTAGATTGTGAATTTGAGAAGCTTGAGGAGTAAATTTTAATTTTAGGTATTTATTTGTTTATTTTAACCCCACAGTAAATCCTCAGTGAAAGCTTAGGGAATTAACTATTTCCTAGCTTTTCCACTTGCCCTTTGTAGATGCGTGCGGCCAAATCACTTTTAAAAAGTTTTGTCGTTGGCTGTCCTTTACCCTAAATTTAACCTCTTCTTGGATTGCAGACCATCTTTTGACCTACCAAGGTCAAAAGGTTCATCTTTGAACCTTTGTTCCTAACCAAGGTTCTTCTACTTTGCCATAGAATCTTTGAGTTGGGCTGGAAACAGTTTCTCAAAGGATGACCAGCTGCATCAGAATCACTGACTATGCATCTGAAAAAGCAGATTACGAAGCCCCACCACAGTTCTACTAAATCAGAATTTTCTGGGTGTGGGACCTAGAAAGTATAGTCAGTTGTTCCCGAGTCTCAATCTAATGTTCATTTAGATTTGGGACCCACTTAGTACAGTTCCCTGTCCAATGTCTTCATTATGTAAACATCCAGAATAATGGTCATGTACTCTGTCCAAATACATCTACTGATGAGACCTCATTATACCCTCAAACAGCCCTTCACAGTTCTAGACAGCTTTATTTGAAAGTTCTTAAGTGCGATGAAATCTGTCACTATAAATTCTACTCATTGGTATTTTTTTCTGCTCTCAGGGATCCACATAGACCAAATGAACCCTTAACTATAGGAAAAATTTTAAAACTTTAGAAGATAGCTGTACCTTTTTTTTAACCTTATACTGATAATAGATTAATGGGTTTTTTTGTTTTGTTTTAATTAACTATTTTTTGGCTGTGTTGTGTCTTAGTTGCAGCATGTGGGATCTTTGTTGAGGCATGCAGGATCTTTTGTTGCGGCGCAAAGGCTCTCCATTGCAGTGTGCGGGCTTCTCTCTAGTTGTGGTGTGCCAGTTTTCTCTTCTCTAGTTGCAGCACGCAGGCTCCAGAGCACGTGGGCTCTGAAGTTTGCGGCCCGTGGGCTCTCTAGTTGAGGCGCCCGGGCTCAGTAGTTGTGGCGTGCAGTCTTAGTTGCCCCACAGCATGTGGGATCTTTGTTCCCAGACCAGGGATTGAACCTGCGTCCCCTGCATTGGAAGGCGGATTCTTTACCACTGGACCACCAGGGAAGTCCCAGATAGCTGTATCTTTATTCTCATCTCCTTATTCTAGGTTATAAATAACTATTTTTCTTCAGCTATTCATCATAAGATATGCTTTATGAGTTTCTTAACCACCTCATCACTCCCTTCCTAAATCGAATACAGTCCTCTAAATGTGGTGTGACTAGCACAGGATAGAGAGCCTTTGTCATGTTCTGGATAGTCTGTTAACTCGGCCGAGCATCACAGTGATGTCACGGGGAAGCCACAGCACCCCTGTCGCTCATTAATTCTGGGGTCATCGGAAGTAACAGGTCTTCTGCTTAGTCCTAGCGCCAGCCTCTCTAGGTCCTATACTTGTGGAGTTGGTTGTTTTACACAGAATTTTTAATCAAATGAAGCGCTATAGGAATTGATTCACCCTATCCCACATTAGACTAGAATCTAGTTCAGTCTTCCGTTCTATATGTGTTATCCCCAAATTTAATTTGCCTATCTTTGGTAATTCTCACTGAAGTCATTAATACTTGAACAGGACAGGTTCAAAGATAGGGCTTTTCAACCTGAGGTCTTCTTTTGAAGTGTTGTAATTTGTACTTTTTGTGAAATATTCAAACAGCTAAGAATGTGCTGTCATCTGAGCGTTTCCCAAACTGTCTGTTGTGGAGGACCAGTTTTTATTTTTATTTATACATTGTCATAAACCAGTACATTTGTAAAGTGAAATAAAGGTGAATTACTAGAAAAAATGAAATTTAAAAGACAAAATACACGTTCCAATTTTTTAAATTACTGGATTCAAGACATAAAATTTCCTTAATAAATGGAGTCAGAAAAATAACAGGAAAAAGAACTTCAAGATTCTTTTAGCTCTTCTAGTTCCTTTGCCTTTCCATGTGAATTTTAGAAGAAACTTCTCTACCAAAGAAAAGGTCTTGCTGGAATTTTGATAGGAACTGTATTAATTTGGGAGGATTGACATCCTTGTTGAGTCTTTCAGCCCATGAGAATGGTGCATCTCTTACTTATTTAGATCTTTGATTTCTTTCATCAGGATTTTCATCATATTAGTCCCATTCCTGTTTTATCAGATTTATATACAAATTTTTTGAGCGATTGTAAATTGTATTGTTTTAATTTCAGCTTTTACATGATCATTGTTAGTATATTTGGGTTTTTATGTTAATCTTATATTCTGTGACCTTGCTGAATTCACTTATTAGTCCTAGGAATTATTTTTTGGATGTACGTAAGCTTTTCTATGTGAAGAATCATGTCATTTGTAAATAAGGATAGTTTATTTCTTCCCTTTTAATTTGTGTGCCTTTTATTTCCTTTCTTGCCTTACTGCACTGGCTAGGATTTCCTGTATCATGTTGTAAGTAAGAGTGATGAGAGTGGATATCCTTGCCTTTTTGCTGATCTTCAGGGGAAGGCAGTCTTTCACCAATAAGTATGATATTAGCTGTAGGTTCTTTGTCTGTGCTCTTTGTCAACTTGAGGAAATTTCTCTCTGTTCCTGCTTTGCTGAAAGTTTATACCCTTAATGGGTATTGGGATTTTTTCAAATGCTTTTCTTCATCAAATGATATGGTTATGTGATTTTTCTTCTTTACCTTGTTGATATGCTGGATTACATAGATTCATTTTCAAACATTGAACTAGCCTTGCATTCCTGGAATAAACCCCACTTGGATGTGGTATATACATCTTTGTATATATATTACTAAATTCAATGTGCTACCTAACAACAAAAACTAGGATAAAAAGAGCATCTGTTTAGCTTAGCTGAGTGGTTTGCAAACCTGGCTGATTAGAATCAGCTGGCAGACTTTTAAATGCACACTTCTAAGCCGTGGCCACACGCTGATGGAGTTTGGCCTGCTGCCTCGGACTGTGCACTTTAACCTGCTCATGGAGCCGCGCTGGCCCAACCATCTGTTTATGAATTGAAATTGCACATTGAGACTTGTGTAGTGTTCAAAACAAAAAGAAAAATTTTGAGAGGGCTACCAGGTTTTTCCCATTGCTTATGTGACAAACGTGAACTTAATGCTTCCTACTAGAGGACAGAGAAATGAATACGGTAATAGTCCCTACCACCTGGAAGTGCTTACACTACTTAATATATTAGTGAAAAAGACATGCAAACACAATTACAATATTTTGTGATAAATCCTGTGATCGAGATAAATGCCATAGGTGATCTGAGAATGGACCAATTAATTACCTGGATGTTTTAAGAAAGTCTTTACAAATCATGTATTTGAACTGGTTTTTAAAAATGGTATAAAAATTGGCACACAAAAGAAATGACATGTGCAAATACAGTTCATTCAAATAGTGGAGAACAGGTAGGAGATAGTGGGACATGAGGCCAAGGTGTAGAAGTTGCAACTTAGTGTTATAGGGCCTTGATTTCTGTGCTGAGGAGTTTGGACATTAGAGTCAGCGAGCTTAACATTAAAGGGTGTCAAATAGAAGAACGGGATCAGAATAATATTTTCGGAGGATAACTGATAGAACTATGGAGTTAGAGACTGAAGAGACTGGGAGCAGGGGACAATTGGGGTGTTCGTCCATAGCTAATAGAGATGGGTGTGTAAACTGAGTGGGTAACACTAGGGTGGAGAGTAAGGGGAGACTGGAGATGCACTGTACACCAGGAGGTTTGTATCACAGGCTTTTCTGCGGAGGCGGAGAGGGTCTTTTTACCCAGGCTTAGGGGGGAAAGAGAAAACATTTTTCTAGAGGATGTGGCTTCAATTACTTCTCTTCATTTTTCTTCAGTCCACCAGCCCCAGCCATGCCGTGGTAGCCAATGTTCAGCATGTCTTACATCTAATGAAGCAACACAGTAAAGTCTTGTGCAATGATCGAGTAGTCAGCAGTGTTCCTTTGGCAAAGCAAGTGTCTTCACGAAGTGGGAAAAGCAAGAAGTCAGCAGCGCCTTCCCCCTCTAGCAGCATTAATGAAGAGCTGGCAGAAGTCTTAGAGACTTTACAAGATGAATTTGGGCAGATGAGCTTGTGAGTTTCAGTTTTTTCGTTTTTTAGTTATATTTAGTTCTAAAACCTCATTTAACTTCTTGGTGACTTTATCGTCTTTCATATTTTAATATTTTAAGAAATATTTGTTGAACACAGTCCTTGCACCAACCACTGAACAAGTTACTAGGACTTTAACCAACACAACTGTTCTGGGTGAAATCTCTGCTTTTTCTATAACTGTTAAATGTTTTGGAGACCAAGGTTTACATTTAAGTTTTATTTCCTTGTTTGGGAGCTTGATCTACATTGACTTTGGCTAAACGTAACTGATAAGTTAGGAAGTGAGTGTTTGAAGAACAAGATCCTTCTCTAGACTTTCCTTTTCTACATATGTAATGCTCTTGTTGGGGAGGCAGAGATGTAAATAATTAGTGCTTTGAAATTAAGAACTCTTCTTGCATTTGCATCCAGTACCTTTTGTAAACTTTTACACTATCACTAATAATATGGAAAATTTTGCTCTATTTTAAAAAATTGGGTCTTTTTTTTTTTTTTTTAGGTTTTTTTGTTTGTTTTTTATGTGGACCATTTTTAAAGTCTTTATTGAATTTGTTACAGAATTGCTTCTGTTTTTTTATGTTTTGGTTTTTTGGCCGCGAGGCATGTGGGATCTTAGCTCCCCGACCAGGGATCGAACCTGCACCCCCTGCACTGGAAGGCGAAGTCTTAACCACTGGACCTCCAGGGAAGTCCCAAAATTGAGTCGTTTTTTAATGCGCAGAGCAGTGGTCCCATGGTGAGTGAGATGTAGTGGACTTAACCAGCTAACATAGGAAACTTAACCAAGCTCTCCTTCTGTTTTTTATACAGTGATCACCAGCAGCTTGCGAAACTTATCCAAGAATCACCAACCACTGAACTGAAAGACAACCTAGAGTGCGAACTGGAGGCGTTAGTGGGCAGGATGGAGGCAAAGGCCAATCAAATAACTAAAGTTCGAAAATATCAAGCCCAGGTAACTCTGTTTTCCTTAACTCGTTTCTAATGATTAAAAAACAAGAGTAAAACAGAACAGGGCTTCCCCGGTGGCGCAGTGGTTGAGAATCTGCCTGCTAATGCAGGGAACACGGGTTCGAGCCCTGGTCTGGGAAGATCCCACATGCCGCAGTGCAGCTGGGCCCGTGAGCCACAACTACTGAGCCTGCGCGTCTGGAGCCTGTGCTCCGCAACGAAAGGCCACGATAGTGAGGCCTGCGCACCGCGATGAAGAGTGGCCCCCACTTGCCGCAGCTAGAGGAAGCCCTCGCACAGAAACGAAGACCCAACACAGCCAAAAATAAATAAATAAATAAATAAATAAATAAATAAATAAATAATTTAAAAAAAAAGAGTAAAACAGAACAAAACAACCCCTTTTCTTCAAATATGTTAATTGATGCCCTTGTAAGTGTATCATAGATAGAAAGCTACAGGAGGTATTTTTCACTGTAGACACTTATTAATTCATTGCACTAGTTATTAAGAATTGGTGTTAAGCAGGCTAAGAAAGAAGACACTGTCTTGACGTCTCTTAGAGTAGATTTTATAATCTAAAATACATCTTCCAAGTACTGAATATATTTAATATTCTTATATGAACAAGCTTTACCTCTGTGATGAGTTTAAATGGTTCTAAGTTTACCCAAGTCTTTTTAAAAACACCTAGAAATTCTTAATTTCTAAAGGAATAAATCAGATGTAAATATGTGAAAAAGATCTTTAGTTCCATTTATGTTACTAATTATATTAATAAAACAACCATGTATTTAGCATCTACTAAGTGCAATGGGAAGTCACACTCCAGGGTCTCCATCCAGAGAGAAATGTAATGATTGGTGTATTTAAGAGATGACCGTGACTGCCGGGAGGGGGATAGAGGCAGGAGAGAGGCTGAGAGACCAGCTACGCCGTTTAAGCTTATCTTGATCAGAGGCCACCGGTGACTGCAGTTGGGGAGAAGTAGACAGATTTGAGGTGAGTCTTGGAAATAGAATTATCAGGGCTGCTTGCTGCTGATATCATGTGGTGGAGGGAGAGGACAGTGGTACGGCTGACTGAAACGGAGAAGACTGGTAGCAGAACAGGTTGGCAGACATTTATTAATTGGCTGCTATGTAATAGGCACAATGCTGAGTGCTCTATGTCATCTTATTTAATTTTCATGGAAGGCTTATGAGCTGAGTATATATTTCATTTTACAAATGAGGAAGCTGGAGCCAAGGTCCTGGAAGGTGGGCATCCCCTAAAATGAAATTATGTCACTTGCCCAAGGACATACTGGCTCACTGGTAAATGGCAGAGGTATGATGCAGACTGGGGTCTTTGCAACTCCAAAACCTAGCTTTTTAAGCATTTTTTTTCCAAAGTTCACATACTAAAAATAAAAGAATAAATACAAGCAAATGATTCCTATAGGAGTAATGATCTAATTTGTTTCCTGTACATTAGATTTAACTTTATTCTAATGGAAAACCAGTGTGCCAGCAGCGATTTATTTCAGCCAGCAGCTAAAGTAGAAATAAAGCTCCCTATTTGAAATTAAATTATTCTAAAAGGTGAAATAATAAAATTAAAAATCCTTTTCATAGTATTATTACCATTACATCCCTTCATCCATTTGCAACGTGCTTCTTTGTCTGTGCAGACTAGTTTCTAGGATGCCTTTCTCCTTCGTGTATTAAAATCCTGTCTTGCATTTCCCATGTCAGATTTTTTTGCCGCCTCCTTGAGACCTTCCCCTGAACTCCCTTGCTTCTCACTCACCCTGTGCTACACTTTGGCAAGTCTTAACTTCTGATACAGCACCAGAATTGATGTGTTGACTCTTGTTTACAGGTTTTTATGTCACTATATATTTTAAACACTGTTAAATGACTGGTACAATAGATTTTTGAAGCCTTTAAAAATATAAACCCAGAATATATTATATGCGTTAGTATGTTAGTATGAGAGTTAGAAATACCAGTTTTCAGAAAAATATGTTTTCATTAATTTCTCCTTTTTACCCTGCCTTGGTTTTTTGGTGTAGCTGGAGAAACAGAAGTTGGAGAAGCAGAAGAGGGAATTAAGAACCACCAAAAAGACTCTTGATGAAGAAGGAAACAGCAGCGGCCGTTCTTCTGCAACCACAGGGACCACAAATAAGAAGGACTCTGCCAAACCGAGACCTGGAGAAAAAAGCAGGAAAAATCTTCAGTTGTTGAAGGACATGCAAACCATACAGAATTCATTACAGAGCAATAGTCTGTGTTGGGATTACTGACTGGTACCAGGCCATAAATGTTATTCACATAATCCGTACCTCATCAGTCAGATGTTGACAGTTTACTTTCCAGGTCTCATACTCTTACGTTGGAATTAATTAATAGCAGGTATTAAGGGGCCCAAGCTTCATTACACAGGCTTCTTGTGTTACGTATCACAACTAAATGTTAAACAATCTAAATGGAAACCAGGGGAGTTTTAAAGGCCAAGAAGCCACACGTACTCTGTTTCTTTCTTTGAGATGAATTTGCTGTACTGAGATATTGCACTTTGTAAACAGATTACCAATTTTTTACTTGTGGGTGTGATTTTTTTAAATAGTTCTATATATCTAAGTAAAATGAGGTTTAAGTTATCAAAGTATGAGGCTGTCCCATAGGCAGTGTTTGAAAAGTCTCATTTTTAAATCTTCCCCTGGCGTGAATCGCCCACTTCTCCTTTTCAATGCAACCATTAAATGTACTTTGTTTCAACTATTGATGGAGGTTTTCTATATTTAAATATTTATACATATTTAAGAGGATTGTTTTCTTTTGCTCTTTGACACTTCAAACATTGATCAATGTTAAATACACCTTTATCGATGTTAATCCACCATTAAAATTATTTTGAAGACCGAAGCATTCATTTTAAATCAGTTAACTGTGAAGATTACAAAAGCATGTTTAAAACTATAAACAAATTGTAAATGAAGTAAATGAGGTTTTTAGAATGAAGAGAGAACGGGAGGTGTTGTAAAGCATGTATGTTTGTATTTTTAGATAATACCTGTTTGTAATCATGCTATTTATTTCAAGGCATTATGGTTTTTAATCTTAAAACTTAGAAGAACCCCTTGGCTATTTACTTTTATTGATGTACAGTGTGAGTGCAGTATTAACTGTACACATGCAGTTGTCATTGTGTTAATAATGTAAATCATAATTTTGAATAGATCAAGACATGTTAACTTTTTATAAATTTGCCACTGAAATCAATAAAGCAGCTTTTTTAAGGAAACACTGAAATTTTCCTCAACAGCCTGTTAATAAAGGCTTTATTTGTTGCAGTCTCTCAAAAAAATACGTTTTTAAATAGGACATTAACGTATTATGAGAAACAGTAAGAATATATGGTATTTAATACATAATTTACTTGCCTTTTTCATGCTTACATCAAAACTGGATTATCTCATGGTATATGTTAAGATACTCTTAAGAATACTAATGAACATGTTAACTAGATATTAAAGCGATTCCTTTTTTGCCTCCCCTGGGATTGAAATGGAGTTCCAGGATTTTATGTAGACAAGAGCATGAATTGTAGTGGCTGTCTGGGCACTAAGCTTGTTAGGCCTTTTACTGAATTCATTGTCTACAAAGTTTTTAATTAAGTGTCCTTAGATTTGGGGGTATTTGTGAATCTCCTAAAATTGTATGTACACTTCTGCTTACATGTAGTTTTCGTCCTTAGTAAGCAAGGTATGCTTACAAGCGGGCTGTAGACACCTGAATTACACGTTTCGGTACAGTGTGGTGGTGGCGTGTGCACCACAGAGGTGGTGGCACAGAGGGAGGTGAGGCATGGCAGAGAAGGGAGTGATGAACAGGGATCATTTCCTGGAGGAGGAAATGATGCCTCAACTCTACAGTACAGGAATAACCAGGGAGAACAGTTCCAGGTCAACAAGGTAAAATGAACAAAAGCAAGGAGGCAGGAATCTGCCCTTTATACGGGAGAATTGGGACTAGTTGCGCATTACTACTAGTACATAAAAGTTGAGGTATGCTGATGAGAATAGAAGGGTAAGCAGACAAGTGACAGGAGGCTCAGGGGCTTCGACTTAACCACACAGGCCTCTAAATTGTATATCCCTGATCATAAAGGAAAAGGTACACCTATGCAACCAATATTCATAGATAAATATAAAGTTATAAAACATAGAACTCTCCACTCAAAAGTTTTGTGTAAATATATAAAAAGTGCTAAGACCACCCTCCCAGGCTTCCACACCACACCTCAATGGATTATCTTTTTTTTTTTCTTTTAGATTTAGATTTGTTAGAAACACCTTTATTAATTACAAGTGTTTTTCTTCATTACATGCATTACAGAATGGGTATCATTTGCATGCACTGAAATAACACTGCTGAACACAGCTTCAGCTAGCTTTGTTGGAAGTATCTTTATTATGTCTTCTTAAATACTTAACTACATGCATTACAAAATGGGTGGGTATCACTTCCAGTCCCTGAAATGACACTGTGCTGAACACAGCTTGCAAGTAGCTGTGTTAGAAACATCTTTATTATAAGGGTTTTTTTTAATTGAACAAATTTGACATGTAATAACATTGTATAAATTCAAGGTGTACAGTGTGTTACCTTGATACATTTAAATATTGTAATATGATTGCCACTGTAGTGATATTTATCACATTATATAATTATAGTATAATATTGTTGTCTATATTCATTATATTGTACATTATCTCTATGGCTTATTTGCTACTTGTTTCAAGTTTGTACCCTTAACATCGATCTTATCCCTCTAAGCTCCATCTCCTGGTAACCACCATTTTACTGTTTTTTGAGTTGGACTATTTTAGATTCCACACATGAGATCATGCAGTCTTTGTTTTTCTCTGACTTTTCTCAGTATAATGTGCTCAAGTTCCCTTCATGTTGTTGCAAATGGCAGGATATCCTCCTTTCTCGTGGCTGAATAATATTCTATTGTGTATATATACCACATCATTTGTATCCATTCATCTATTGATGGGCATTTAGGTTGTTTCCATATCTTGGCTATTGTGAATAATGCTGCAGTAAACCTGGGAATGCATATATTCTCTTTGAAATTCTATTTTCCTTAGGGTATTTACCTGGAAGTATGTTAGCTCTATTTTGAAATTTTTGATGAGCCTCCATATTGTTTTCCATACTAGTTGGACCAGTTTACATTCCCACCAACAGTGTACAGTTGACCCTTGAACAACAGCATTTCTGCATTCACAGATTCAACCAACCTCAGATTTTACTGAAACAAAATCTAAGTGGACCTGCACAGTTCTAACTTGTGTTAAGTGTCAATTGTATAAGGGTTCCCTTTTCACCACATCCTCACCAACACCCGTTATGTCACTTCTTGGTGACAGCCATTCTAACAGGTATGAAGTGTCTTATTATGGTTTTTATTTGCATTTCCATGAAGATTAGGCATGTTGAGCATCTTTTCATGTACCTGTTGGCCATTCTGATGTCCTCTTTGGAAAAATGTCCATTTAGTTATGCCCATTTTTTCGTTGGATTGGGTTTTTTTGTTATTAAGTTGTATGTATTGTTTACATATATTTTGGACATTAAGCCCTCATTTAATATATGGTGTGCAAAATTTTTTCTCCCATTCAGTAGGTTATCCTTTCATTTTTTTGTCTCTTTTGCTGTGCAGAATTCTGAGCTTGATGTAGTCCCATTTGTTTTTTGCTTTTGTTGTTTGTGTTTCCGGCATCAGGTCCAAAAAATCATTGCTAAGACCAATATTAAGGAGCTTCTCCCCTTCTAGTTTTATGGTGTCAGGTCTTATGTTTAAGTCTTTGATCCATTTCAAGTTTTTTTTTAATGTATGACTTCTGTTAATATATTCAAAGCAGGCCTTATTTGATTACATTATCAAAAATTGCCCCCTCATCTCCTGATTTACTATCAGATTAGCCTATTTTATTCACAGCATTTATCACAGCATTTATTCACAGCATTTATCACTATTCAAGTTAATTTTTGTGAATGGTGTTAGATAGGCATCCAATTTCATTGTTCTGCATGTGTTCTTCTCTGGTTTCCCAGCACCATTTGTTGAAGAGACTATCCTTTCCCCATTGGGTGTTCTTGGCTCCCTCGTCAAATATTAGGTGACCACTGGGATTTAATTCTGGGCTTTCTATTCTATTCCATTGGTCAATGTGTCTATTTTTGTGCCAGTACCATAATGTTTTTATTACTGTGGTTTTGTAATATAGTTTGAAATCTGAACACATATCCACAGCTTAGTTCTTTTTTCTCAGGATTATTTTGGCTGTTTGGGGCTTCTTTGTGGTTCCACAAAAATTTTTGGATTCTTTCTTCTATGTCTGTAAAAGAATGCCTTTGGCACTTTGATGGGAACTGCACAGAATCTGTAGATAGCTTTGGGTAGTAAGGACATCTAGGAAAGTCCTCCATTGGATCCTTCCAATCCATGAACAGAGGATGTCTTTCCATTTGTGTCTTCTTTGATTTCTTTCAGTAGTCTTGTAGTTTTCATTGTACAGATCTTTCACTTCCTTGGTTAAACCTTTCCTCAGTAGTATATTGTTTTTATGCTATTTTGAGTGGGATGGTTTTATCAATATTTTGTTTTCAGATGCTTCATCATTAGTGTAAAGGAATGCAACTGACTTATGTATGATGATTTTGTATCCTGCAACTTTACTGAAATTGTTTAGTCCCAACAGTGTTTTGGTTGACTCTGGGATTATCTATATATAAAACCAAATCATCACAAATAGAGACATTTTACTTCTTCCTTTCTGATTTGGATGCCTTTTTCTTCTCTTGCCTAGTTGCTCTAGCTAGGAATTCCAATACTATAATGAATATGAGTGGTGAGAGTGGGCATCATTGTCTTGTTCTTGATCTTAGAGGAAAAACTTTCAATTGTTCTCCATTAACAGCTGTGGGTTTATGGTACACAGCCTTTATTATATTGAGGTATATTCTTTTTTTACCCGATCTGTTAAAGGTTTTTATTATGAAAGGATATTGTACTTTGTCAGATCCTTTTTCTGCATTTATTGAAATGATCATGTAATTTTTCTTTCATTTTATTGATGTGATATATTATTACATTTATTGATTTGCATATATTAAATCATCCTTGCATACAAGGGATCAATCCCACTTTGGTCATGGTATATGATCCTATTTGTGTGTCCTTGAATTTGGTTTGCTAATATTTGGTTGAGAGTTTTTGCGTCTATATTCAGCAGGGATATTGGTCTGTAGTTTTCTTGTATCCTCATTTGGTTCTGGTATCAATGTAATGCTGGCCTTGTAGATGACTTTGGAAGAGTTCCCTCCTCCTTAATACTTTGGAAGTGTCTGGAGAAAGATTGTGTTCATTCTTCTTTATATGTTTGGTAGAATTCACCACTGAAGCCATCTGGTACTGTAGTTTTCTGTGTTGGAATTTTTTTGATTACTGTTTCAGTTCCTTTACTCATTACTGGTCTGTCACGGAGATCTCTCCTCAGAAATCTGGGGTGTTGCTGAAAAGCAATGGGACCCTCCAGCTGCAGCCCACAAGCTGAGTAGACTTACACTTACCCTTTTCACTTCCCACCTCCTCTGCTGGACAGGTTGCTGCTGCCGCCACAGCCAGTGTCACCACATCTCCCTTGGCTCCCTAGCGTCCTTTGAGGTTTCATTCACCCAATTTCAGATACACGGATGACTCTCTCTCAGGTGTCCTGGTATGCTGTGCAGAGGCACTTGTGTCCAGTTATGGATGTCTGATTCGTTAGAAGTCAAAGGGAGAGAAAAGGAAGCACTGGTGCCACCATGATGCTGATGTCTTCACTAAAGGATCATCTTAAAGGCACTCCACTTTGGAGACTCCTGCAAAAGGTAAAAGGAAACCCCTGGAAAGTTTTAAAAGGAGAAGTGATAGATTTGCACTTAGATTACTCTGAATGGAATTTAGATTCTGAGTGGAATTAGATTGCTTTGAATGGAATTTAAAGTGAATATGAGGGTATTAAGACTAGAAGTTTTAAATTCTTGAACCTCTTCAATCATCTACATTCTTTTATGTGGCATCAGACCAAGATGATAAAGGCTTAAGGGAGGGAAATGGTAGAATGCACAGAGAGAATGGATTTATAAAATATTTGGAATAGAAAACTTAGCTTTAATACTGACAGACTGGTCACTTAAATACTGTTATAAATTTTCTTGTAACAAATTTCAATGATCGAATCATTTTGGTACCAATTTTGCTAATACTGGATATACTAATAACGGAAATTATACTTACTCATTGCAAAACGAAGGGCAGGGCAAAAGGTTCAGACTAGTGAGTTAACAAGTGAAAAAACACTGATTTTTAGTATTTGATTTATCTGATCAAACTGAACATTTCTCTTAGAACAGCTGCTATGAAACACCCCTTTCCTCAAAAAATTCCAAATAACATTTCTGCAAAAGAAACTTAAGGCAAACAACTTAGAACAAGGACAAAGTTTAAAAGTCAGTTGAAATTTTCTTTTAATTAAAGACCCAAGGGACAAGAAGCTCCTTTGTGTTACAGTACATAACATATGGCTCTTATACAGAGTAAAATAGACACCAGGGAGTCAAGTGTTTATACCAGCGCTGAATTCTTACTGTAGCAGCCAAAAAGTGAAGCAGGATTTCCTTTACTGGCATTGAGACTGTAATACATTTTTACATGCAATAAATTCTTTGGTAGACTTACTCATTCAGTGGAATCACAGAATTTGCAAAGGAAAGTAATAGTAAAATATTTCATGTAAAATTTGAGCACAGTACTTCTCACCATATGCTATTTATACAGACTTCAGAAAAAAGTCAATCCTACTAAACTTTTAAATACTGCCTCAAAATTTGCCAGTTAACTTCTCTGTGTTCAAAAAAAATGTAACTAAAATAAAGTAGGGCAGATAATGAGTTTTTTAAATATGTTTCATGATGTTTCTAGTAATTGTGCAAATGGAAACTAATCTGAAGGATGTGGAATTCTTTGAAATCCTGGACGGCTACCACTTTCTCCTCTCCATCCTCCTCCCAAGCACATCTGTAAGGCATCATTTTGGAACAGCTATCTAATACATCTTAAATTAAGTACATAAATAATGACAGCAATAATTTTCAACTATTACTACACCATAATATCCTCAAGACTTTGCCTTATTACATGAAGAACACGAGTTTTGAATGGTGAAAGTAAATCACTTACTACAAAAAGGAAAAACCCATGATGGGGAAAGGAGCATCAAATGATCTTGATTATGACACTGAGGCCCAGTATGTATAATGCCATGAAATGTCAGTACTGGTTTGGTTTGAAAACTGGTGCTCCTCCTTCTGTGCAATGAGTGCTCTTCCATCAAGAAGTGTATTTCTGAAGTAGTTTGTGTTTTTACCATACACCAAAATTTCTGAGACAGCATTTTCCTTTTAAACTCAGAAACTTGTTCCCACTGTGGATCCAGGACTGAAGCATTGTAATATTCTTTGGGTGACTTATAAGATTAGTGTCATAATCATGTAATTACATGTGGGGTTATTTCACTTAAACCACCTGCACTGCTACAGTTCTAAACTCATCCTAGAGAGATTTAAAATAAATAAAGTGACTTAAGTTCTCTCACAGATGGGTTCTGTATTCAGAAACTTTCTCCTCATGAAGCTGCCGTTGTAATCAGAGTTCATGGCGATGACCAATGGCCCCATCCAGTAGTCCTCTCACACAACAGTCTGTACAGGAGTGACACACTGTGCAGGAGAACCGGCTCTCTCCGAGGATGAGGTTGATCGGTTGGAAATTTCTCTCTGTAGTTCCTCTACTTTCTTCTGAAGCTCTGCTCGTTTAGCAAGAAGTTCTTTATATCTGCTGTGAATGGGCTCCTACAAGAGCAGCACACCCTAAAATTATTTAACTGGGCAATCCTAAACAAACCCAAAGTCAAGTCATTCCAGTATAGAACTCCTTCCCTAAATGCTGCAATGTGTGTGTTTTCAGCTATGGGGACCACACCCACCTTTCCAGAACATCAGTGAAAATTAACTTCAGGGACTCCTCTGACACCACTGCTCTTTTCACTGGCTTCCCTAGTGCCCCCAAGTGTTTCCACAGAGTACCCTGAAACTGGTACTTAGCCAAATACAACAAATAATTAAGTAACAGTGTAATCTAAAAGCCAATACTCAAAGATTTCCTGTCATTTAGTTGCAGACTTTTTAGTCTTTTAAACAGTTCTAAGCAGTAAATATTCCATAACATTTTAAAAAATCAACCAGAATTTTGTTAGGCTTTTAACTTTCCTAAAGCTATTTTCTCCAGCCTATTAAGACAAGACCTCTAGTCCAGCACCCTCATTTTATAGAAGAGGGGAAAAAAGACAAAACAGAAGTGACTTGTCCAAGGCCAAACAAGCGAGTCATGATAAGAACCAAGTGTACTGATTATCCCTATGTAGTGCTTTTTCTACTATACAATTAAAACTGTTAACAGGAAAAAGTGAAAGCTTTAAATATGCACAGATAATTTTTCTAGATGCTTTAAAGGGGACGAATGTAATTCATACAACTGCATGGATAAAAACTCTCATTGTATACTGCAGGGCATATACCTGTGGCTTCATCCGTGGATTCCACCTTACGTAGTATCCCACCCAGAGCTCTAGGTGGCGCATGCTGGCTACTGGATAAAGGACATGATTGGAATAGCTCCCATAGAGAGGATTAGTGAAGTCCTCCAGCTGACTATTTATGTAAGACCACAATGACACAGTCCTTTTGGGAAGATTCTATAAGAAGGAAAAAGATTCTCCATTACATAAGCTAATTATACTTTAGATGGAATTTGTAAAGAGGTATATACTGTGCTCATTTAAATTGTTTCAGAGGGAGAGAGAACTCACGACACTGTGGTGACAGCCCCACTTAGATTAAAATTAGAGGGTATTGGAAAACTGTGCAGTTCCGCAAAAAGTTAAACAGAGTTACCATACCAGCAATTCCACTCTTAGGTATATACCCAAGAGAAGTGAAAACACATGCACACACAACCCAGTACACAAGTGTTCAAAGTAGCATCAGTCATAGTAGCCAAAAAGTAGAAACAACCCAAAAGACCATCAACTGATAAATGGATAAAATGCAGTATATCAATACAATTGATTATTCAGTCATAAAAAGGAATGAAGTACTGATACACACTACAAATTGAACCTTGAAAACATTATGTTAAGTGAAAGAAGCCAAACACAAAGGCCACACCCTGACTGATTTCATTTATATGAAATGCCCAGAAGAGGCAAATCAAGAGACAGATTAGTGTTTGCCAGGGTCTGAGAGGAGAGAAGAATGGGGAGCAACTACTAATAGGTATGAGGTTTCTTTTCAGTGTTCTGAAATTAATGGTGGTGATGGCTATACAACTCTAGAGATGCTAAAACCCACTAAATTATACACTTTAAAAGAGTGAAATTTTATGGAATGCAAATTATAGCTCAGTTTTAAAAACATTGCTTTTTTTAAAGATACAGTGAATCCTATTTGAGGCTCTCAAAAAATGAAAGTATCTTTGGAAGTTATCTATTAATTACCTAACATGCAAGAAATTCTCTTTTTTTGTACCAATAATTGTTTCTTTTATTGCTGCGTAGTAGTACATCATATAGAAATACCACAGGTGAAGGGCATTTAGGTTGTTTTCAGTTTTCAGCCACTGTAAATAAATGTTCACTGGTATGAACATTTGTGGGAAGAAAATCAGAATTTTGTGGGAACAAAAGTTTCTATTTCTCTAGGATAAATACCCAGTAGTGTGATTACCAGGTCATATGGTAAGTAAATGCATAGCTTTATATACAAATGTCAACTGTTTATGAGACATTCAATAAATTCTTGGTTGCCTACTATGCACGGAAATATTTACTGCATGCTACATACTGAAGATGTAACGGTGAATTAAAAAATTTAATATCAGTCGTCAAGGAATTTCTAGTCTAGGAAGCACTTACTACATGGCAGTTATTATAGTGTTTTGTATGGTTTATTTTATGTAATCCTCACAACAGTAAGCAGTATTAAGTACTTAAGTAAATAAGTACTATTATCCCTACTTTACAGAAGCCTAAATTAACTTGCCCAACTTCACACAGTAAGTCAAAGATCCAAGATTTGAACCCAGGCAGCCTGGCCCCAGAGCAAGCATTCTTTGCCACTAGGCTTTATAGAAAAGCATGAAGAAACTATTTTATAGTCACATTGTTTAGAATGAAAATTGAAGCGGAGGGAGACACTAATCAAGATAATTTAGAATTTCATACATAGGATAGATGTATTTTGAGGAAGACAACTTGAAATGTAATCCTTACAAGGTTTCTTCTAAATAATATCAACCACTTAAAAGTGGTAACTCTGGGGAAGTGGGGTAACAAATTTTAACTTTCTACTTAATATCTTTTCAGTATTCGAATGTTTTATGGTATTATTTTACAATTAAAAAAAAAAACTAAAATGGCTCATACATATGCAGAATATATTTGGGGAAGTGAGCTGTCCATTCATTCAAATACATTTTTTTTTTTGCTAATTATATTTTTCTGCACCTGTTTTGATGGTTTTCCATCCTGCAGGGAGTAACAGGTACATGGGCACTCCTAAGACTCCACATACTTCAGTTCTCTTTAGGAGACACTGCTTCCTACCCATAAACTCAACCGACAGCTGGCTAGCATGTTCAGCCTTGTGACAGAGGTGCTTTAAAATAGATCAGGTTCAGATGTATGGAAAGAAGCATACTACAGCATATAAAATAAAATACAGCTAAAGGAATCATCCAAAAGAACAACTGTTCAGCTGAAATCCATCAGAGGATGCACTCTAGTAGAGAAAGCACATATTAGGGATACAGGGGGGAGGGTCAGGGCTCATGTTTTACCTCTTTTCCTCTCTGCTGTTCACTGTTACAGAGGAATGTTCCAAACAAACAGCTATATAGGTGGTCCAAAATGGTAATGAGAAAATATTCATTGAATTCAAATGCTGTAGGAAACTGCAAAATCAAACACCACAAACGCACAAAATTATTAAGAAATTTTCTCAAGCATATTCATCCCTGTATACTGGCAAGATCCTTTGTAATACTTCTTAAAATTAGGCTAAACAATATTCAAGACTATATATTTCTAAGCCATTATGGTATTATCTGCTTGGTCTTCTGTTCAAAATTATTTTGAGATAATTTTTCCTAATATCTCCTTTTCTTGTACAGTAAGAGTTTGAATGGTCTGATCTTGATGTTTCTGCATCCGTTTATATCAGTTAACCCTCAACTTGAGCCTAATAAATTCTGACTTGTCTTTCTCTGCCAAAAAAGACCATAAGCAACATAGTAAAATGTTTCTTTAAATTTTCAACAACATAGTTTTGTTTTTAGGAATTACACCAAAAAAATCAACGTCTCCAGAAAATGTCAGCAATGCACAAAAATAAATTCCAAGGCAGACATGCAGATCATTTAAAAGCCAACCTACTTATCTTTTCAAGGAACATGCACTCAAACCAGGATATCTTGTAATCCAGTACTTTGGCAGCCTCTTTCTAAAAAAAGAAAATTCACTGTCTCTTTAACCTAGGACAAGTGCTTGACTGGATATCTTGCTATTACACAAACAATACAACTTTGGGGGACTGTATCAAGGACCAATTACAGATCCCAGGAAGGAGGGTAAGGGATTTAGTATAATCCTATCCACCTAATGTTTCAAGAATTATTTGAAAGCTTCTATGTAGGACTGTACCATTTATAGGACTGTGAAAAGGAATTCCATGAATATTTGGATTGTGGATTTGGGAAATAAATATTGGTGCCAAATTTTTCTTAGAATGATCCCTACCCCATAGTGGAGGAAAACAGTATGAACTGCATGCAAAAGGCACAGGGAAGAAAACAACTTTGCCTTGAAGTTTCCTAAATTTATAAGCACGGTAACGTGGCAAATTTATCTTCTCAAACAATGTATCTTCTCGAACAATTCATTCTTGAATAATAATTTTTGTGGCTGTGAAGCAAATGAAGCAGGTAATAAAGCACATGCCAACATAAAGCCAATCAATTGTAAGAAACTGTCAAATCCCATTCATTCATTTACAGAACAAATCCCATCTCCTGTACTGTTTTTTTTTTTTTAATTTTTTACTTATTTATTTTTGGCTGCATTGGGTCTTCGTTGCTGCGTGCGGGCTTTCTCTAGTTGCAGCAAGCTGGGGCTACTCTTCATTGCAGTGCGTGGGCTTCTCATTGCAGTGGCTTCTCTTATTGCGGAGCACGGGCTCTAGGCGCACAGGCTTCAGTAGTGGCACGCGGGCTCAGTAGTTGTGGCACACAGGCTTAGTCCATGGCATGTGGCATCTTCCTGGACCAGAGATCGAACCCGTGTCCCCTGCATTGGCAGGCGGACTCAACCACTGCGTCACCAGCGAAGTCCCCCCATCTCCTGTACTGTTACACGCTCTTAACAGCCTTATTTATTAGCCAACCATGAATGCACCCTGACCCATTTTATTACATAGCAAGCCAAAGGAGCTAAGCCTATGATTAGTCTTTCATCTTTGTGGCAAAACTATTATCTCAGTTATGAGAAGATGGCTTAATCAGTGAGCATTTCCTCACAACAAAACTAAAATAGCATTATTTTAGAGCATTATTTAAATAGAGTACTAACTGCTGCTATTGTTTTTAAAATTCTGAGCAGAGGAGGAATATTTTGCCTCCTTACATGTTTAAAATCTAAAGGGCCCTTTATCAACTGCTTCCTGATCCCAGGACTGAGGGGATGAGGATGAGGGCAGAAGGAGATGTAGAATCTGGCTAATTACATTACTGGTCCCATTTTAACAAATTTGCTATTTAAATCTCTGCACATTCAATTATTCATAAAACTGATGATTGCCAATAAACATTATGACTATCTAACACATTCAATGCTCAGGAAGAAAATATCATACAGAAAAATATAAGCAGACATTTACAATAAAGACTCACAACTATAGGGGTGTTTTAAGTTCTATCAATGAAACAACAAGATTAAACTGGTATTACATTATTTATTAACTTAAGCTCAAAATTAGAGTTAAATTGCTTTTAGATATACAGCATATAAAAAGTTAACACAACTACTAAGAAAGAAATGCATTTGTCATGTACTCTTCTATGTGAACAATTGGTAAATGTGACTGATTTTGTTTTTCTAACAAATATACCAGAACTAATAGTTCACACACATTGCTCCCTTCAAGGTATGTTCCCCAGAAAGCAGTACACTTAACCATCAATGATGACTTTTGTAGTCCTTTGATATGGCATATTTGATTTTTGCCAACATTGTCAAATATTACTTAAAGATTGATAATGGTCAAAAGTAGGTCCTATTGTTTTTGGTCAAACACCCCCCAAAAAAAAAGAAAAAAAAAGGATTGATAAGGCTTTGTAATAGCTAATATATCGAACACTATCTCAAAGGCAGTTCCAAAGGAAAAATTCAAACCTACTCCAAGAAGCAGTAAACATTATTAAACTAATAAGCATGTTGTATCTCCCTTCTCCCCAACACGCCAAGGGCCTAATTTGTAGAACAAAACTGAATTGTATACACATTTGCATCACATGTGTTAAAATACCAGCCTCAACAAACGGTAGTCATATCTATTACAACACTTCATTTAAGACAGCAGGTTTCAAAACAAATCCACCCAAATTGAAATGCTTATGGGGGAAAAATATTCGATATGTAATTAATGTATTTCACTTGAGGATCACCATTTTTCTCTTAATGAAATAAAGAGTATTTTATTGAAGCTAGAACACAATCCTAAAGCCAAGCAGAGCCAGCAACTGCCCTACTTTATATTCCTGTGGCAGTCTAATGAAAAACCAACCAGGCTCCCAGTTGTGTGAGGTCTAATAAAACTCTTGGATAAATAATTAACTGAAAACAAAAAAATTAAATGATACACCAATGAACTGTATCTAACTTTTGGGTTCTGAGATTATTTTTCCTGAGTTAAACATTTTTAAGACACCAATTCCTTGCCTCATTAGTGAAGTGATCCCATAATAAATCAGGTGTTTTTCAATCTCCTCTGGTATCTTTCCAAAAGACTAAATCTATTTACAGTAATATTTCAAATCATTTGCTAGAATGTTGATGGATTAAGTCTAAAAAAACATAATCTCTCTCTCTCTCCATACCTAAAAACAAAAAGAACTGAATCTATTACATACATACCTTGCCATAATTTCCATCTAAATACATTTTTCCATCAAAAGTGCTTAAAACAGGATTTCATTTCGCTTGAGTTACCTAGCCTATTTCATTTCTTTACCTCCTTTAGCAACGTACAGATGAGTTTCTGGGTGAATATAAAGCCATTATTTAATACTATTTGTCCAAAACAAAAGAGGAAACCTCTCAGGGGTTATTATCAATGCCATGCATTGAAATGCTAATGGAATCAAATTGTCAGGTGTTTAATACTACCTCCAAATAATATCCTTTAACTTAATTCATAATGTAATAATAGGTAATGGTTCTAGTACCTAGAAAACTTACAAGAATTTCCATTTTACATGAAATGTAAGATAATCAGTGATCAAATCCAACTCTGACTGGACAGCTTAAAAGAGAGATGTAAGAATGGATATCCCAGATAAATTACCTGTCTTGTCATTTGCCAGACACAGTCAATAAACTGAAGGAAAACAGGTGATCTGTCTGCATCTGCATGGTTCTTGTCTCCATGGCCAAGTCTCTGAAGCAAAGAATGAAATATTACATGAGCTTTGTGGGATTTTTCAGCTTTTAATGGAAGTAATTTTATTTTCCAAGAAAAGTAATATTTGCTCAATATTTTTAAAAATTCAGAAAATCTTTTTAAAAGAGCACTGCAAGGAAAATAGAAATCACCATAATCCCACCAAGCAGAAATCTCTATTAACATTTCAATGTGCAAACTGCCAGGTTATTTCCTAACATGAGACACTTGTAACAGGAATTACAACTCAGTTTAATAAATAACACTCAGATCCTAAAAGGCTGATAATGGGACACAGAAGCAGTCAGACCTCAGAACCCAGATTTTTCTTCTGGAGATTTATTTTGCCCTGAATATTAACAGTTCCTTGTACACTAGCTTCAGGAAGCACCCTTCTCCTTTAACACCTTGGCCAGTGCATGAAGGGGATCTGCTGCATCTGAGCTCCAGACTGTCTTTCAAAAAGAATTACATTAGCACAATCTTTGAAAACTTTTAAAAAATGCTTGACATCTCCCCTCAAGCATGCACTCACCTACGTTCTCAATTTTTTTTTCTCCTCTGAGGACTTCTGCCCCCAATGACTGAGATAAACCCTCTACTCTGTACCCTAAAACAGTGATTCTAAAAGTATGGTCCACAGACTTCCGGCAGCAGGGCAGGTCTGTGAGTTCAAAACTATTTTTATAATATTACTAAGACACGTTTTGCCTTTTTCAACGTGTTGACATTTGCACTAATGGTGTAAAAGTGCTGAAGGATGAATACTTTTGGTACCTTAGGAGGAATCAGGAAGCAAGGCATTGAAATCAATCTATACTAGCAGTTATTATATTCTTCCCTGCCAAACACTTGCAGTTAAAGAAGAAAAAAAAAAAAAAAGCCAATCTCTCTTAAGCCAGTTTCCTTGATGAAGCAGTAAAAATTATTAACTTTATTAAATCTCCCCATTTGAGTACAAATTTTTTAAGTATCCTATTAACAAAATGGGAAATATACATAATATGCTTCTGCTGCAGACTTAAGTAGGATGGTAGGAAACACGGCTTTTTCATGGAACATCATTTTGACTTGAAAGAACAATATATGAACTATGATTATTAAGACTTGAATATCTTGCAGACATTTTTTTGAAAATGTACAAAAGTGACTGCGTCACTTCAAGGAAAACAATGGACAGTATTTGTTACCAATGACACAATTCAATTTGAGTGAAAATTAGATTTGGGGGAAATTTTTATATGCTACAATGAGTTTGATAATACTTTTCTGATAAAATCAGTAGCGGTATTAACAAATGTGACTATATGATATTATATAATGAAATGCATTAATATTGGAAGGGCTGTGTAAATCAGTAAGCCAGTATTTTCCAAATTACCAACACTTGATGTTACAAAACCAAGCATGGGTAAGAGATCTATTTATTCAAAGTGCAAGACAGACCAAAGGAATTTAATAGAACAAACAACGAAAAATTCATTGAGTTAGTTTTGGATTCCACATTACAATTAACTGCTAAGAAACTACCATTTGTCGAGTTTTGGCACAGTATCAAAGAAAAATATCCACAATTCCCTGAAAAAAATTAAAATACTCTCTATTTTTCAACCTACATATCTGTGTGTGGTCAGATTTTCCTCATTTCTTCAACCAACAGAACATATTGCAACAGATTGAATGCAGAAGGAGAAATGAAATTCAGCTATCTTCTATTAAGCCAGACATTAAAGAAATTTGCAAAAAATGTAGAATAATGCCACTCTTCTCATTAAACTTCTTTATTTGTTTTGGAAAATACAGTTATTTTTCTTTAAAATGTTATTTATGTTAATATATAATAGTACTATGGTTTGAATGTTTGTGTTCCCCCAAAATTCACATGTTGAAATCCTAATGCTCAGTGTGATGGTATTAGGAGCTAACTAGGTCATGAGGGTGGAACCCTCATGAATGGGATTAATGCTCTTATCAAAAGAGACCCCACAGAGGCCCCAGCCCTCTTCCACCATTCAAGAACACAGCGAAATGTTGGCAGTCTGCAACCCGGAAAAGGGCCTTCACCAGAAGGCCATGCTGGCACTCTGAACTTGGACTTCCAGCCGTCAAAACTGTGAGAAATATAGCCGTCCAAATGGACTAAGAAAACAGATTTATTTCTTCAAATAATATTTAAATTTTTAAAATTTAATTTCTAATATGGTAAATACTGACAGATATAAACAAAGATCTTTCGGGTCATCAATAATTGTTAAAAAAGGAAAGAGGTCCAGAAATCAAAAAGTTTGAGAATCATTACCCTGTATTAACCATGTGAGCATACCCTCTTGATCAGACTGTCAAATTCTGCTTTCAGATAACAACTAAGGGGGAAAAAATGGAGTAGGTAACCAGAGTCAACAATTTAGGAATCCACTGCAACTTCAAACAGTCTGAAATATTTATGATTTTGGTTACATTTACATGAACATGTACAGCTCTGGCTGACTAAACCTTCATTCTTTTTTTTTTAATGGTCTTTTCATGGTAAGTACATTTTATAGAGAATTGAAAAACATGAGCTATTTGAATAGATACTCCAGATGACCAATTTTATTTAACAGTTCAAGTTCAAAAGAGCAGACTACCTTTAAATGTCCATTTCTTGCAAGTTTTTTTATAAACACTGCTGGTAGCTACTGGATACTAACGGTTAACATTAGAGACAGCATCTGAGCAAACGTATTTCAGAAAGTCTTTCAGCTAATCCAGGAAAATGCTGCCAAAAATCACACTCTCAGGGGCTTCAAGGCCTCTGAACAATCTTTTAACTCTCATCTCCATGATTTTCTAAACCTGCCCCTCCCTTGACTCTACTCCAGCCACACTCAGTCCCACCCAGACATTTGCTCACCCTGCTCCTCTTTCCTGGGAAAATATTCCTGCTCCTCAATCTCTAAATTCTATGATTACAACCAACATATACCGTGGATGGGCGTACATGAGAACCAAGGCCTACAAGGTAACTGTTCCCAAGTTTGCTGATTCCAAATTCAGTGTTTAGCAGAAACACAGCTAAAAACCACTTGAATGTTTATTTAATTAAAAGCTACATGAATCTAAAGTATGTTGTAACAAAAAGCAAATACAAAAGCACAGTATCCTTTAAAAGGGACATAATAACCCCATTCCTCTATTTTAGGAACTACTACAGTTTTGGGTACCACACTTGTAGAAAGCCATGAGCAAAGTCCAGAGGACAAAGGGGAGGGTGAGGGGATTAGGATGAGAAAAGACTGAAGAAAACGGATGTTTTGCCAGAACTGAAGATTATGACTGACACAGGAAGACAGCTACTTTCAAATATTTGCAGAGCTATCTTATTTGGATTAGTAGTCATATTTGTTCTTCTTATCTCCAAAGGGGAATGTAAGAAAATGAGAAGCAAATTTTAATTCACTATGAAGAAAAAGTTTCTAGTAGGTAGACTTTCTTCAGTGAGACTGGACAGCCTCAGGAAGGGACTTGCTGCTTATTTCTGGAGGTGTTAATGAAGAAACCAAACAACCATTTCACGGGGACATGAGAGAAGACATTCAACAGTTAATGCCTGGACTCTGAGGCCCTTCCAACTTTTAGATTTGATACAAATGACAACATCAAAATAAATTTTAAGTCATATAGAGGGCACAAAAATTTGTCATTTCCATAAAACTGCAACACTTTCCATACATATGGTCATTAAGAAGGGTAATGGAAAAGCTATTTTATTCCCAACTCTAAATTAAACTATTTTTTCTCCGTTATTTCTTTTAGTCCCAGTCTAAATTGTTTTAGACCCTGATCCTGTGTGAGTAGTGCTACTTTGTAGGGCTACTTTAAATTAAGAATAGTAGGCCAGTCTCGCGTTTTTTTAAGTTTACAGGAAAAGCTAGAAGCGCCCTGTAGCTCCGTAACAGTCCATGCTGCTCTGTCATTTGAAGGTGGAAGTCACAGAAGGGTATCTCCTATTCCCGATAGAGAGTATGGAAGAAACTGGGCCAGACGCCTGACAAACAGCTAACCCTGGCTCCAGACTGCAGAGCCACAGCAGGATAACCTACTGCTTCCAAAACAAGCCCAAAGTTCTCGTGGGAAGTTTACCCATTAGAACAAAGGATCAGATTTAGACGAATACCTAGTGAGTAAAGGCATGATTTTCACACGCCTTACGTGAGATGCATATGTGATACACTGAGTCACGGTTCTTTACTCACAAGCTGAAATCGATGTCCAAAGCTTAGCCACTCTTTTTCCACAAGGACTTCAAATCCTCGGATGGTTCGGTAGTATCCATCCAACATGAGCATGGCCAGGGAGGTCAGCTGAGCTGTGCGATCCCAGCCATCACTGCAGTGGACTACCACAGACGTCTTTCCTGACTCTACTTTGTCAGCAATCCTAAGAGCCCCTGCGAGAATAAGCTGCAAACAGATTTTTTAAATTAATTTTTTAAAAAATTAAATGCTTCCTTCCTCAAAATTTACTAATAGAGTTTTGTTTAGAGATGACTGTCTCAATACCATCTGGAGAAAAAAACATCAGTCCCTTCCCTAAAAAGAATTTTTGTGAATGGTAGAAGATACATAAATTTTGCTTTTAAAACTAAAAAAAATCTCATAAATGCAGACTCCTATTAATCCGCACAATGAAATATCCAAACAAAAGGTGCCTTTGAGTTCTAAACAAATCAAAAATATGAGTAAGAGGAAAGAAGGATTAAGTTCTTAAGAGATCTATTTCTGAGAATCTTCAAATATTCCAACATGATCCATTTAAATAAAAATAATACACCAACTTTAGTCTCACCTGTTATTTAAAACAATGATGCTTAACCAAATTAGAATATGAAAGCAATAAAGTTGGATATTTTAAAATATTCTACAGCTTCTATAGCATTTATTCTACTGTTTTTATATACATCATATAGCACACAGCAAGCACAGTATAAAACTTCAGAGTAAGCTGCTTTTTTTGTATCAGTATGAATGGAAAATTCTGATCAGACCAATATATTACCATGTCAATTTAACTGGTATCTAAAATAATTTCAGGGTTTTTTTTTTAATATGCAGAGACTCTGCAAAATAATTTACCTTTTCTGAAGCTGATCTTGAGTTAAAACTAGACAGAATTAGATATAACCAAAAAAGAAACACAAAGTATGATATCCTTTAAAATGAACAATATAGCCACATTTTTCTCTGCAATGGCCAAATCATACTTAAAGAACATCATGATTACACAAACATAGGTAAGAATGAAAAAAAAGATATACTAGGCTTAAAGAATCTCATGATGACCTCCTTTTGATTATAACCGTAGGCATATTCTGGAAGTGGGGTACTCTGAAGCAATCTCAATCTTGACTATGCATCAGAGTCATTTGTGAGCATTAAAAAAACAAAAACAAACACCTGGTCCCCATTCTCCACTAATCCTAACTCACTATTTTAAATAACTTCTACCTATAATTCAAATGTATATCCAAACTTACACATCACTGACCCAAAGGATTAAAACAGCTGGAGAGTTAAGACTGACAAGAAAGAGTTATCCAAAGTGGTCACCTTCATTGATTGATTGATTCATTCATTCATTCAAAAGATAAACATTTACGGAGTCCCCTACCATGTGGCAGGCACAGCTCGAGGTGCTGGAAATAGAGCAGCAAACAGAACAAAGTGCTGGCTTAACGAAGTTTACATTCTACTTAGGTGAGGCCAGCCAGGTGCAAATAAAGAAAGAAATATACAGTGTGTCAGAGGGCAGTAAGTGAAAAAGCACCATCTAGGTCTAGGGAGTGCTGGAAGAACTGCTATTTTAAATGAGTGGCTGGGAAAGCCATCTTTGAGAAAGTGATATTTGAGCAGAGATTTAAAGAAAGTAAGTGTGTAAGCCTTGCAGGTGTGAGGACTGGGGGGAGGAGAAAGTGGTCCAGACACAACTATACCTCTTAAACTTCTAAGGAAACTTATTTCGGTTATAGCCAGATTTTTGGAGAGAATGCTGTACCTGCTAAAAATTGACCTGGAATTTACAGAATGCTGCAATTTATGTTAGTTCTAAATCAAGTCCTATGGTTTGCTACTTATACATCATACAATGTAATAGATGGTCCCATGACCATGCTCTTTAACAGAAGAGTGTGTATACACTTTGCTACATTCAAGCTTCTATGTTTCTAGAAGAGAAACAGTAATCAAAATAGTCTATAATTGTCATTAGGTCAATTTAGCTTTCAATTCTGTCTTAGTTTTAGAGGATTTAATGTGAGTACAATCTGCGCCTTCTTAACATGAAAAATCTCATTTCCATTTATTTCATAATATGAATATATGTGGTCATATATATTATAGAAATCTATATTTTGGTAAGGTATCTTACTGAGATTCAGACACTATCTGAAAATATTTGTAACTAGCTATATTAACTGAAATAACATTTGGTGCTTCAAACATTATATATATTAACATATTAGGCAAGCTAGGGTTCACATGGTCGTCTCCAAATCATTTAGCATTCAAATGGTATCCTTCATTTAACTACTTCACCTCATGTGCCTGACCAGAATGGTTTTCACAAGCCATGCAACAATTATTTACTGAGTGCTTTATTCATATCATATAGTGCTGCCCTGGCTCCTGAGAGGACAAAGAAGAAATATGATTTAGCCTGTCCTACTCTCCATGAATTAGCAATATATGTTGGGTGACACATAAAAGTAATTAAATCAAGTGCATGGTAACACCTGATTAGCTGGAAAGAAAAAGTAAAGTGAAAAGTTCAGAAAAAATGAAAACGAATGCAATCTGGGAAGACTTTATGGAAGAAATGAAATATGAGCTGGGATCTGAAGGATGGGCAGAATTCAGACAGGATGGGAAAGAGAGGGAAAAAAAGAAGTACAACTGACCCAAATGCATAATATAGAAAACTAATTCATTCAGGCACCAAAACTTAAAAGTAGTTCTAATTATCAAAGCAGTTATCAATTTTTCACTGTTTAAAAAGGTACTTTCATCTTGATTTCAATTGTAAGAAAAGAGCCGATATAGACAAAAGGGCAGAGAAAGTCCTTGTTTGATATTCTATGATAGTTTAAAGAAATAATAACATATCCACCTTAATATGTTCTAGCCAGTGAGTAGATTCCAAGTTAGACAACCAGTGGGTCTCCTCAATGTTGGGGTACACAATCTCCTTAAGTTTTCGTAAAGATTCTCTCATAACATGGATATTGTGGATATCTAGAAAAACTAGTTCTGCATTTTGATAGGCATCTTCACTTTCATAACCTCCACCTTTTGCCTGGAAAAAATAAAGCAAACATCACAGGAAATCATAAATGAATGCACATCCATTGTATGTTGACATCCCCAAGAATGCCACAAAATATCCAATAGAATCAAAGATGACATGCATTACTGATGGATAGGAAAACTCCATGGGAAAATGTGGCTGGCTCAAGGCAACTTAACACAACCACGCTCTATCACATGTTCTTCATGAAACAAGAATATACTCTCACCCTGACTTCCTTTTTTTGCTGTTATTAAAATTATATGTGATAACAAATATGAAGGTAAAATTTCCCTATCCATATTTCAAGTCCTACTCAAACATAATTTCATAAAGAAGACTGAAGTCACCAGACTAGCAAGCTCCGTGTGCAGGGACATCTGTCTAGTTTACCCCCGGCCCATGCTTCTTCACCTCCCTTCCTCTTCACCTCATTTTAATCTTAATATTTGCAAAGTGCTTTGCAATCACAGTGACTGGCTTCTATTATAACCACACAACTACTATTAAACAAAAAGACAGAACAAGTATAAAAGCACAGAGTACTATAGTATAATAGTATCACTATTTTCAAAGATGTAAATCTACAAGTACAGAACAGAATGAGAAATATTTGGTGTTCACAATAAGCTATGGCTGGAAAAATAAATTTTTCTGGATTGAATATTTCTCTATTTTAAGAATAAAATATTCTCCTACCTTATGTATAAAATATACATCCTGTCTTATGTATAAAATCATGCTTCTTAGAGCACTAATGGAAAAAAAATTAGGAAGATACAGGAACAGCCACTGTAGTTATACAAAATTAAGAGATTACACCTTTGAAAACAACAAAACTCACCTCTTAACCAACAACAAATTACCAAAGGAAGTTCAAGTTTCCTTTCTGACACTGATAGTCTGGGAAATAGTCTGGAGTTAAGAATGATACAGGTACAAAATTAACAGCGTTTCATTAGGTACCTGTTAACAATGATTACTTCTGGAGAGTGGGGATAGGACAGGCAAGGGGTAAAGGGACGTTCAAATTTGTTGCAACAAATCCTAGAAACATAGCAGTAGTAGCAACTACACAGAACCTGTCACAAAAACACACAGAATGAAAATGCTCTGGAATCAGATAGTTATACAACTTTATGAATATAATAAAAACACTGAAATACATACTTTAAAAGAGTGCATTTTATGGCATGTGAATTATATTTCAACATAACTGATATTTTTAAAAATAGAGCAACTAGATAGTAAAACCAAAAACACAAAAAAATCATTCAAGACAGAACTGGAGGACAAAGCATTCCTTCAAACCCCAAAACCACCAATAGTCACAAGATCTAGATGCTATCAGCGAATGTGTGAAGGAACAAATGGATATAAGATGGACTGGAGAACAAGAGATTCACAAGAGAGTCTTATAATTTGTAGTGTTTGTTCTGCTTCCTTGTTTTAGCTTTCTTCCTCCAGAACTACAGGAAAGAACAACAGATCAATCTAAGAAGTACTGCTGAAACCAGGAAGGGTTCTGTCCAGTCTAACAGCCGAATTATTAGAGAAACTCAGAAATGAAATGAGATTTGGGAACAAATTAGAAATAAAAGAAAAAAAAATCAGAAATAAAGACTAAATTAGAAGAAACTCAAGAGCAAACAAATACAATGGATATTAAATTAAAAGAAATAGACAGTGAAAAGCAAAATATAAAACCAAAACAGAAATAGAAAGCATAAAAAGGATTCAAGAGAAAGTGGCAAATGATGAAGATAGGCAAAGAAGAGCCAGCACAGGAGTAACAGGAGTCCAGAAGAAGCAAGCCATACATGGAAATGAAACAAATACTAAGAACTATGATTAAAGAAAACATTCATAAAATTTTTAAATTGGAAATTACCAATCAAAATAGCATACATGCATACGTGATAATATAGACCCAGAACACAAAACATGAAGACATATTCTGGCAAAATAACTAGACTTCAAAGAAAAAGAAAAAACAAAATCTTTCACAAATCCAAGTAAAAAGAGTGACTTAGAAGGAAAGGAAATTTAGTTTATCATCAGACTTTGAAACTTTATGCCAAAAGAAAGCAACATATTTAAGACATTCAATAAAATCAAATGTAAGCCAAGAATTTTATGCCCAGCAAAACTAACTCAAATATAAAGGACATAAAGCTGCTATCAGCATACAAATACTCAGAATATAGTTCTTATGAGCCTTGCTGAAATATTTACAAGAGAACAACTCCAGACAAAAGAAAAAGACCAGAAAGACATCCATATAAGAATTGGTTGCCAGCACAAAATATTTAGCTACTTGTAGAAGTCAAAGGTAAAAGGCAAAAAGTATGTGTACAAAAGGGAGACTATGTAAAGACTACACATGCTCTGATGACGTAAATACAATTCATTTTAAAATGGGAGCAAATGGAAAAAAATTTAACTTTTCAGTAAATGTACTGGTGATGATACTATTAATACTGTTATTCTAAGACCATGGTAGGATAAAGCAAATGAGTAATTATGTAGTATACTAATGTTATTATCCCCTCTGTTTTTGAGAATCGGGATTTCTGGTGTGGAAGAAAGGAGATACACATGTAATTTAGAAGAAGTTATGTAAAAACTCGAGCACTGAATTTAAATTGAAAGCACCAGTATGAACTCATGAGGTATAATACTTTATCTTTAAAAACATGTAAACAAACGTTTCCAAGCTCTATCCACTGAAAAGACTTAGAAATTAGACCAACCCAGTAGCAAATAATTATCCTTAGCACCCAGATTATGGTTTGAAATACCATTTCCTACTAACAGAAACCAGAACTTCTTAGAGAAATGGCTATTCTAAGCCTGCGGCAGGAGACATACAAGATTTCCTGATGAGTCTGGTATACCTTGTCATACCAGATAGCAAAGATTATTATGGTTATGTCAAAAGAACTCAGGAGATAACTTGAAAAGTGTCCCTCAGACCAAAGGTGGGAATTTTTTTTTTTCAAAAAAAAAAAAAATACCATCTGCAATGAATTAGAAATTGTTGACTACATATAAATACATGCATTCATAATGACATTTAAAAAAATTAGTCATCCTCATGGGATGGTAGGGAGTAAATTCATTATTGGGAAAACTTATAAATAAGGAAAAAGAATCAAGCATTTATCCTGGCTTTCTTATATGAACTGAACTGCTGGTTAACCAAAATTTAGATAAGAGAAAGTGTTTCTTTACAGAAAGAGTTCAACTAAGCTGAAAAGGAAATCATGCAATTAGAATATCACCATTCTGCAACCCCAGTGAATTAATACATCTCGGTACTGAGCATGAACAGCTGCTGATATCCCAAAAAGAAGAATCAGCCACAAATTATGTGCCTCCTGATATATCCCCTATAGCTTTGCCAAAGGAGTTGAACCTGAATCTGAATAAACCTCTGAATTCATGTGAAGGAAATTCAGAAAACAGAAGAAAGTTGAACCATACCATAATACAATTGGCAAAATCTGGACTGTGGAAAACTCTACAATAAAATATATTGGAGTGAAGGAGGAAGGGAAGGAGAAAGGAAGGGCAAGGGGAAGACTATAGATGAAGAGAGACTTAAAAGACATATCAAATACAATACTTGAAAAGGCAAGGCTAAGAGTCTAGAGATGTATACACTTCAGTAATGAAAGTATAAAGTAATGTAAGAAGACTACTGTAAAAGTTAGGATAGTGGTTACTCTTAGCAGGGGTAGAAGGTAAATTTAATTGCGGTAGGGCATACATGGAAGACTTAGTGGCTAGTACAGTTTTAATTCTTGATACGGCTCATGGTGCAAAAGCAGTTGTCATATTCACACTGACAAAGCTATAAAAAAATGTTCTTACTACGAAGGTAAAAATATACTTGTTGCAACAAGGATGTATACTTTTGCAAATTTTAAAAGGGAGATGGTGGGGAGATTGGGTGAAGGTAGTAAAAAAGGGCAAACTTCCAGTTAAAAGATAAGTAAGTAGTGGTGATGTAATGCACAACATGATGACTATAGTCAACAATACTATATTGTATATTTGAAAGTTGCTAAGAGAGTAGACTTTGAAAATTCACAAGGAAAAAAATGTAACTGCGTGAGGCAATGGATGTTAACTAAACTTAGGGGGTGATCATTTCACAATATATGCATATATCAAATCATTATGTTGTACACCTTAAACTTACGCACTTTTCTATGCCAATTATATCTCAATAAAATGGCAGGAAAAAATATATCAAGCTGGTAAACTAACCTTCCCGAAGAATGCTGGCAATATGTAACAAAACTTTTAAAAATATGCATACTTTAAACTATGATATAGTAATGGTATATCTACGAAACTAGTTTATGGAAATAAAGATGCCAACAAAAGATACTTATTTTAGCTATATTTAAAACACTAATAAGAACCTGCAGTATAAAAAAACAAACAAAACAACTAATACTAAACTTTCATTGGGTTATTTGTATGGAAATATGTTAATATAAATGTTTCAGACATTAAAAAAAAAAAAAAAAAAAAAAAAAAAAAACACTAAATACTTAAACACCTAATATTAGAAGAATGATTAAGTGCACAATGATAGAGCTGTATGATGAGCACTATTAAAGTTATTTCAGGAATATTTCATGAAAAGAAATAATTCATATAAAGAGGAAAAACAATGAAAAATAACAATACATAAATGCACAGAACAGTGGGAGAAAATATATCAAAGATTGGTGATTATAAGTGATTTTTATTTCTTTGCTTTGTCTACGCCTTCCTAGATTTTTGTTGTCTATTACATATCAGAAAAATGTCCCAATAGATAAATTATATCAGAGTCTTTTAAAAAAAGAGAGATTTCCGTAGTGAAATACGCATGGGAATGACTTAAAAAATAAGACGACACCAAGACACATGTTAATCAATCAAAAACTAAATACAAAGAAAAAGTATTAAAAGCAGCAAGGGAAAAACAACAAATAATGTACAAGGGAATCCCCACAAGGTTAACGGCTGATCTTTTGCAGAAACTCTGCAAGCCAAAAGGGAGTGGCAGGACATATTTAAAGTGATGAAAGGGAAAAGCCTACAACCAAGATTCTCTACCCAGCAAGGATCTCATTCAGATTCGATGGAGAAATTAAAACCTTTACAGACAAGCAAAAGCTAAGAGAATTCAGCACCACCAAACCAGCTTTGCAACAAATGCTAAAGGAACTTCTCTACGCAGGAAACACAAGAGAAGGAAAAGACCTACAATAAACAACCCAAAACAATTAAGAAAATGGTAATAGGAACATACATATTGATAATTACCTTAAAAGTAAATGGATTAAATGCTCCAACCAAAAGACACAGACTGGCTGAATGGATACAAAAACAAGACCCATATATATGCTGTCTACAAGAGACCCACTTCAGACCTAGGGACACATACAGACTGAAAGTGAGGGGATGGAAAAAGATATTCCATGCAAATGGAAATCAAAAGAAAGCTGGAGTAGCAATTCTCATACCAGACAAAATAGACATTAAAATCAAGACTATTACAAGAGACAAAGAAGGACACTACAAAATGATCAAGGGATCAGTCCAAGAAGAAGATATAACAATTGTAAATATTTATGCATCCAACATAGGAACACCTCAATATGTAAGGCAAATGCTAACAGCCATAAAAGGGGAAATCGACAGTAATCGATCCCCTACAATCATAGTAGGGGACTTTAACACACCACTTTCACCAGTGGACAGATCACCCAAAATGAATAAGGAAACACAAGATTTAAATGATACATTAAACAAGAGGGACTTAATTGATATTTATAGGACATTCCATCCAAAAACAACAGAATACACTTTCTTCTCAAGTGCTCATGGAACATTCTCCAGGATAGATCATATCTTGGGTCACAAGTCAAGCCTTGGTAAATTTAAGAAAATTGAAATTGTATCAGGTATCTTTTCCGACCACAAGGCTATGAGACTAGATATCAATTACAGGAAAAAATCTGTAAAAAATACAAACACATGGAGGCTAAACAATACACTACTAAATAACCAAGAGATCACTGAAGAAATCAAAGAGGAAATCAAAAAATACCTAGAAACGAATGACAATGAAAACATGATGACCCAAAACCTTTGGGATGCAGCAAAAGCAGTTCCAAGGGGAAGTTTATCACAATACAATCCTACCTCAAGAAACAAGAAGAATCTCAATAAACAACCTAACCTTACACCTAAAGCAATTAGAGAAAAAAGAACAAAAAACCCCCAAAGAGAGCAGAAGAAAAGAAATCATAAAGATCAGATCAGAAATAAATGAAAAAGAAATCAAGGAAATGATAGCAAAGATCACTAAAACTAAAAGCTGTTTCTTTGAGAAGATAAACAAAATTGATAAACCATTAGCTAGACTCATCAAGAAAAGAAGGGAGAAGACTCAAGTCAACAGCATTAGAAATGAAAATGGAGAAGTAACAAGTAACACTGCCGAAATACAAAAGATCATGAGAGATTACTACAAGCAACTATATGCCAATAAAATGGACAACCTGGAAGAAACGGACACATTCTTAGAAAAGCACAACCTTCCGAGACTGAACCAGAAAGAAATAGAAAATATAAACAGACCAATCACAAGCAATGAAATTGAGACTGTGATTAAAAATCTTCCAACAAACAACAGCCCAGGACCAGATGGCTTCACAGGCGAATTCTATCAAACATTTAAAGAAGAGCTAACACCTATCCTTCTCAAACTCTTTCAAAATAGAGCAGAGGGAGGAACACTCCCAAACTCATTCTACAAGGCCACCATCACCCTGATACCAAAACGAGAGAAAGAGGTCACAAAGAAAGAAAACTACAGGCCAATATCACTGATGAACACAGATGCAAAAATCCTCAACAAACTACTAGCAAACAGAATCCAACAGCACATTAAAAGGATCATACACCACGATCAAGTGGGGTTTATCTCAAGAATCCTAAACACATATAAAGCAATTATACTCCAATAAAGATGTTAAAAAAAAAAAAGACGTGGAATGTACATTTTGCTCTACCCCCTTTTCTGCCTTATATGCCTCTCTCCTTCTCTCATCCTAGACAACATCTTAAGTCTCATTCCTGCTAATTCATGGTATAAGGTTTACGGAAGGGAACAAGCAATTACTGGAAAAATACATGCCAGTCTCTGGGGTACCAGCTTCATATACACATTGTCTCATTTCTCCTTTAAGGGGAAATACTTACAGTTTAACAGAGAATGTCTGAAATTCACAATGTCCTCAAAACACTAAATAGGACAGAAATAATTAGGTACATGTTCCATAATTTAATTTAAGGATGGTCACCCCAGCACTGTTTATAATAGCAAAAAAAAAAAAAACCAGAAATAACCTAAATATCCAAAAACAATTGGTGTTAATAATTATCATGTTACAGATATTTATTGTCATAGAAAGAAACAGCACCAATTAAAAAAAGGAAGTTGCAATTATCCCATTCTGTCTCAAATATATGTGTGAACGCATCTGCACATAGGTCTGGAAGTATAACCAAGATTTAATGGTGTTTCTCTCTTATTTAGTTATAGGATTTGGGGTGTTTTAGTTTTGGGGGGGGCTTTTGGGGTTTTTTTCTGCTTATATGTGAGGTAATTTTTTAAAGCTAAATTATATCTCTTCCCTTTCCTTCTCCTATGGTAGATTTTGTCAACTGGACTAGAATTTCTATTTCCACAATGCTAATATTTATTCCACAGCAGAAATCAGGACCACTGCGCCAGCTAACTGCAAGTTTTCAGTCTGAATAGCTTGTACAGGTGGAGAGCTGCCAGAAGAGGGCAGCACTGGTCACTGAGAACACTGCATGATTTCTACAACAGTGCTGTGCAGACTTCTTTTGTCAGTCACAAGCTCAGTTTATTGTCCAGTTTGGAGAAGGGAAAGAGAAACTAGTAATTGATGAATACCTATTTCTTACGTAAGTAAGCAGGATTATGCACTATTTTTTACCAGGTGAGTTTTGCCCCTAAAACAACCTGTTAGTTATTATGATTCTCATTTCACAAATAAGCAAATTAAAGTTACTAAAAAGATTAAATAACTGACTCCACATTATACTGGGATTGACATGTACACACTGCTATATTTAAAACAGATAACCAATAAGGACCTACTGTATAGCACAGGGAACTCTGATCAATATTCTGTAATAACCTAAATGGGAAAAGAATTTGAAAAAGAATAGATACATTTATATGTATAAATGAGTCACTCTGCTGTATACCTGAAACTAATACAACATTGTTAATCAACTATACTCCAATATAAAATAAAAATTTTTTTAAAAAAGTTATACTATCAAGTAGAAGAGCCAGGATTAGAATCTACATTTTTATCATTGAAAAGCCCGAAGTTTTTCTAGTGCTCTGTGGCTCCCACCAAACTCATGAAACTGTAACTATAATCTTAATTACTGGAAGACGATCTCACCTTATTGGCAACAGCATTAACACTTGGCCGGGCGTCAAATATAAACATTTTATGAGATTGGGCATTGGAGTCCATAATGGCTTGAAGGTATTTTTCATCTTCTTTGCTTCGCTTCCCACTTACCCCTACCATGGGCTGGCTACACCGAGTGATTGTGGCTTGACTTTCAGGATGAATCCATGATAAAACCTTAATGGGGGGAAAAAATGGCAACACACCCTTTACATGCTTCTCTGTTTATAATTCTTCTGAAAATCATTACTCTATAAAACTCTGCTTTCTAACTGGATTCAAAGCCTAGCCATAAAAGGATATACGAGGCTGCTATGAAAAATCATCACCTTTCTTTCAAGCCAATTCTGGCATGTGGAAAACTTGGTCTAATTTGTTAATCAGATATTGATTTATGAAAGTCACTGATTATTGGAAGTGTTGTCTCTAGAAAAAAAATACATTAAAAGGGGGCTAAGTAAACCCCACTTTTAAAGTCTGAGTACTATATCAGCAAAACTGTCCAACTATAAAGTCTTCAGAATCTGAATTTTTGTACCTAAAATTATTTGAGCTATCTTTCTAGAACACAGTAATTCATCATAAATTTGTAAAGTTTTCTTCTTTCTAGGATTTAAAGGAAAAAAGGCATTTATCACCATGACCAAAGATGTATAATAAGATAAAGAAATAGTGAATACAGAGCCAACTTTGTTTTTGAGTTAAGAACCATGCAGCTCTCTAATATCCATCTCAAATCCTCCAGAAACGTCTTTAGTCTACGTCTTTCCTCTGGTTTTAATTTTACTAAATAACTCATTCCCTAATATCCCCAGAGAAGACCTGCTGCTGTAGCTATTTTTAATCCTGCAACCATTCTCCCATTTGTCATCCTCATCATTATGTGAAGTACAAAGCAATGGGAAAGTTTCAGCACAGCTTCACACTTACTGGGATACGGCCCCGTGACCTGAAGGATGCCACTCTCTTTAATTCTTCATCAGGAATATTTGCCGGCACAACCAAGAGGGCAGGGTATGTATCACAAAGCTCATACCGTTCATTTATCTTTGTTATTCTCCAGCTTTCATTTGGAATTCCCTGCATGTGAAATAAAACATAAGACAAATTACTGCCTAACAAAAATATTTTAAAACATCAGAACAGAGGCCTCCTATTCAACTTCTCTTTTCTCCACTATCTATCACTTAAGTTGTTGGAATAGTTATTGTCTGCCTGTGGTGACCAGGCTTTTAGGATGAGATATTCTAACACAGGGATCTGTGTTCATTTTGGCATTCAATTTTATGTTAATAGATTTATTAAATCATTAAATACTGAATGAGTGTTGGGTCTGTCCTAAGCACATCAAATGAAAAGCAAGGAAACAGTAAGACTGAAAATGTTCTTGTCTTTAAAAAGAACACAGTCTCATACAGTTTGACTGGTGAGTGATTCTGTTGCCATTCATCTATACAAAGAAATTTCTGAGGGCAGACACCAAGTGTCCACCAGAATGCTATGTACATGTTTATCACTTATATACCTAAAGTGAATTTTACAGTATTAATAAAATGTTGCTGATGTAAAACATATTAAAAAAAACAAGGAAGTAATGGACGGCAAAACCAAAAAAAAAAAAAAAAAGAAGAGGCAAGGGAAACAACAATTTTTGAAAAACACACCAATTATTAAACTCATTTGGTCCTTAAATATTTGCCATATTTATAACTAGTATACCACTTCACATATAGGATTACTTAATAAGACACTTTAAAATTTCCATCCTCCATTCCATAGAAAATAAAGCCATTACATTAAATGGCTGGAATTAAGAAAATACATATATTTTTAATTTTATTACCTCTGATAACTCATAATAAACAGAAAAAGACAAAACTGAAAGAAACCAAATTACAGAAAAAAAAATACATTTATTGAGCACCTACTATGTGCAGGCACTATGCCAGCAGCCTTTCTCTCTATCCCTCCCTCCCTCCCCCTCCCGCCCCCCCCACCCACACATATTACTGTATTTAGGTTTCATTACTGTCATTTTATAGATGAAGAAATTGTGGCACAAACTGTAACTTGACCAAAGGAAGTTGTCAAGAATTCCATGTACATTCTAAATCTATCCTTTTAATAAAAAAAGTACATTGTGCCTCAAGGAAAATTTTACTATCCTGGTTCACAAAATTGTTATAAATATCTGAAATCAAAGGGCAGGAGGTACTCTCCTTTAAAGGGGTATTTCTAAAGCTGTTGCCGAACACCCAGGAGGATATTAAAATTAGGAAAGGAAAATTCCCTTCCAGTAATCATGTGATAAATATTATCAATAGAGTTTCCACCTATCCCTAGCCAAGGTCTCTCTTCATTAGTGCCTTACATACTATTTACCCCATTCAATTATCCTGGTCCCAACTTGCTTCCTATGATCTACATCTCTCCTTCCCTCCTGCTTTCCTCAACTTTCTAGATTAACTGTTCAGGTAAGATCCTTACTTATTTCCAGAAATAAAAAAAAGGTTTAAGTAAGAGATGTTTAAAATAAATGTTCATGCTATAATAAAAAATGTACAATGAAAAAAAATGAATTCGTAAGTTTATAGAGGTGGTACTCAACCAAGAAACTTGGATACCACCTCTAACTCTCCCTCACCCTCTACTTCCAATGAATGATTAATTTTTATGATTTTTTTTCTTCCAAAAGTGCCTGAAAAAAGTTTGCACTTCTCTCAATCTTCACTGTCACTTCCCTAATTCAGGCCATTGTCACTTCTCTTCTGTCCCTCCACAATCCATTCTCCACACTGCCTCAAAATTCTTTTAAGATGCAAAAGCTATCACATCATTCTTCTGCCTAAAAGCTATCAATGGCTACCTATTCCTTTTCACATAAAGTATAGAACCCTTTATGGGACTTGGCAAAGACCTTCACACTCCTGCTTTCCCCAGACTGATCTCTGGCCACTCTAAACTCTAGTCTAGCCTATACCAAAAACCTTCAGTTTCCAGATGGCTTCATATTCTATCACTGGAGTACTTGCTCTATTATTCACAATATTCATCACTGTGTATTTTGATTGTTAGTTTACTTCTTTGAAACCTCCATTAAACATATGTTCTTTGGGAGTCAGGATTGTGTCTTTCTGTTTTAGCCACTGGTACATAGTAGGTGCTACATGAATTTGATGAATGAATGAATGAATATATGAATGAATAAAATCAATGAACCACAAGGAAGCTTCTACAAGAAGCAAAATTAGTTTCTGAAGTTTTCTTAGAAAATATGGTGTCAAAGCTGAGAGGGTCAGGTCTCCTGAGATCCTAGTGTACCATCTTTAACCCAGGTAGGTAACTCCCATCTCTCTGTCACTGCCTTCCCATATCCTTGAAAAATCACTACCAGGGAGAACTGTTACCACTGGGATTGTGTCATATTCTTCAGAGAAATGGATGGGTGGGAGTAGAATCATTGACTTAAATTACCTTAATGGCTACTGTCCTCCTCATTCTTAGAGAAGCTGACACACCTATCTCCACTAAAGGAATTGCCTTCCGAGCAGAAAACTGGAGTTGGCTAGTCAGCATATACATCCTTTGTAGACAGTGCTAAAGATATAATGACAACTGTTGATCTCTGGCATACATCTTTCTACTCTCCATGCAAATCACTGCCCTTCAGTTAATGTATCCATTTGTCAGAGTCAATTTACAACCAAATTAACTGGATTATAGCTTTCCCTAGTTACTTACATTCCAGTTCTGAGGATAAATTCTGTTCTCCTTTACTGCACTTGAGTGCTCTCCAAATTTGTTAAGCAAGATATCTACCATATGATTATTTCTGCAGAAGACCATGCTCATTTTCTATATACTGATTTTTATTTTAGCAACTTGATGATTTCTCTCGACCTTATCCACAAATTTCAGGGTCCTCTATATAATCACTACATGTGTCAAGAGAAAATTAAAGAAATACTCTCTTATATAACAAACAAATGGTTACTAACGGTTTTGCCCATTTAAAAAATATATAATCTAATTTCTTTACGCACTATAACGTATAGGTCTACAAATTTAATGTGGCTTTCCTTTTGTGTTTCAGCGGCAGCACACGAAAAGCCAACCAATCATGACTTCCGTTTTTAGAGCTTTACAATGTAATAAATATAATAATAATCATTTGGATCGACTTCTATGGTTTATAATGTGCCTTTCTGTATATCACTAATCCTTCAAACAATCCTATAAGGCAGTTCCTATTACCAAGTAAAAAATAAAGGCACTGTGACATGAGTGACTCATTCAACAGCACATATCTAAGTATGAGAGCTAAGCAAGTGCTAGAGCTAGGATTCAAAACTGAGTCTTCTAAATGATCTGGAATTAGATTGCGGTGATAGGTGCACAACCTTATGAATATGTTAAAAAACAGTGGTATACACTTTAAAGTAGAAAATTTTATGGTGTGTAAATCATATCTCAATTTTAAAGAAAAAAAGAATAGAGAGGCCGTGTGTTTTGAGATGGTATAATCTCCAAAATACGTTAGATGAAAAAGAAGGGTACAGTGTGCACAGAATGCTATTATCTGCTTTAAAAAAACACTGTATACACATTATACAAGCTGTGTAGCATAAAATCTCTGAAAGGATATACGGGTAATGAGTAACATTATTTCGTAAAGGGAGAGGAACTGGGATGGCTGGGGAACAATGTTGGCCAGAAGGGAAACCTTCCTTTCAGTATACCCTTTTATACCTTTTGCATTTTATACAGAGTGTGAGTATTACTGCATCCAATTTTTTTTTTTTAATTTAAAAGAAGAAAAATGGAATATTCTGATGCTTTATCTTTAGTCTCAACATTTATATTAAGAGACTACCCTGAACAGCAAAGGAAAAACCATCAACAAAATGAAAAGGCACCCTATGAAACTGGAGAAAATATTTGCAAACCATATACCTGATATGGCGTTAATATCCAAAAATATATAAAGAACTTAAAAACAACAACAAAAATTCCGATTAAAAATGAGCAAAGGATCTGAATAAACATTTTCCCAAAGACATACAAATGGCTAGCAAACACATGAAAAGATGTCAACATCACTCATCATCAGGGAAATGCAAATCAAAACTACAATGAGATATCACCTCACACCTGTTAAAATGGCTAATTACACAGCATTGTAAAGCAATTATACTCCAATAAAGATGTATTAAAAAATAAATAATTTTTTAAATAAATAATAAAGTAAAATGGCTAATCACCAAAAAACCAAGAAATCACAAGTGTTGGCGAGGATGTGCAGAAAAGGGAGCCCTTGTGCAGTGTTGGTGGGAAACAGTAAGGAGGTTCCTCAAAAAATTAAAAATAGAACTACTATATGATCCAGCAATTCCACTTCTGAGTATTTATTCAAAGAAAATGAAAACACTAACTCAAAAAGATATATGCTTCCATTCATTGTAGCATTATTTACAATAGCCAAGATATGGACACAATGTAAGTGCTCACTGATGAATGAATAAAGAAAATGTGAGATATATATATATATATATATATATATATATATATATATATATATATATATATATATATATAAAGAGGGAGAGAGATCTCTATATATAATGGAATTTTATTCAACCATAGGAAGAATGAAATCTTGCCACTTGTGACAACACGGATGGAACCTGAGTGCACAATGTTAAGTGAAATAAGACAGAAAAAAGCAAATATTGTATGACGATCTCACTTATATGTGGAATCTTTAAAAAAAACAAAACAAAACAAGAAAACAAGCTCATAGATAAAGGGAACAAACTGATGGTTGGTTGTTGGAAGCTTGGAAGCAGGGGGTCAGGACTGGGCAAAATGGTGAAGGGAGCCAAAAGGTACAAGCTTCCAATTATAAACTAAATGTAAGTCACAGGGATATACTGTACAGCATGGTAACTATAGTTAATACTGTATTGTATATTTGAAAGTTGCAAAGAGAATAAATCTTGAAAGATCTCATCACAAGAAAAAAAATCCTAACTGTTTTTGGTGACACTGTCTAGATGTTAACTAGACTTACTGTGGTGATCATTTCGCAATATATATAAATATCAAATCATTATGGTATACACCTGAAACTAATATAATGTCGTTATGTCAATTATACCTCAATGAAAACAAGGAAAGAAAGAAACAGAAGAAAGAGATTATCTTCATTTTCTTCAGTAATAAACTTAAATTAAAAAAAAAAAAAGTCTTCTAACTACACCAAATACAGTGTCCTCTCCACTAGACTTTAACTTAGTTGACTCAGAGACAAACTGTCTAACTCTGCAGTAAAAAGCCAACAAATTAATCTAGTAAGTTAAAGACCATAAAGCATCTGTATCATTCAGTGTAGAGTTCATTGCTGTATTCTGATTACCACATTTCCTAATCTCATAATTCTCTTTCTGAATGCGTATAGCTGTTCATTTACTCTTTTTTTCAACTGGAGTATAGCTAATTTACAATATTGTATTAGTTTCAAATGTACAGCAAAGTGATTCAGTTACACATATTTTCTCTGATTTTTTTCCATTATAGGCTATTACAAGATATTGAATATAGGTTCCTGTACTATACAGTAAATCACTGTTGTTTATTTTACATACAGTGGTGTGTATCTGTTAATCCCATACTCCTAACTTATCTCTCCCCCCACCTCTTTCCCCTTTGGTAAACATGAGTTTGTTTTCTATGTCAGTGAGTCTGTTTCTGTTTTGTAAACAAGTTCATTTGTATTACTTTTTTAGTTCCACATATAAGTGATATTATATATTTGTCTTTCTCTGCCTGGCTTACTTCACTCAGTATGATGATCTCTAGGTCCATTCACATTGCTGCAAATGGCAATATTTCATTCCTTTTTATGGCTGAGTAATATTCCAGTGTGTGTGTGTGTGTGTGTGTGTGTGTGTGTGTGTGTGTACACACCACATCTTCTTGATCCATTCATCAGTTGATGAACACTTAGGTTGCTTCCATGCCTTTGCTACTGTAAATAGTGATGCTATGAAACATTAGGGTGCATGTATCTCTTTGAATTAGAGTTTTCATCTTTTCCAGATCACATGGTAACTCTATTTTTAGTTTTTTAAGGAACCTCCAGACTATTTTCCATAGTGACTATACCAATTTACATTCCCACCAAAAGTGTAGGAAGGTTCTCTTTTCTCCACACCCTCTGCAGCATTTATTTGTAAACTTTTTGATGATGGCCATTCTGACCAGGGTGAGGTGACACTTCATTACAGTTTTGAATTGCATTTCTCTAATAATTGGCAATGTTGAGCCTCTTTTCACGTGATTGTTGGCCATCTGCACGTCTTTGGAGAAATGTTCACTTCTGCCCATTTTTTGATCGGGTTGTTCGTTTTTTCACACTCACTTTTCAACTTATTCTTTTTCATATTAATTTCTTTCTTTTCGCTGGACACAGTTATCTCATCTCCTTTCCAAAGTTCTATGTTGAATGCTACTACAACAGACAGCAATTTTTGCCCAGATTCCCAAAGAATATTCTTCATTTTTACAATTCTACAGACATTTGTTAGATTTTCTGATTGCTTTGCCACCTAATTCTGACACTGGATTTTTCGTGTAGCAAAAATTTTGCAATGTTACTTGTAGACTCTTGGTTTTTAAAAGCTGATCCATTTATTTTGTATTCTGCTTCATATTTTGCCAGCTGACGGTTTTATAACTGAATGGTTTTATAACTAATTTTAAATTTTACTTGCCACATGCAATTGAGCAACAAAATCAGTTTCAAACCATCTGGATATCTTTAGTTCTCTGGTGATGGTTTTTTATTCTTCCTGGTTTTCTGAAACAAACCTAAAAAATTAGAAGCTTTATAGTAACTAAAATGCAATGTTTAAAATCTAAATACAAAAATCACAGCCTAATGTTTGTCATATTTGAATTCTAGAATAATTTGAATATCAAATCTAATAATTACCAAGAAACAATCAATGTGTCTGAAAAATTCTCAAGAATGCACAGTGAACATGTGGAAAGTTAAAAATAAAGACTATTTTTGGTAGAGTTTAAGTACTGCAGTATAGGAACTCTGGGAAGTGGTATATTGAGGAAGAATAGGGGGACTGATACACTGTAACACAGATTTCAAGACTGAATTCTGCTTTAATCTCCTACTGTGGTGAATCACATTATTAGGTTTTCTAATATTAAGCAAACTCACCTTAGTCATGATGTACTATTTCTTTTGTATACTATCAGATTTGATTTGTTAACGTTTTATGTAGAAGTGTGTCCTCTGAAAATGTAGAACTTTCAAAATTTTATGTGGAGCTAAATTATAAGCAGTAGAATTATTAGGAAATGTTTTCAGAATTAAATTATAGGATACCCAAAAAGAAAAATCTGAGTGAATAATGCGAATGACATACAAAAACATTAAAATGTAAATATATTTACAATTTTATTTTTATTTTTAAAATTATTAAACATTTTTTAAATAAACTGATTTACTTGTAAACTCTTAGATAAGTAAAGATTCATGAAAGATCATTGGCATAGTCTGAAAAGCTGTTTAAAGAAACTGAAAGGCAATCAAAAAAATCAAGATTAGCCTTTATTAAAGAAACAACAACAAAAACCACAAAACTATATAAAGCTGTTCACTTCTATCCATGAACGTTTTGTTGTAATGAAAAGAATACAGAATATTGAAATTCAAAAAAAAAAAGTACTTACCTGCCTTCTATACTCTAAAAGAGAGTCATATAGTTTCCACCCGTTTTCAGGGAATACTTCTTTGTACTCAAAAGCAAAAAGAGGCTACAAAAAGTAAAGAGTTAATAGCTAAAAAGACATTTAAGAAGGTAATGAATCAGAAATATAACCTTATCATACCCCAAGTTTTCATTTACTTATCTGTAAGGATATTTTGTATTGGTATTCTTCTTTATATTGTTGTTTTAGCTTTTGTTTTATAATTTTGAAAACTTACTTTTTTTTATATTTTCAAGCACAGAAAAGCACAAAGGTCTGCCACCAAGATTTATCAAATGCTAACATATCACCATGTTTCCTTCAGATATCTTTGGTAGCTGTTTTAGGTTTACTTCTAAATAATGAAAGATATTACATAAAACAGACATCTTCTGATATAATTAACTAGTTTGACATCACAGATATCAGCAGTTAAGCAGCTTTAAAGATTATGCTACATTTTCTAAAACATACTGAATAAACTTTTCATTTTGGGACATGCAATCTGTACCAAAAGAGAAAATTTAATTTATCATTAATGTAGACAGAATAGCAGGAATAACTATGATGATAAACACTCAAACTCGAGTCAGAAGACCAGGATTGATTCTAAATTTTACTTCTTACTAACTATGCCACTGAGTCAATTGTTTACCTGCTCCTGGTTTCAACTTTAAAATACGGATAAATAATATTTAGCACCATAGGGCTACTGTAGAAGTTAGATTATATAAAATAAATGAGGAAACCTAGTACTGTTAATAGCACACAGTAGGAACTCAGTTCTAAGTATTTATCCACCCTTCCCCTCCTGAAATTGCTAGACTTAACTCTCAGCTCTCAATTTAAAAGATTTCACATCCTAATGAAAACCACATACAGCTTTTCATCATGAAAATACCCTGGATAGAAAGATCATATAATGACAGAATGTCAGTCTGCAGGGATGGACCTCAGAAATCGGCTAGTCCAGCTTCCTCATTTTATACCTTAAAAAGCTGGTCCTATAGATTAAACCTAAACTAGACATCTGGCAAAGTGGGATTGTAAACAGAGAGATTCTAAATAGCCTAGACAAGTTTCTTGACACTACACCAATAATTATAATATAGCTTTTTCAAAGATGAGAAACCTCTTACCAGGTTATTAGAGACAGGAAATGCATATTTCATTAGATTCTCAAATATAGATCTTCTTGTTCGCCCCTCAGGTTTATGAGCAAACCGTAAATTCCGAATATCCTAGAAAAGAGTTAGGATCCAAGTCACCTATCATTGTTTGTTCACTTTTTATTTAAGGAACAAATAAGGCAACTTATTTGTTCCTTAAATAAAAAGTGAATGAATGTGGGATACAAAAATAGACAACAGCTCCTGGAGGCAGGGAAATTACAATGCCTTATTGAGAGAAACAAAAATAAACACAAGACACTCTGATACAAGGCGGAATTCAGAGGACAGAAAATTTCCCTCTGCTTATGAACTCAAGATAGGCCACTGAAGGAGCCAGCATCTGATGTAGGCACTGGAGATTAGAGATACTATGTCTGAAGTCATGATATTACATGGCTGATACACACTGTCAACATTATGTCCTGGGACTTCCCTAGTGGTCCAGTGGTAAAGAATCCACCTTCCAATGCAGGGGACGCGGGTTGATCCCTGGTCGGGGAACTAAGATTCCACATGCCACGGGGCAACTAAGCCCCCTCACCACAACTACTGAGCTCACGTGCCTCAACTAGAGAGCCCGCTTGCCGCAAACTACAGAGCCCACGCGCTCTGGAACCCGCACGCCACAACTACAGAGCCTACGTGCCACAACTAGAGAAGAGAAAACCTGCACACCACAACTATAGAGAAGCCCACGCACCGGAACAAAAGATGCCGCGCGCCTCAACGAATATCCCACATGCCGCAACTAAGACCCAACGCAGCCAAAAATAAATTAAATAAATAAATAAATCTTAAAAAAAAATTATGTCCTTTCCCTGTGAAAGCCCAATGTCTGTTATGAATTTCCCTATTAAAAACCTGATTAGCTGTTGTTATATTTCATAAATGTCTTCATTCCCATTATGCTTGGTGATCATTTGCCTATTTATAATCCCTTGCCAGGACTCACTTCCATTGGACCTTCAATTCATAAGGCTCCTGCTACTAGACTGATAGAACCCAACCCTGCCTAAAGGTCTTCCTCCAGTCCACGTCCCAAGGTCTTCAACTATCTACTAGCAAAAACTTTGAATAGTTTGACTGATATCATCCAGGCTCTAAAGTCAGATCTAAAGAGCAAAATTCCCTTCCCTTATTTGTTCTCAAGCAGTTTTCTATGCTCAGGCTGAATGTAGATATTCATGTTCCAACTTACTGAGATCTTAACAGCACTAAGAAAAAAAACGGGATTAAGAATAATTTCAAGACTATTCATTTTATTTAAGTGGTTTCATCTAGACAGAATTCAAAATAGCTTTACTCCACTGTATTCTGTAAAACTGAGCACATAGACCCTCCACAACAATGCACCTACAGAACATGAACAAGTAGAACATTTTATTATAAATCTGATCCAAAATTAGAATGCCAGCTCTACCACCTTTTAAAACAAATGTGTGAGAACCTAAGCTGATATTTTGTTTTTCATCAGTAAATACCTTTACAACTAATAGAGATATTCATAATCACTCTGTTAAACAGAGCTCTCCAAAAGTACCATAGCAGGGACCCTACAAATGTTTGGGTTTATTGATAATGGTCTTGTTCTATGGAAAAAGTTGTATTTAAAATGATCAAAATTTCAAAGTCACCCTCTTTCATGTCCTCTTATATTCTATGCTCTATTTACTCTTAGACCACAGAAGAGCAATCAGGAGACGTGCCTGTCACACAGCTGACAGCTATTATACTCTTAGAGCCCTTCCAACTATAATGGAAAAGCACACAAATAATTACTAAGTCATTAGCTTTAATACTAGATTCATAAAGCTTCTAAGATTGGCATGAGAAAGGATCTTGAAAGTTACACATGTGCTGTTGCTTTTACTTTTTTGGCACTCGCAGAACAGCAAAAGAAAGGAAAAAGATCTAGCAGTGAGATGTACACAGCTGTTAATTAGGCTATATAGTAAGGAGAACAGTGACCTTAGAAGTGGCAATGGTATTAAATATTTATGACTGAATGTTAAGATTATAACAATCTAACTCTCATTCAAGTATCAATGCACTTAAGGAATACCAGTTAGATAAGAAAATACAGAAGGTCTATAACATGAAGTTTTCCTCACCATTGTTTTAGAAGCAGAAAAATTATGAGAACTAGAAATAGGAAAGAGAGGTGATTGTATCATAATCAGTTCCTCCACTACAAAGTACTATGAGCCTTAACTGCTCAGAGCCTTATGTTTCTAATTTGTAAATTAAAGGTAATAATGTCCATCATGCCTAGTTCAAGATTTTTATGAGGCTCAAAAATGAAATAATGAATGTGAGAGTACTTTGTGTTAAGTCCAAAAAATTCAAGTCTAATTCACAACCAATCACCTTTTTATTACTCCTAAATGTTGTTTTCTTCTACTAGAATGACTCTTCTGGCATGAAATCCATTTGATATTTTGGAAATTTCTAAAATATCTATTTAATAGAAAGCTTTTCAAACAAAAAAAATTGCATACATATTACAACATTTACCTTGCACACAGTTTCAAGTCCGTAAGAATTTTCACCTCGACTAGAAGCACCACCAATTTTTTCTACTCTGCTTATAACACCAAGAGAAGCATCTAAAACAAATGGGGGATCCTAAAGGAAGGAAAAAAAAATTAAAACTGAGCAACTGATACTGTACAATTATAGCTGAGAAAAATATTAACTAGAAATGCTTTAATTAACAATGACCAAAGATGAACAAACAACACACAGATGTACATATAAAAATCTAATCCAACAAGCCTTACCCGTTCCATGCTTTTGAAATATAACCTGTAATTCGTAACAGTCAGAGTTCCTCGTACAGCACCAGTGAATGGACATATATAAGTTACATCTTTGGCTGAAAAGGAAAAGAGCCCACAATTTACTATACATTGTGCACTATTAAAAACTGCACTATCATCTTTTCACAAACAAAATTTAAAAGAATTCTGACTGCTAGTCTAAATTATGATAAAAAAAATCACAGAATCAGTGATTCAAAGAGACCTCAAATGCCAAATCCAAGCTTCTAACCACACACTAATCTGGGGAAGGAATGTAGAATAAATGGGAAGGACTGAAGAAGCAGAGGGACATCCTTTACCCTGAGACAGACACAAGGAAACAAAGATGGCCACTCTCCCTGAGGGACAGACTAGGTGTGGCAGTTGGAGTAGTGAGTGGAAGAGTAGTGGTAAAGGTGGGAACAACAGTAAATGTCTCAAGTCACAGTCACCAATCATCTAATCATAGTTCCTAGATCATCTCCCCAGTCTGCTGGTCCTCTTCTGGCCACAGTCTAGTGTGTCACCATTCCTCTAACTATACAATACCTAAAACATAATAACAGAAACTCCTGACCTGATTATATTTATACGGAAAATACTGTACAGAAAATGAAACATATATGAAATAGATTCTTAGAAAAAATAACAGTACAGTAAGAGGGTATTATATTCCTGACCGAGCAACAGATGTCAAACTTTGTAGTGAAATAATCACAAGCATTGTTTAATTAAATGATAAATGATGAATCTATACAGTATTATCGCTTTTTAAAACGTGTTAATTAAGCAGGGTAACTCAGCTACCACCAGCTCAAAATACTATTTAATATGGTAAAGTTCATATGCCCAATACAAAGGTTTTTTGTATCTTAAAATATTCATAAATCCCTGCTATGTCATTATTGTAGCAAAGCAGCAGATAAAGGAACATCTTCATTGTTTCAAGAAACTAAGGCACAATTAGGAGCAAAAAATTTCTAAGAACCTTTCAAGGGGCCTCTGGGAAAACTTAGGAACATGAAATATGTTTAATAAGGTATTGCAACTTCCTGACTTTGCTTTCTATTCCTCACTTTGAAGGACTGACCGCTTTGTATGGAATCTGAAATGAGACTGATCTTCTAACAAACATTTCTAACCTTCAAAATAGCTCCCTTGGGAATGTTCAAATATGAGATGAATTATTTGAATCATTGTTTCCAATGCATTTCCAATGTTTCATTTAGAGGGAAGCTATTAAAATTAAATAAACCAATCATTATAGAAAGATACATAAACTTGCCTTGCAGACATTTTCTTGCCCTTATGAATTTTTATCTCAACTGGGAAAGCTTTATTCAATGTTACTAAAAACATTTCTTGATTTTTTCCAGAGCCAATTTTCTTCACTCACACAAGAAAATCAGTCTTATTATTCTATATTCTACTACAGGATATGTCCCTCTTAGTCCCAGCCTAAAGTTTTTGTTACAACTTCCCCTTTATTCTAAAATCATGAAATAATATACATGAAAGTGCTTCCAAAATTAAAAGTACTCTACTAGATATTGGGTTGGCCAAAAAGTTCGTTTGGTTAATGAATACGGTATTCAATAAAGTTCTTGATGAAAATTACTTACAGCCGAACGAACTTTTTGGCCAATCCAATACAAGGGCTTATAGCTATGTTACTATTATCATCATTAGGCTTGGCTTTGCTCTGTCCCTTTTATCCTTTTTCCTCAGGCTGGTGGCAGCTAAGTCACTCTGAAGAGAGAATTTATGCCCAGTAGAGTCTGTACCAAGTAGAAGAGAGACTGTGATTAGGAATCTTAACCAGAGCGAATGACAATAGTAACAACCAGCACTGACAGCCTAGCACTTCAGAATTTATGAAGTACTTTTTACCTGAGTACCTCCCTTAACCTTCAAAACAACCTTTAAATATAAAACCTCTAATTACCTACAATTTTTAGATGAGAGTACCAGGGCTCAGAGAAGTAAAACAAATTGTCTAATGTTTCAGAACCAGTAACTGCTAAGATTAGGACTTGAATGCAATTCCTATGACTGCAAATGCAAATTTCCTTCCATCACATCACGCAAAGCTAAGCCACTCAAGTAGCACAGCCTGTCTCCTGTGTTAAAGGGTGAAAGATTGCCGTCTGGGGCCACCTCTACTGCTGATGTGCGCAGGCCACAATACCCTGAGACTGTTGCTGCTACTGTTAAAGCATTCTGTTGATGTTCCTAACACTACTCTAACTTTTAAAAAAACGTCTAAACTGCAGATTTACTTTAGACCAACTAAGAATGTCTTTTCTATATGAAGTAATACACTCAAGGTTACCAGCCTTATCCTTTGTATTACATTTAATTTTTTGAAGAATAATCAAGTCTATACAGATGACTTTGAATCAGAATATTTTACTTAATATATTAGGTATTCCTCTAAATTTCGCAATATTGATACTGCCTAGTGGTTACCAAAAGAGCTTAGATTTACCAATCCTCTCAAATTTTCCCTGAGCTCACAAAGAATCAATAATAGTTTCCATGAGGCAGACCAAAATGACTTTGAAAATACATATCTATAAGGATGTAAAATATATACAAATAAATGTAATATATGAGAGCATGCAATCTGTGCAGAAAGAGAGGCACAAAAACATACTCTAAGTAATACAAAGAAGGAAAGTCCATTAAGCTATGGGATCGGAGAAGGTTCAAGGAACACAGCCATGTGAGCTGTGCCCCAGTGGCTGGTATCCTTTTAATGGGTAGAGATGTTGATACAGCACTCAATGCAGAGAAGAACCTAAACTAAATTACAGAAGTAAGAAAGTAAAGTAACTATTTGGACAAGGTAAGTATATAGTCTGGATCTCTCTAATTTATATTATATCACATTCTCTTCATTCCTTCTCAGTTTCCCTCCCCGGTTCCTCTTCTACCATTTACCAAAGCTATGTTCTTGGCCCTCTTTTTACTCCATACATTCTCTGGGTTATTTCCCTCCTTTCATTTTCAACTAATATCCATATTCTGATGATTCCAAAATATGCACTTCCACCCCTGCTCTCTCTCCCAAACTCCTACAAGTTTCTCATAGGCACCTGAAATTCAATGTACATAAATATTATACCAAGGGCTCATGAAAATGAGAGAAAAAGATATCATTCAAGAAATTTTTAGAGATTACTCCTCTGGATCTGGTAACTGACTGAATGTCAGAGTTCAGAAAAAAAGAGCAGCTGAGGATGACTCCCAGATTTCTGCCTTGAGTGAACGGACAACCAGTGTTAATATTAACCAACAGAAAGAATAAAAGAAAAGGAGTAAATTTGGACATAAAGGTGATGACAGTCTTGGAGATGCTGAGCATAGGGGATATCTACAGAATATCCAAGGGCATGTGTCTAAGACACAGGCATTTGTTTTATACGTATTAAGACAGAGGTTCACACTAGAAGTAACAAATTTTGGAGTCATCAGTAAATACATGGTAGGTAAAGCTACTAATTTAGATATGATCAACTAAAAAGAGCAAATAGGAGAGAAAAGGGAAATGAGCCAAGGATGAAGTCTTAACTGGAGTGTTGCTAACTAAAGGAGGAGACGACAACAAAATAGATTGAGTGGTAACTTGAAAATCTTTTATAAGGTCATTTATCACAGTGGAAATAGCATATGCTTTAGGCTCAGAAGAGGGAAAAAAAATTGTCTCAATGCTAGCTATAACTTTACTAGCTAGGTAGTCTCCCTATGCCTTAGTTTCTCCATCTACAAAATGGGATTAATATCTTCCTCAGAAGATCACTGTGAGGATGATTAAATGAGACAGTAAGCACTTAATAGTGATAACTACTGTTGTATGATATCCAGTGGTAATAATACATAACACCTAACTTAGTAGGTAACTCAGCAGAACAAGCTTAGGATACCTGAGGTGAGTAGGGAGGAAAAAAGGAATGTGGAGGTATTCAATCAAGAGTTAAAAGTAAGAAGAGAGAAATGCTAAGTGTGAGGAACTAAATGTACCACAGGCAATAACAACACATTTAGGGGATAGGTCCTCTTTGGCTTGCTTATTTTTACACAAGGAAATGACATGTGGCCAGGGGAAATCAGGCATTTATTAAGTGCTTTTTAAAATTATGATTGATAATCAAATGAAAGGTGGTGTTTACTTTGACTGAAAAACCATCTAGTGTATTCTCCTATATATTACTTTATTTCTCAAAAGCTATGAGTATTTTCTTTTAATGACTGAATAATATTCCACTGTATATATATATAAATATATAAACATACCACAACTTTTTTTCAATCATCTTACGTTATTTCTTTACAGAGTTCTTTTACGAACACAAGCATACAATTTTTTCTTTTCTTTTTTTTTTAATTGAAGTACAGTTTCTGTACAATATTATGTAAGCTATAGGTGTACACACGGCGATTCACAATTTTTAAAGGTTTTATTCCATTATAGTTGTTCTAAAATACTGGCTATATTCCCTGTGTTGTACAATATATCCTTGTAGCTTATTTTATGCCTAATAGTTTGTACTTCTTAATCTCCTACCCCTATATTGCCCCTCCCCCCTTCCCTCTCCCCACCTGTGACCACTAGTTTGTTCTCTGTATCTGTGAGTCTGCTTCTTTTTTCTTATGTTCACTAGTCTGTTGTACTTTTTAGATTCTACATATAAGAGATATCATACAGTATTTGTCTTTCTTTGACTTATTTCACCTAGCATAATGACCTCCAACTCCATCCATGTTGCTGCAAATGGCAAAATTTCACCTTTTTATGGCTGAGTAATATTCCATTTTATACACACACACACACACACACCCCACATCTTCTTTATCCATTCATCTATTGACAAACACTTAGGCACTTAGGTTGCTTCCATATCTTGGAAACTGTAAATAATGCTGCTATGAACACTGGGGTGCATGTATCTTTCTGAATCAGTGTTTTGGGGTTTTTTTTTTTTTTGGATATATACCCAGGAGTGGAACTGCTGGGTCATATGGTAGTTCTATATATACCTCATCTTCTTTATCCATTCCTCTGTTAATGGACACCTAGAAAAGAATAAAATCTTGCCATGTCCAAGAACATGAATAGACCTGGAGGGTATTATATTTAATGAAATAAGTCAGACAGAGAAAGACAACACCATACTATTTATGTATACATGGAATTAAAAAAACAAAGGAACAAATGTAACAAAACAGAAACAGACTCACAGATACAGAGAACAAACTAGTGGTTATTAGAGGGTAGAGGGGTGGGGAAAGGGGCAAAATAGGTAAAGGGGATTAAGAAGTATAAACTACCAATTGTAAAATAAATAATTTACAAGGATGTAATGTGCAGCACAGGGAATATAGTCAATATTTTATAACAACTTTGCATGATGTGTAATCTATACAAATATCAAATTACTATGTTGTACACCTGAAACTAATACTGTAAGTCAACTATACTTCAATAAATAAATAAATATCTTAAAAATAAAAAAAGCTATGGGTATTTTGTAGATCACCACGCAAATGAAACAAAGTAAAAGCATGAGGACAAAAAAACACCTTAAAAGTGTGTTTCCACTTTCCAGTCCATACAATAAGTTAATGCTTAGTTATTTAGGCTGGACAAAGAAAGGCACCTATATGTAAACGGCTTGCTTTGCAATGGCGATGAAATACATTTATCCAAAACTGACAAATTTATTCAGAGTAGGAAAAAATAAAGAAGCAAAAAGAGAGAATGTGCTTTAAGAAAAATTACTTGTACAAAGTGACAATTCAATTTTTTATCTATGCAACCCACTATCTTACTGCAGTAATTCAAAATAATGAAATTTACTTTCACGAAATTCAGCAACAGTTTTTAAAATAAGTCACCTACTTTCAGTGAAAGTAAAGCAAACCAGAAAAGCAGCAGAATATCATTCAACTTGCATGTTTCCCAGTAGTCCAAATCCAAACACAACCAACAGGTCTAGACTTAAGCTTACAGAGCACACTGGATGCTGGGAAGGCTGGCAGTCATGAGTCCACCAAACAGGAGGTGTCCAGGCAGTGAGCCTGTTCTCTGTACACTGAGAGTACTGAATAGTCTGTACAGTCACAAAGGAGGAGGAAATTTGACAAAAAATACCATTACAGACCCATGTCTTTAATATTTTCTCCTGGAAGTAAGGGTGGTTCTTCCATTTCTGCTAATTTGTTAGACTCCCTCAGGACCTGGATTGGAAAGGGGAGGAGAGAGCAAGAAAAGAAACATTTTTTTATTCAAAGGCTAATTTTTTACTCAAATTTCAACTGTGTATGCTTGGTCTTATTTAAAGTTATAATACTATATCACATATACTGCTTTAAATCAAATTATAAAGACTATAATGCTGGCATGTGTAACATGTGAAGTTGCTGTTTTTCTACAAAACATGTACTGAGTGCCTACTTTGTATAAGGTACCACACAAAACACTACGTTTTCTCACTGACTCCGACAACAGCCCTATAAGAGTAGGTATTATCATCCTCATTTCTTAGATGAGGAAAAAGAGGCCAGAATTAACTTGTTCAAGATCCTATAGCTAAAAAGTGTCAGAGCCTAGATGTGAATTATAGTTTTGGTGGACTAGGAAGCCCATTTTCTTTCCCTTAAGCCATGCTCAAATGCCTTAGTGCATTTAGACTTGGATGAAATCCAACTCTTATGTAGATTTAATGTTTAGAGAATTTGGAAATGATGTTGATAAAGAATCTTACTGAAAAAGAGATATTTAATAAATTAAAATCAAGATCAACATTTATTAAGTAGTTACCTTATGAAGGATGTTACACTGGATTCCAAGAATGTAAAGGTACAGAATCATGGTTCTAATGGATTTACAACCCAGAGACCACACACATACACACATGCACGCAGGCACACGCGCGCGCAATTGTCATATGCTAAATACCGCAATTGTCATATGCTAAATATCACAATTGTAATATGCTAAATATCGCAATTGTCGTATGCTAAATATCTCAATTGTCATATGCTAAATACATCCCGCTAACTGCCAAATGCCTCCCCTTTCACCTCTTTCACTGCCAAACAAATAACCTTCACTGTCGCCAGTTCTTTACCTCCCATTAATTCCTCAACCTTCTGCAATCTGGCTTTGCCACCTAACCCAACCCCTTCCAGGGAACCTGTTTTCTCCCCAATAACCTCCTCATTGTTAAAGACAATAGGTATTTCTCAGTCTTTATTTCTATCTCCTAGCTACATGTGATACTATGTGCACTTGCCTGCTTCTTGAAAGTACACTCTCCTGGCTAAACTCTTCCTTCTCTGGCCATTCTTTTTCAATGACCTTTATATGCCCTTTTCTCTACCCTCCCTATTTCTTCAAGGTCTGTCCATTTCTCACTTTACTCACTTCCTGTTGATTTCATACCTTATCTATGACATTACCTAACTTCAATCTACATTGTCAGCCAAGATTTTTCTTGGACTCTAGTTCCATACATCCGACTGCTTAAATGTTCCTCTCCATCTAGATTTCCCACAGACACTCTGAACTCAACAGATTTAAAATTGATCTGTGTTCCATACTTAGCAAGAGGCACTACCATCCATTTGGTTGTCCTAGCCTGTCTGGGGGAGGGCCGAGCAGTGGTCTCTGTGAGCAGACTCAGGCCTTCTACTTCCAACTCAATTTGTTTCATTAGACTAAGAACCAATACTACTAGAAAAAAGATTCTTAATTTTTTTTTAAATAGCTTTTGACTTATTTCCTTCCATCCAAAAAGTAGACTTAGAGTCCTCAAAAGAAGGTAAAAGGGAGAAAAAACAAGGTATTACCACTGCCTTAAAGGTCACCTTCTGCAGGCCGTCAAAACTGAGCTAGATGTCTGCCATGCGTGAGCTCCTATCTGGCATTTACTACACCTCTCTAATTGCCTGTCCGTTTTCTTCCATACTAGACCCCTAGAGAAGAGGTACCATACCTTATACAATTTTGAATTCCCAATAAAAATATAACACGAGGCACATATGTAATTTTTAATTGTCTTGTAGTCACATTAGAAAAAGAAAAAACAGCAAAAATTGATTTTAAAAATATATTTTATTTAATCTAGTAAGTCAAAACTATTGTCATTTCAACACGTAATATTTTTAAGTACTAATGAGATATTTTATATTCTTTTATTCATACTAAGCCTTCAAAATCCAGAGTATGTTTTATACTTCTAGCACATCTCAACCAGACCAGCCGCATTTCCAGTGTTCAATAGCCATCTATCTAGTGGTGCCCATATTGGCAGCACTAATCCAATGAATCTAATTCTTACTGATAGTCAAGTCATTCCCTAGTTTAAGTTAGGTGCTTAGGGAGGATTACACAAAAGGGTTAGACATTACTTCCACAGCCCAATGCTCACCTAAGGCCAATAAAGGAAGAACTACAAAGAACAAATTACTTCTGTTCAATAAATTTGCAATCTAAACAAATTCATACTTTTGAAAATTTTAAAATTTATTTCAGAAAGTCACCTTAGTGCAATACCTAAAGAACTGAAATATATACACACATACATACTTTTTTAATATTCCACATTCTAAAACTCAAAAAAGGTCATATTTTTGAATGGTATCTCATTGCCAGTTCCTGATATAGTGTTTTATGTAGTCATAAAAGAAACTTAAGAAAAAAGGAAGAGAGAAGTAGGGAATGAAGGAGAAAGGGCGGGCCCATGAAGATGCAGACAAACAGGATAAAAACTTGCACTATGCAAATATATAGACTTCCTGGCTTCAAATCCTGACTGTGCTACATGTTAGCTAAGTACTCTTAGACAAGTGTTCAACTTCTTTATGCCTCATTTTTTCCACCTATAAAATGGTGATAATTACAGTATGCCACAAAAGGGCTGTTATAACTTAAATGAGTTAATACACTTAAAGCATTTATATCAGTGTTGACACAAAATATATACTTAATAAGTATTTTCTATTTATAGAAATAATAATAGTAAAATTAATAATAATAGTAAAAATTTAGACTAACAAGACTGCCAGAATCTGGTAAGAATTTCTACTAATTATGAAAACAATTAGATCAAAAGATATGAATAATAACTAACACACAGTATACTGAAAAAACCAAACAAGGCTACACATGTGAAAGATCACATAAAGGGAATCTGCTTTATCCTTTGCCCACTGTCTACCACTTGATTTGGAAATACAAAGATTATGTCACTTCCAAAGCTGGGCACTAGTTCTCTATTGCACAGGTATACCTTCTTATAGTTGCTATAGTGTTGTTCCCCATGATTTCCTCTCTTTCTATATTTCTATACTCAGAAGGAAGCTGCAAACCCCAGAAAATATGTGTGTTGTAGACAGGTGTGGAGAGAAAGGCAGTTCTGGCAGAGGCACAGGTGTATGACGAGGTACAATCTTCATAAGTAAAGCTTTGCAAAGTGAGAAAAGACACAGGGAAACGCATGCAAGTAGTGCATGTTGAGAATCATAGGCTCTCTTACACTCTTGGACTAGAAGGTCAGAGAGCAAGACAATGAAGAGAAGCAAGATAGATAGCTTTGTTTGGAAAATCTGCACCAGATGACAGACTTTTAATAATAGGCACACACTGGAGGTTACACATGAACAACTCACTTTAGAGCTCAAGATACAAAAAGGAACTCAAACAAGTACACAAAGCAGGGCCAAGGGCAATCCAGACCCTTTGTTTACTGGCAAACACTGATTCTGAACCAATCTATCCTTAATGAAACAGAAGAGAAAAAAAAATAGGGCCTAAAAACAAGATTGTTTGACAAGAAAAAGGTAGTATCAGCCTGAAGCTCAAAAAAAGAGCAGTTCTCTGAAAATATTCCTATAAGCATTAGTAGAAACAATGTAAAAACTATGTGGCATACCAAAAGGAAACCAGCCTATCCCCTGGGAAACAGGAATAGAAAGGAGAGACTGCAACTAAGAGAAGTGGGTAAAATAAGGAATTACTACAAAAAAATTTAAATGTAACAGCAGAAATAAAATCTGTGCTGGAGTTAATAAAGAACTGAATGCATTATTCAGAAGACAGCATTTATGTACAGGGCAAACGTGAAAAATCCTCTAACAATTTGTAGAAAAGAACAGACATAAAAATCATGAGAGAAGATGATAACCAATAAAAGAATTCTATTCCCTAAAGGAAAAAATTAAAACAGCATAGAAGCAACAATCCAATATGTAATTGAAGAACATGTCTTTGAAATGAGTAAAGATTTTCTAAGTTTGCTGATCAAAATAATTTATAATGTTCCACATAAAAATCAGTGAACAGACATATATGGGTGTATCTCAGCAAAAATTTTTGAACTGTAATTAAAAGACAAACTATGAAAATATAGACAAAAATGTTTAGAAAGAGAGAATTTATATACAAAAGCAAAATCAGGCTACCTTCAAATTTCTCTGTAAAGCCATATTCTAGAAGACAATAAGAAAATGTTATCAGATTCTTGAAAGAAAATGCTGTGACCTCTCTAATATGGAAGTCATTCTCAGATATGCCAAGTCAACAAAAATGTAACCCACATGTCCTGCTTTTGAAAAAAGAAAAAAATTACCGAAGGCAGTAATTAAGGTGAAAAAGGGGAATGAAAATTAAAACTTATATGTAAGAAATTTGTGGTACCCAGTGAAGACAAGTTTTTTATATCCTAACTGCCTTCCAGCCAAAAAAAAAAACAAACAAAAGAAAACCCATTTGGTGGCAGTAGCCACCATACTAACCTCTCTGAGTCTTAGTTTCATCATTTATATTATTACAGTAAAATTAATATCCACCTTACAGGTTTGTGAATATGAAATGAGATAGCTGCATCATAAAGGGATTTGCAAGATGCTATTAAAATATAAGAAATACTTATTATTCACTTAACAGAAGTATCAACATAAATTTGCACTGTCTCTTCTCACGATGGCTTATTCACATGGTGCTTTATTCCTCTGCTCTAAAATACACAGGGATTAATATTTGAGACAGCATGTCATAAAGGGAACCATATATCTCTCTAACTCTTGATCTACTAACTTCTAGACTTAGCTACAGAATAGCAAGCATCTTACTATTCTAAAGAAAGCAGCAAGAGAAGTGATGCTAGCTTCATGGTAGCATAAGGCATCCCTCACTTTCATTGTCCTTTAACATCTAAAATTTTGTATCTCTCCATGAACAAAAGTGTCCCCATGGGAGCTATGGAATCCAGCACCATATGCCGAGGGACCTAGAAGGAGTCTCCCCCACCACTGCATCATGTAAAAAGCAGACAGAACCTGATACAGGCTGTGGAGCCAGCAGGAGCCTGTGAACTGACTCCAACCCCTCTTAACTGCAGTACCTGGAAAACAATGACTTGAGCAAATACCCACAGATGAGAAAGCCTTTATGGAAGTTCAGGTTTCTAAAGAAGTTCCAGCACTCCAGCTGGAACAACAACAAAAAAATAACAAGTTTGGACCCATTAGAGTAAGAGGAGCTTTGCCAGTATCACCCCTCCCCCCAAGGTGGCACAGCCTGGAGAAAAAGGTTTGGAATTCCTCTGGGGAAAAGGGAAAACAGTGAGTGAGCACACAGCTTTCCCAGTTGTGGGGACACTGCTAAAGAAACCCACCTCTCTCCCACAGCCTCAGAGCATTATTAAAGCAAGAGCTCCATGACTGGGAGAAGGGAGGAGTTCAGGAAAGAGGTAGGTAAGAATACCAGAGGGCATTAAATGGAT